>NC_063335.1:12179600-12189742 GCF_021869965.1 Rhincodon typus
AGTTCCTACTATCTCTGGTCCTTTGTCAGTTTTGATCTGGCTCGGGTAACAATCCAGAGATTGCTAATTTTCCATTCTGCATTTTCGTTAGGAGTGGCTAATCAACATGACTGGGAGCCAATATGCAAAAAAGCGTTTCCATTTGTTCATCAGAAAATTACTGCACTGATTTGTTGAGCTTTCTGGGCTTGTTCAGAACTTTTGTCAAGCATTTGTCTTATCACCACAACTTTCAGTTTTGGGTGGGATTTTGCCATCCATCCCAGAAGACAAGCTGGGAGGCAGGACGGTGCAGTGGAATGCACGGGGAGAAAGCCCAATATTATTCTCCTATTACTGGATATTTCGAAAGGTGGTAATGGTATGACTTCAACTGCCCGCCAACTAGAGGCAGGCACTATTTTATCTATTTACTGATCTGTTAACAGTCATCGTACATCCATGCTGCAGTTTTCCTCACAGCAAAGAATTTCTTTATTTCAACATAAATGGAAGCAAAGTACAGCGGATGCTGGACATTCAAAACAAACACAGGGAATGCTCGCGAAGCTTAGAATCTGTGGCGTGAGAAACAGTTCATATTTCAAGTCCACTATGGCTGCTCTTCAGATCTCCAACATTCTGTACATTTGTTCCCTTACTTCTTCATGTTGATCTTTGAAGATAAACTCCGAGCAACTTCCAGAGTAGAGGGAGCCTGCCTTCCAGGTAGCTCAATCAGTCATTAAAAGGACTCCTAGCAGCAATGGCTGGCCCCTTCCAATGCCACTGCTGGAATGTTTATCGCTCCAATTGCCGGGGCCTATTTGCCTGACCACAATGCAAAAACAAAATTTTCACCAGACCTTCAAATTCACGTTTGCATGGAGAGGCCATCACTTTCTCACTATAGGTTCAGACGCAGTGATCTCTATTCAGTAGTTGGTAGTCCCAGCAGCAGATTCTTAATTATCTAATGCCAGTAAAATCCCCTCCACTGTCTTGGGATACACATTTTGGCCATGGTAACAGGACTCATGCTGTACTTGTAGAAGTCCATGTAGGGAATTCAAACCAAGGCAAATCCAAAATAGTATTTTAAATAAACTCCATAATCTGTGACTCTCCAAGAGTTTGCTAGGATCCAGTTTGAACTATTAACTTAGTTAATATGCCAGCAAAGCCATATAGTTAATCCAACTTTTGACGAAGTATTGTTCAAGTCTTTTGTCGTACTCAAATTGAGATTTTGCCAAATAAAGCATTATTAATAGCTTCTGCACACAAGTCATTTTACACAGATAAACAAGAGGGTTTCTGTGGTACATTGTTCAGCATGTGCCTTCATGCTGATACAGCAACTGTTACAAATACACCGTTCTGTTGAATTTCTTTCTCCCCCAGTTTCCAACAGGCTTTTTCTGTGTCCAATTGCATTCCGTTGCCAACTGCTTTTCTCCCTGTAGAGACTGGTGAGCTGCACTAGAATGCAGGTTTAGTGTCTATGGCTCACATGACAAAGGTTAATGAAGCTCGAATCTGAAAGTGGTTGATAAATCTTTGTGTGGTAAATGTATGAAGTGATGTGAAACCAAAGCAAGCACATAGATTTAAGTTGCAAATTAGCCATGATGTAATTGAATATCATGATGTAGAGGTGAATGTCAACTTAGGTTTTGAGGATTTAAATCGTCCGCTCCTATACTTCTGGTTCATTCCTCTCAAATTTGACGTTCTTTTACTGGTATGGGCACATAACTGAGGTGATGCTTCTTTAACATCCAGTTCAAAAGTCTGCACCTTAATGTGAGTGGCATCTATATAAATTTTGCCAATATGTAATGTTTTGCAATTTGCACTTGGTGGTAGCGAGTAAATAATGGAAGTGGTTGCTTTGAAGGTTATGTGGTAGATCAATAAAACTTTTTATGAAGTGCTTTGGGAAAATAGATCTTCCTGGATGGCTGTCAATTTACTTGATGACCATAACTCAATTGAAATGTTACAAGGTTATAAACTACAGGAGTAAAACTCAGCCAATCTGCTGGTTGAACCCTCAAATTAGCTAAACAACTGTAATATTTGATAGATGTTTTATAATGTGTGTGTGCATGTACAGAACATTTACAAATAAATGTAAAGACAGATTTTGCACTAATAATGATGCTAAGGTCAATGGTGATTGCAGATATAGTAGGATAATTGGGACAGCAATTTTCAACATCCATGCAGCTAAATGCAATAATCTGCAAATTCTTATCAGAGACACTCATCTTCTGCCCAGGTGATCTGTTGTAGTTGTAGCTGTTATTTTTGGCACTGAAATGGATGCAGTGGCATAAACCTTGGTTGCATGCTTTCTTGTTCTTCAGTGACGATAACTAAAAATTTGGGCTATCTCATTCAGGTGTGGTAAAAATGGCATAGTGGTTATATGTATGCACATTGTCACTAGCACGCAACACATATCCTTTAAGTGATCTGTCAGTTATAAATTTGTGTAAGTTCGTGTATAGTCTTATTTTAATTTTCAAGCGTTTCAGTTTAAAAATAACCAGTAGCACAGCTTAATGCCAAACACGAAAAAGTTGAGTTAATTCCAAAACTAGTGCTATCATTATTGCAAGTAAAAAAGACCAGGTTAGTAGCTAAAATCGCATGCATTACGATTTTAAATAGGCAAGAAAAGGATAAAATTTTCAAAATAAAGGTTAGATCATTGCAGACTTGTTAATTGCTTGAAGATTTTCTTTCCAAAGCGAAGGAGTTGAAAACTTCACATCACACTTCAGCAGCTGTGATGGCCACTACAGTCAAATAGTTGGAGGCTTTCTCACATGTTGACTGAGCTAAGTAGTTCCTGGCACTGACTGAAAGCTCTTTTACTTCAGTCTTATTGCACTGCAGATTATGAGTTTTGGTGGCCTGATATACAGCAACTGGGATCCATCTCTATCTACCTGCTGAAAATCAGTGATTGACTCAAAAAAGGTTTAGGGCAGCATGGTGGCTCAGTGGTTAGCATTGTTGCCTCACAGTGCTAGCTTCGAATCTACCCTCGGGCAACTGCCTGTGTGGAGTTTGCACATTCTCCCCATGTCTGTGTGGATTTCCTCCAGGTGTTCGAGTTTCCTCCCACGGTCCAAAGATGTGCAGGTTAGGTGGATTGGTCATGCTAAATTGCCCGTAGTGTTCAGGGATGTGCAGGTTAGGTGGCTTAGCTATGGGAAATAAAGAGTTACAGGGTTAGGGTGGAGGGGCAATCTGGGTGGGATTCTCAATCTGGGAGAGTTGGTGTGGGTACAATGGGCTGAATAGCCTGTTTCCACACTATAGGGATTCTGTGATTCCAAATAATGAAGAAAGATGTCAAATGAGCACACGTTGAGTCACAACAGAAGCAAAGTAATGTCTATGATGTAAAAGGAAGGGATGTAAGCAATAGTGAGCAATACAACATAAAAAAATCAATGAAATATTAATAAAATGTTTCACATTAAAATGCACTTATACTGCATCTGCCTATAATTTATTTTCCTCCCTCTCCTTGATTATTTTATACCCTATATATTCTCCAGTTGCGATACCATAATACAACATGACGAGCAAACTTTTACAGATTTCTGGTTTATATCGTATTTTGAAAAGTTTTCACCTGTAAAAGTTTCACTGTATAAACCTGATAAATATAGCATGTAAATTCCATAGTTACCTTTTGTGAAAGATGCATTTCTTCCCTTCTGCATAATTTATGTTTTATTTGCCTCCAAGGTCATTGATTTTTTCAATATTATGTAAGATTTTTTATGCAAGATTTTAAATCCTCTGATACCTAAGCTATAAAAGAAAAACTGGTTGCAGCTGTCAGTGATTGATTTAAAGAAAAAAAAAAAGTCTGTTGGATTGCATTCATTGATGGGTAAGATGCAGCATCTATTCAGGCAATTTCAACAAAGTTGTTTGTTGAGTTTTCCCTAAAACCTATTCATGATGAATGAGTTTCAAAAGCTACAATTTTCTCAGTAGGGGTTTCTGAATCCATTGTTTGATTTTCAACTTAAAAAGCTTCTTAAATGTTAAGGGGATGCACAGAGGTTTGTTTTGTTCTGAGGTTAAACATTTGAGATTTAAAAATTTTCACGCTTTCATGAATATTCTTATTTTTGTTTACTATCATGCATTAGGATAATGAAAGTGGTTTTAGATTTCTTGAAGTTTATTTTGTTTCATTTCCGCCTGGCTCTTGAGATCTGCCCGTGGTGAATAGTGGAAAAGTTTACATTGATCGGGCATGGAAAGTATGAATCTAAATGAGGATGTTTGAGGTATAAGAACTAAAGGGCCTAGCATTTTTCAAAACAACTGGGACCAAGTCTCTGAAAAACAAGTTAAGCCCTCTCTCATAGTCCACCTCAGCATTTGACCACCCCATATTGTCCTACCATCTGCGTCTGGGTAGCGTTCACCCAACTTCTTCACGCGCCTCCACCCTGGTTTCATCACCCCAATCCCAGAGTGAAATAATTCAATTCAGAGCACTTTTTACTAAGATGGGCCTGGCAATTTGGGAAATTTCTTGTCTTGAGCTGTGTGTCTCATGTGACAATATGTGCCTTTAAGAAGGAGTTGTTCTGTCCTGTTTCTCTGGCGCTAAGGTGTCTGACCCATGGAAAGTAGAATAAATAGCTTTGTTTGGTTTTTTAAAAATTAGAAAAAAGAAGCTTGCATGGGAGGAGTCAGGATCACATACTCAGGGGTTGAGTTTTTTGTTTCAGAGATTGAAGTTGGGGGTTTTTTTGGAGTTGAAGCTGCTAGATGCAGCTCTCTTTCTGCTGCTGCAAAAGCTTGAGTTCTCTCTTGGTTGGCGATTCATTCTGTCAGTGTTATTTCTCTTGGACTGGAGGAGATAGCAAGCGAGGAAAATCTGTTTTGCTGAATTTGCCTTTGCCAAGGATGTGTTTATGTGATGCTGCTATATTGGAATAGTCGAAGAGCTGTAGTTTAATAATATATTATTAATTAAGTCTTTACACACTTAAAGTTAGGTCCTTATTTTTGTATTTTATTTGAGGTGTAAGAAGAAAGTGTATTTTGCTTAAAACCTAGCAGTTTGACTAATTGAATCAGACCTGGAATACAGCACCCTACACTTGCATTCAACTAAGATAAAAGTTAGCGTCTAGGATATTTGCTTGATTTGAAGATGTTTGGTGTGGTCCATAACACTTAATTATCAAAATTCACCCCTTAGCATTTAGTCCATGTTCATTTTTGTCAGTGGCGGTCTCTTTCTCCAAGTGACCTAATGGAATTCTTTAAATGATGGAATTGATAAGTTAGATATGGAGAAGCTGTTTAAATTTTTATGTATGCTTGTGTGTGTGTGTATATGTGTGTGTGGTGGAGTGACGTTGGAGGTTAGGGGCAGGTGGGGAGTTGGAGCCTAAAAGGAAAAGGCATACCAGTAAGATCTTTACTAATTAATCCAATAAAGAATTTAAGAGGCTCCAAAATGGTTTGAATATATGACTTTCTGCCATACAAAGTCATTGAGGGCAATTCAACAGATATTTTTTAAGAAGCTAGATGGTAGATAAGGGGGAGAGGTGCAGAATGATATTAGAAATATATGTTGAGTGATACAATGACCTAATGTGGGACGAGGGTCATATGGAGCATAAAAGAACAGAATGCTATTGGATTGAATGGTAATATAATTCTGCATTTCTTAATATTTTCATTCTCAGACAAACCAAATTTCTTCATTTCCTCGAAACAAAACAACAATAATGGTGGTACACAATGCCCCTGTTAATATCTGTCAAAAAGAAAGACATGTTTATGTTCTAAATTAAGTATTAGCCAATTTGTTGGAACCATATTATCTGAGATTTTCAATTCTATGTTGACAGCCTGGTCAACTGATATGCTCTGGGTCACAAACTCACAGAATATGTTACAGACATGCTCACTGCATTTTTAGATTACCAGGCCAGTGAAGAATGGGCATTGGGCTTGTCATCCAATTATGAATGGGGATCGATTCTGGATGCTGGAAGTCCTCCCATGTTATTCATCACTGGCTCCACCAGCTATTGATTTGAGCATGAAAAGAGAGAGAGGGACAAGACCAACAAAGTTTATGTTTTATCATTTAAAATGACAGAGCTGCCTTGCTGTGATCCTGCAGGCCTCTCCAGGGGTCAGCCAGTAGCTGCAGCAGTACTCATAGATTCAGAGAATCCTTGATCCTTCATCCTCTCTGTAGCTCTGAATTCACCACGTGGACTTTGTTCAGTTCAGGTCAATGTGGGCTGCTTACGTTGCTGACTACAGTTTCCAGTATGATTGGGAACAATGTCTTAAGAGGCCTGCAATTGCTAAAAATTGTCTTTTTGTCCTGCACTTAATGTTGGGAAGCTGCAGTCGTTAAAAAGCCAGGAAATCAGCGCAGCAGTCAACAGCACTCAATAGCATGCTCGCCTCAAATTCAGCCCCTAACCTTTTACAACTTTCAGCCATTGTTGAAAGAGTGTATCATTTGAAGTTTGCTTAAGTATCCAGAAATAACTTAATTTTAATCACTTGCACAGAATGAGGAATTAAACTTTGCATGAGTTATCTTTGACATTGTTAATGGTCAGTATTTATATCACAGTCAAAAGCATAACAACAGATTAACTGGCCTGTCAAGTATTTGTTCACTGTAGGACTTTGCTATGCACAATTTATTGCTTTGACAAGAAGCAACAGACAGGACTTCAGATGTGATTTCTCCCTGTCAGTATGATCATCTGGGCCTTCTAATTTTGTTATGTCAGCTGTCCAATAAAGGATGTTAAGTGGCTTTTTATGAGGCACTACAAGCTTTGACAGGATAATGGTACATTGTTGCTGCAGGATAGGGACTGAGAGCTCCTCATCCCCACCATCATGAGTGCTGTCTGAAGAGGTGTTTACCATTTAAAATTGAATGCGGCCACAGTTGCTATGCTACCACTAGCTAGGCAAAACTCCTTCACAAGCATTTTCCAGCCATGACAATAGCTCATCGATCAGTGCACTGCAGGTGGGGCAGGAATTGAAAAGGGCCTTTCAAGCCACCTGGCCGGTCACTAGAAAACTTCTACCAAGTACGTGACAGGTTTTCATTGTTTTTATTTAAACTATTTTTCTCATCAACCAGTTCAGAGATGTTATTATGCACCTCTGGAGCAGGTGTTAGGATATTACCACTAAACCACAAAAGGCCTCCATGACAGGTTTTGACCTTAATTGAGTAAGTACCTGCTGCAGGGAAGAGCTTGGTGGTTCAAATTTGCTTACAATTGGGCACTTATTAATCGAAGAGATAACAAGGTGTAAAGCTGGATGAACACAGCAGGTCAAGCAGCATCAGAGGAGCAGGAAAGCTGACATTTTGGGCCTAGACCCTTATTCCTGCTTGGCCTGCTGTGTTCATCCAGCTCTACATCTTGTTATCTCAGATTCTCCAGCATCTGCAGTTCCTACTATCTCTGAACTTATTAATTGAATTTGGCTAACCGTGACACTGTGGCTGAGCGGTTAGCACTGCTGCCTCACAGTGCCAGGAGCCTGGGTTTGATTCCACCCTCAGGCAACCGTTTTCTTGGAGTTTGCATATTCTCTCTGTGTCAGTGTGTGTTTCCTTCAGGTTTTCTGGTTTCCTCCTTCAGGTTCTCTGGTTTCCTCCCATAGCCTAAATATGTACAGTTAGGTGGTTTGGCCAAACTAAATTGCTCATTGTGTCCAGAGGTGTGTAGATGAGGCGGATTAGCCTTGGGGAATTCAGGGTTACAGGAGTATGGTAGGGGAATGAGTTTAGGTGGGCTGTTCTTTGGAGGTCAATGTAGATCCGATGGACCAAATGCCCTGCTTTCATGCTGTAGGGGATTCTGTGATTCTAACTGACCTTTTTTGACTTGCTTGCAGAAACCACACTAATCCAATGCGTTCATGTCTAGATTTCCTCCCAGTACCATTTTGATGAAGGTAAAAGCTGTTCAATTATGTACAATAACATAAAGCCCAAAGTTGTTGTGCAGCATGTTTTGTGGATCTTTTAACTTTACAATTAAAGTCTGCTTATAGTCTGTCCTTACTTCAATTAAATAATGATGTGCTTTGACCCACAATCATTATTTTGAAAATAAAGGAACAGACTCAGTGCTGTCATGATCTGACTTGAAAATATATTATCTCAGTAATATAAAATAGTTCATAAATCAGGTATCCTAGCAATCATATGTGTAACACAAAGGCTGGAATTTAATTAATATTGAATGAAATTTATTTGCTGCACGCTTGTTAACTTAAAACCAATCATCATTTGAAGGAAATGTCAGCTGTGGGAAGTAGGATATCAACTAATGTAATACTGTTTTACAAAGATCAGGTCAGCATAGTCTTACCAGATCACAGGGCTGCTCTCTCATCAGAGAGAGAGAGCGCGAGAGGGGACTCATGGTGTTTTAACCAGAGGGTCACCACACCTCGGGCGAGGGGAAATGTTGAGAAGGAGAATCCTTTATGATAACTTCTAGTCAGGAATTAAGCACATACCATTAGCATCACTCTGTATCGCAAACTAGCTGTCCAGCCAGCTGAGCTAAAGGTACCACAAAGGACTCTCTTTCTCAAATTGTCCCCTCACCAGAAGCATTGTGACCCTCAGAATAAACCACCACCAGGTGTCTCTCCCTAATGAGAGAACAGCCCTATGGTCCAGTAGGACTATTACCTTTCCCTTTAATGTTTTACCATGTAATTTGTTAATGTGTTTGTGTTAAATGTGTATAGTTCTATTTGTGAACATCCCCAAATTCATGATAACAGTTTTACACTTATTGCCAGAAAAGCTTCAGTACAATCAGAGAGTAAAGGAAATCTTTGAGCAGTTGCAGAGAAAAAAAAAGACTGGGCTAAATTTGTGTGGACCAAAATAGCAACATAACCCAGGGTATTCCATCAAAATGTACTGGGAACATGTTTGTTTCAACAAAATGTTTTCAGCACTTACTCTGCTACCAGACAGGGCTTTTCTATTGAAAGGTCAAAATAATTCCAGTGCCTGTTTCGTGACCATGCCCCAGAGACTTTTGACGGATTAACATTTGGTCTTGTGTGAGCTGCCTCATGCAAAAGAAGTTACAATTCAATCAATAGTCCTACTGGAATCTTTAAACTTGGATTTTTTTTTAATAAAGATGAGATAATTTTGAATCTTCCGAGAAAGACCTTATCCTGCTATTTTTCTCATTATATTGAAGTTAGATTGGTATTACCACTGATCATTTTATGGTTGGACAAGTTGAGATTTCCAAGCAGTGTCGCAACTGCAAGTGCCAATCTCTGGAAATTTAAAGAATATTCCATCACATTATATTTGTGTTATTTTGTATATGGGTGAGGTGATGGCCTATTGATGTTACTGCTGGATTGTTAATCCAGAGACCCGGGCAATGTTCTGAGGACCCAGATTCAAATCACACCACAGCAGATGGTGGAATTTGAATTCCATAAAAATCTGGAATTAAGAGTCTACGGGTGACCGTGAAAGGATTGTCAATTTTCGTAAAAAACCATCTGGTTCACTAATTCCCCTTAGAGAAGGAAACTGACATCCTTACCAGGTCTGGCCTACATGTGACTCCAGACCCACAGCAATGTGATTAGCTCTCAACTGTCCTCTGGGCAGTAGGGAATGGGCAATAAATGCTGCCTAACCAGTGACACTCTTATCCCGTGAATGAATAAAAAAGAATCAACAACAAGTGCGAGGAACCATGGATGGAATTCATACAGTTCTACGTTATGTGAGATATGATGAGATTTGTGGAAGAATTACATTACAAGAGATCCATTAAGGATTATCTCAGAAGCAACTTCCTGCAACTTTCATGCATTTGCAGAATAGTGAGGCTTATTTCCCACTGTGCAGCCAATGAGTTGCTAATTAAGGGGGTTTATAGCTTGTTAAAAATCTTATATATGTGACAACTAACCTCATAAATACTCAGAGATAGTAGGAACTGCAGATGCTGGAGAATCTGAGATAACAAGGTGTAGAGCTGGATGAACGCAGCAGGCCGAGGAGCAGGAAGGCTGACATTTTGGGCCTAGACCCTTCTTCAGAAATGGTT
>NC_063335.1:12190242-12200277 GCF_021869965.1 Rhincodon typus
AGTATTTCCAACATTTTCTGTTTATATTGCAAATAACCAACTTGGAGGGCAGGGGGCGGGCTTGAAACCCTGACCGATATCTCACTGATTGGTTTGAAGGAAGTGAATCGTTTCCTTTTAGTTTCTATCCAGCTGCTTGAGAGAACAGTTGACGATTGAGTGAACATGTCGCTGTATTACTGGCTCATTGTGGTAACCGCTTTGCCCTGTACGTGTTTCTGACGCTATTATTCAGACATTGCTGTTCATTCACATCTATCACGTCGTTTCTTTGTAAACCTGTATATTCTTTCCTCAGGCGAATATTTTGCACAAACACTGAAACAGATTGTCCCATCCATTACCAAAAATGTGGGTAAAACCGCTCGATTCAAATGCGAAGTCGAAGGTGCAACTATCAGCAACGATGATCCCCTTCACTGGTACCAGCACAAGCCCGGCCAGGCACCCACCCGAATCCTCTATTATGGATCAGGCACATCGAGGGATCCGGGATTTGGTGAACGGTTCAAAGCTGGGAAATCTAAAGACAAAGAATTCTACCTCACAATCGACAAAGTAAAGACAGAGGACACCGCCACCTATTACTGTGCGTACTGGATAGATACACACTGCGAGACATCAATACAAAGTTCGTACAAAAACACTGAACGATTTGAAGCGAAACTGTCAGAGGAATTCACAGACTCCTCCCCTAATTGGGTAAAGTAGCGACGACACCACAGCTGGATCTGTGTCTGAGCTTTCTCCGCCTGAATTCGTGATTTGGAAACTGATGTGAAGCGAGCCAGGTCTGGGTTGTTTTGATCAACGTACTTCCTCTGATCTTGGAGTGAGAGCACCGAGGGCCAACTCACTGTAGGACTCGCGGTTTTTCGTAGGGTAGGACCCGCGCTGCCGATGTTGGGGTGATGTTCTCCCTGGGCAGGAGGGTGGAGTTATACCACGGAGTTCTGAGCTGAGTAAATAGAGAGACACAAAATAATATTTCTGTTTTATTTGGAGTAGGTTGTGATCTCGGAACTTCTGCTTGAAAGGATGGTGGAAACAGATCCACTCGTCACTTTCGAAAGCAGGCTGGACAAAGATTTGAAATTACACTGGAATTTGGTGAGGACACACCAGGAATATTGGGTAAGTTTTGGTCTCCTTAGCTGAAGATGTTCTTGATATAGAGGGAGTGCAGTGAAGATGTACCAAATTGATTCCTGGGATGGAAGTACAGACGTATAAGCAGGGAATGAGTCAATTGGGTTTGTATTCACTGGAATTTGGAAGAATGAGTGTGAATCTCATAGAAACCTATATCATTCTAACAGGGCTAGATTGCAGGAAAGATTTTCCCCATAGTGGGTGACTCCAGAACCAGGGCTCACAGTTTAAAGAATAAAACAAGGATGTTTTAGGACTAAGAAGTGAAGAGTTTGCTTCAGCCAGAGAGTTGAGAACCTGTGGAATTTATTCCTATAGAAAGTGGTTGGGACCAAGCATTGAATATTTTCAAGAAGGAGGTAGGTGTAGCTCTTGTTGCTAAAGGGATCAAGGGTTATGGGGGCAAGTGTGGGGACGTGATTCGAGTATTAAGCTCCATGATCAGTCAATATCACATTAAATAGTGGAGCAGGCTCGAGAGGTGGAACCGCCTACTCTGCTCCTGTCTTTTATGGTTCTATATTTTAGGGCAACAGAGACAAGACAATGCAATTGATTAGAGAGGCTTTTCGGAGAAGCAGAACCGGTAAAACGATAGGCTGAATAATCTAGCCTTTACTGGAAGATTCTATGATGTCACCATCTACAGCTCAGGCTAAAAGTTCCTCCACTCAAAGTACCACGTTTAGCGAACTTTTCACATTGAAACGTCAAAAGATCCCAGTAACTGGTTCTCTGGATGGGCAAGCCAGGAGATTAAAATAGCTGCAATGCTAACATCACCTACGCTTTCCCACCAATCGTTTAAGTCATATCGCCGCCGTTTTCAGATGACACCCAGAAATATCAACTTGTTGTAGGGATTTTGGAACAGAATTGTTAAAGACTTACCCTCCTGCTGACAATGAAAGAATGTGCAATTCTTTAGCACAGTTCCCAACCTCGGAAAGCCCCGCAAAGCATCTTACAGACCATGAAATAGTCTCTGAAGAGAGCGATGGCACAGTGAAATTATCACTCAGCTATTAATCCTGAGCTATCACTCAGGTATTGTTCTGAGGATCCAAGTTCGAATGGTAGAATTTGAATTCAACAAGTATCTTGGATTAAGATTCTAACGATGACTGTTGCCGATTGTCGGAGAAAAGTACATCTGGTTCGCTTTAGGCCGTTTAGGGAAGGTTTCGCCTACATGTGACTCCACACTCACATCAATGTAACTGATTCCTAGCAGTCTTCTGAGCAATTAGGGTTGGCCAATAAATTCTGACCTGGTCAGTGACACCACATCCTGCGAATGAACATTAATGAAAAGAAAATCTTGGTCACTGCTGGAATTAACAAAACTGGGAGCCAACTTGCGTTCAACAAGCACCAAGCCCAGAGGGCCCACCACGTTATATATATATCAACGTGCCTCTTTCAGTTAGCTCCACATAATCTGTCACATTCATCTGAGAGGGCAGATACAGCCGCCTTTTAATGCCTCATCTGAAAGCCGCACTTCCTACAGCGCAGGCCTCCCTATGCATCTCTGGAATATCACTTTGGATTATGCACTGTAATGGGGCTTAAACTCACGAGTTTTCTGCTACAAATTGAAAATGTTCGTTGGGCGTTGAGCAAACATGAAGGGCTTAGGAAATGCAAAATAGGGGAGATGCGGATAAAATACCGGAATTAACAGTACATAAATAAAAAAAAACGCGCACATATAACTATTATGTAGGCAGCGATGAAGCAATGGTCCAGACGACGAAACAGATCATGTACGTAGCAAGAGGCGGAATACTTTTAGATATTTTCTAATCAAGCTGTTCAAAGGTATTGTTATAAAACTCTGGAGCAGGTGGCCTCCTAACTCGCAGGTAGGGTCAGAATCACTGTGCCACATTATCTCTATATGAAATGCGAATCATTTCTTGTTTAACCATTCGGGTTAACACGGTGAATGAAGCGATGTCATAAGACAGCTTTCAGTGTTAGCGGTTTGAGCTTCGCACAAAGATCGAGGGTATGTTCAGCACTAGGTTCTGGCAGTATTTGGACTGGGACAGAGAAATCTTCTTCCACTTGTCCTAACTTGTTACTGGAATAGCAGAGGTAGATTTAAGGGTTTTTGTGTTGCAGTGGTAGTATCCCTATATCTGTACCAGGAGGCCGTGGTTCGAGTCCCACCTGTTTCAGAGGTGTATGGTAAAACACGTTGATGAGAAAATACAAAAAATGTAGATCTGCAATGTTATTTTCAATTAAACTGTTGGAATGGGGAAGGAATCTCAAGAAAGCCTATAAGAGACAACATCTGGGAAAAAGTAGAAAGTAACTTGCACAGCGAGAGACTAACACTTGCAATGGAGACAGGGCAGTATGGTTGGGGTGACGGGCGGATTTAAGTGAAATTGTCAATGACAAGGTGGAAACATCCACCCACTTAATGGAACGTCATCTTTAAGGCAATGTGAAGTTGGGTAAAAGTGATTGACATAATCATTTCCGGCATTGGATTGGCCCCTTCAGAGGTATCAGCAAATCCGAATCAGTTTCATGTTGAATACATGAAGGATATCATCCTTGCGATTTTACTAACCGCTCTCGGATGGTACAGCAGGTTCCAACAGCTTATATACATTATTGAACATTCTGCGGTCTCTGTATTGTTAAATTACCTGGTCTGCATTTCTTTCACCGGCAGGGAAGTCTGTTGCTCAAACGTTGACTCAGTCTCCAATGTCAATGACCAGAGCTGCGGGGAAGACTGTACGGTTTGAACCTAAGTTTGAAGGGAGCAATTTCGAAAATGCGGTTATCCACTGGGACTGGCAGATGCCGGGTCAAGGTCCACAGCGCATGTTGTATTTTAAGAATCCATCTGAGACTTTGCAAGATATCACCGACAAAATACTACTTGTTGAAAAAAACCCTGGGACCAAAATGTGCAGCTTGCTCATGAGGACGATCAACGAGTATGACTCTGGGGTCTATTTATGTGCTTTCTGGGCTAGCGCATTGACTGACAGCCAAGGGAAACCCGCACAAAAAAAAAACGCCGTCCTGCCGATTCACTGCAAGCTGTTATGTCACAAATGGCAGGCGCTGCATTTCAAGATTTCCACCAGCTTTAAACTCCGCCCTGGGCTACACAGGCAATTCGTTGTTTTCACGGTGATCTGTCCATTGTATTATTAAACTGGGGAGATCAAAGTTATTTTGCTAATCCTGTGAGATTTAATTATGACAAGTATGACTGTTCTATAAATGGACAAAACAATTCATTTACTATTTAAACAATCAGCTCCGTTCATTTATCATCTTTGAGAAAACCCAACAATGACGTTCAAAGCCTCCCGTTGTCAAACGACCATCAATGAATATGCCACCTAAACAAATCACATCCATTACATATTGCAATCACATTCAAAATAATTGGAACATGGAATCCATTCGGCTCTTAGAGTCTGTTCCGACAAATAGTGAGTTCATGGGGGGGTGGGGGGTGGGGGAGGGGAAGGCGGAGGCGGGGTGGGGGTGATCTAATTCCATATAACAACTGTGGATTCCCATCCGTAAACTGGAAGAAACACTGCGGGATAATTTTACAAGGCTAATCAGCTACAGCTCTGGACTAAAGCTCTAGATATAAATTCATGTACCACCCTGGTGGTTGAGGCATTACATTTTTCTAAGTTAGATCCAGCAATACAATGAAACTACTGGATTACCTTGAATGCCAATTGAGTTTACAAATAACTGCTAATCAATGAAACCTGCCATCTATGTATGAAACCTATCACACAGCAGAAGGTTTGCTCGTGGCCAGCCTGGCAAACCAGTGAGAGAATGAACTGCTGCAGAAAATTCAACTGAGAATAAAATAGCAGAATCGACTAACTTTGGCATTAAATATTGCAAGATACCTCTAACTCGTACCTGGATTCTTGTATCCATACACAGTTCAAGTAATGGAATGACAGAGTCATAACTTTAACCACAGTCTCGACCATCGTCTTGCATGTCTGTACTAAAAATGCGGGGCAGCACCATGATGTACAAATGGATAGACCCAGGCAGGAATTCTTGACGTTAACTCTGAAACCAATGAAGTTTAATATAGTTATTTTTAAATCAAGCAGTTCAGTCGCGTTTTGACACATCTCTGAAACACTTGAAGCCGGCATCCCTGGTCCACATGTAGGGGCAGTACCACTGCACCACTTCAGCCCCTAGAAAATCCGGCTCTGATATGAACGTTCATGTAACCAGCCAAAGATGGGCAGGAAACTTCCAGTTGATGATAATAGGCCGTCCTCAATCAATGAATCAGGGATCCTCCACATTAGAAAGGGCTGGACACTGTTAAGTCCATTGTCAATGGTTCCATAAAGCTCCAACTACAATACTGGCATCTACCTGACTGTGTGTACAATTGCTCAAACGAGTTAGGTGGATTGGCCATGCTAAATTGTCCATAGTGCCCAGGGATATGTAGGTTAGGTGGATTAGCCATAGACAATGCAGGGTCACGGGGATAGGGCAGAGGGGTGAGTCCGGGTGGGATGCTCTTTGGAGGGTTGGTGTGGACCTGCTGGGGCAAATGGCCTGTTTCTCCACTGTAGGGATTGTATGGATTCGTTGGATAGGTCCTCTGTATTGAAACTGTGACAAATCAAATTGGCCTATTATTTCCCCTAACAGTCTTATTTCAGGTTTCTGCAAAACGTTAGAAGGTCCAAATAGATGGTACTATTAAGCAACACTTTGCGTCTACCTCTGAGGCAGGAGGCCTGGAAACAGGTCCCATATGGTCCAACGGTGTGACATAATATCTCTGAACAGCTTGATTAAAATTATCATACAGCATCATGTTCAGAGATTTCAGTTTGCGTTCCACCTGTGCCATTCATTTCCAGTCCTTATCACAATCTTGGCCCAAATGTATTAAAACAGAGCTCAGCATTACTTGCTTTAACAGCAGGAGGAATTTACCCAAGTATGGCATCAAGGATAAAAATAATGGGCTGGGGGTCTCTCCAATAGTTGGAATCATACATAACATAAAGGGAGATACCTGAGATTGTTGGAAGTCAATCATTCCAGCTCTAAGACATCACCATGGGAGGGTGGTAAGCTAGGTCCAAACATCTTCAGTTGTTTCATCAATTCCCTCCATCATGAGATCAGAAATAAGGATATTTGCTGATGATTGCAAAGTTCATGTTCATTCATGACTCATCAGATATTGAATCTGTCTGTGTCTATCGGTAGCACAGCATGGATAAGATTCAGTCCTGAGCTGAGAAGTTCACACAAGTGCTAAGCAATGACCTGCTGCAGCATAAGGGAATTTAAGCTCCTCCCTATGACATTTAATCACATTACCATCACTGAGACCAACACCATCAACATCCTGTGGACTACCATTGATCAGAAAACTAAACAGGCGACTATATAAATCCTGTGGTTAAAAGACAAAATCAGAAGCTGGGTATGTTACGGAAAAAATCTCAACTCCTCACTCCCTAAACCCTGTCTTCCTTTACATACATTACTAGTTCATCTTGATATTACTGCAAGTTTACTCTCACAAAGTTTATCTTCTCCCTCTTTATTACCTTTTGGTTGTCTTTTGTTGGTTTCTAGAATCTTCCTAATCCTCTGGCTTGCAACTAATCTTAGCAATGTTGTATGTTTTCTCTTTTAATCTGATGCTATCCTCCAGTTCCCTTGTTAACCATTGTTGATGTATCTCTTTCCACAAATCCTTTTTCCTCATTGGGATATACCTCTACTGCAAGACATGAAGTATTTTCTCAAACATCCACCATTGTTTCTCAACTGCCTTTGTTGCTAAACTCCTTTTCCCAGTCAACAACAGCCATCTGTGCCTTCATTTATTTCTAATGACATCCATTTAACCCTCACCTGATTTCCAACAAACACCTGGGTGTTTTCCCCAAGTTTCGCAGACTGAAATTTTATTAGTGTTCCTTCATGCCACACTTGGTCAAATCATTTTTGATGTCAAGGGCAGTCACTGTCATCTTCCCTCCAGTATTCAGATTTATTGTTTGGACAAAAGATATGATGAGGTCAAGAGCGAGTGGTTCTGGTGGAACATAATCTGAAGATCAGTGATCATTCCATATCTAAGAATGTGCTATTTGATAGCACTATTGATCACATTTTTTCATCATTTTACTAATGATCAAAAACAAAATTAGTGGAGGTGGTAATTGGCTGACTTGGATTTGTCCTACCTTTCGGGCACATGACATACCTGGACATTTTTCCGTATTTTGGGGTAGATGCCAGTGTTATTGTTGTACTGGAGCAGTTTCACTAAGGGTGTACCAAGTTTTGGAGCAGAGACCTTCAGAATTATTTACAGAATATTTTCAGCGGCTTTCAGCCATTTCTTCACTCTACAGGGTGTGAATTAAATAGGATAAAGCAAAGCAGATTCTTACAAATGCCTGAGCAATATCCTTTGCATTGATGTGCTTCTCCCCCATCATCGAAGATGGAAATATTTGTGGAACTTTCTCCTCCGGAGAATTGTTTTATTGTCCAGTCCATTCACGACTGGATATGTCAGGACTGCACTGTTTAGCTCTGATTTGTCGGTTATGGAAGTATGTAAGTCTGTTGATCACTCACTGAATATGCTGTTTGTCAGGAAACAAACCCTATGTTGTGGCTTCAAGAGGTTGATAACTTTTTTTGGTATTCCTCGTGATTTTTTTCTGGCACATCCTCCTGCACACTTTGCTAAACTACAGTTTTTTTTTTCCCTAATCTGATGGTAATGATGCAGTGGTGAATCAGTTGAAATATGAGGTTGCAGACTATGTTAGAGTACAATTCAGCTGCTACTAAGAATTTCAGCTCCATTTACCATCTTCTCCTCGATATTTCTCAATCCAACAAGATTAATTGATTTATTGTCGCTTGTACTGAAGTACAGTGAAAAGCTTCTTTTTTATGAGCAATACAGGCAGATCATGGGAAGCAAGGTTGTGCAGATCAAAAAGACTTAGACAGAGGCATACAGGTTACATTGCACAGGATGTGCACTAGGTAAGATCAACATTAGCAAGATCAGCATTATTTGAGGCTAGAGAGTCCATTCATCAATCTAAGAGCAGTTGAGAAGAAGCTGTTACTGAACCTGCTGATGCGTGTGTTCAGGCTTGTGAATCTTCTGCCTGACAGAAGAGGTTGTAGGAGATCATTACCGGGATGCAATGGGTCTTTGATGATGTTGGCAGCCTTTCTGCAGCAGCAAGCCATGTAAATGGAGTTCAATGATGGAAGGTTGGCTTCTGTGATGGTTTGGGATATGGACACCACCTTCTGTAGTTTCTTATAGTCCTGGTTAGAGCAGTTGCCATACCCAGCCATTATGCACCTCGACAGTATGCTTTCAATGGTGCATCTGTAGAAGTTAATGAGGGTCCTTATGCACATGCCAAATTTTCTGAGCCACCTGAGGAAAAAGAGGTGTTGTTGTGCCTTACAGACCATCACATCAATGTGGGAAGTTCAGGACAAGTTGTCGGTTATCGTCACTCCAAAGAACCAGACGCTGTCCACCCTCTCAACCTCAGTTCCATTAATATTGACCAGGAAGTGTCAATTTACTCCGAGCAGCACAGCTTCTTTTAAGATGGGGTTGGGGATAAGTCACAGATTCCCACTTCCCTTTGTGCGAAGAAGTGATTCCTGACATCATCAAATTAAGGGCGCTCTGGCCACGATCTTCCAAGACGTCTTAGATATGGGAGTGAGAGATAGTAAGAACTTCCTATGCTGGAGTCAGAGATAACATCGTGTGGAACTGAAGGAACACAGCAGGCCAGGCAGCATCAGAGGAGCAGGAAAGTTGACGTTTTGGGTCAGGACCCTTCTTCAGAAATGGGGGGTTCTAAGCCTCAATGAATGATTTTTCTCCGCCCTATTGGACATTAAAAACTGTAAGTACACCAAACTTACTAGAGCCTGCCACCAAACACAGATGTCTTCCACCTCCCAAGTTCTCAACCCTACCCCAGGACCTCCCCCACAATGTGACTGGCACCACTCACCATGTGGTCACCATCGCATCACCCGCTGATGCCACCGATCTCGTCACATCCACCGATGCCGGTCACGTCACTTCCGGTACCACAAGCCATGCCACCACTACCGCCACCCACACCACAGACACCACCGCTTCCATCGCTTAGACCGAGAGTGCTTCCTACATCAAGGATGCCCCTGCAGACGTCAACATCAAGGGCAACATCACCTCCGCCAATGCCGCTACGCCCACCACCCCCACAGCCACCAGCTCTCCAGCCGCAAACCATGCCAGGTCTTCACCATGCCCCCAGACCTCCCCCTCACTGAGGACGAATGGCCTGTCCTCAGTAAAGGACTCACCTTCATCCCCCTCCACCTGAACATCAATGAATACTGCTCACACTTGGATTTTGAACAGTTTTCCTCCACCTCCATGCCTATTCCTTTAACCGCGAGTCTAATCCACCCTCTACTGACCCCATCTCCCGGCTCCAACACACCCCATCCTCCTGGGCACCACCCTATGGTCTCCCACCCTCCCTTAATCTCTTCATTTCCAACTGCATCGCGATATTGATTGCCTCTCCAACCCCTCTCATTCACTCCAACCTATCCTCCACGGAACATGCAGCCCTCCATTCCCTCCGCTCCAACCCTAACCTCACCATCAAACCCATGGACAAGGGAGGCACAGCTGTGGTATGGTTCACTGACTTTTACATCACCGGTGCCAGGCACCAACACTCTGACACCTCCTCCTACCATCCCCTCGATCATGACCCAACCCCTGACCATCAAAACATCATCTCTCAAACCATCCAT
>NC_063335.1:12200777-12213703 GCF_021869965.1 Rhincodon typus
CCTGGCCTGCTGTGTTCCTCCAGCTCCACACTGTGTTATCTCTGTCCTCCTCTTCACCTCCTGCACTGAGGGTCCAGTACAGGGATAAACATTTCCGGCATGCTTTCCACTTTCCTGCATCATCCTTGTGTCTTTCCGGTGTCAAAATCTCATCTTGAATAATTTCTAACACTTGTTCCAGCCATAAATTGTTTTACTTTTAAGAGCTGCAGCCTAGTTTTCAGAAATGTGGCTAGCTTGAATCCCTACTAACCTCTCACAAATGTGTATATCCTGCTTGCATATGCAGCCACTCAGCAGCATGGCTAACCCTGGCTGCACCCTGCAATTATTTAAATTTGCAGACAGCAGTAAGTTTGAGTGCTGTCTGCATCGAAGGCAATGGGCGTAAGTTTATTTTGCACCCCAACTCTGTGTCTCATTGCTGGAGAGGGGACAGTGTGGTATCGAACTGCATGGTCAGTGCATTTTGAAGTCTTTATTGAAAATTTAATTTTTCCAAGTGCACTTTAAGTTATTGCATATAAAGAAGCTTTGCTGCTAAGTATAGCTTTTTGGTAAATCAATTTTCTTCCCCTGCCCCACAATCCCCCTCAACTGATAACAAAACAGTACATTTCACACCTCCTTTCCAATGTGCATACCCATAATTGGGCAGATCAGTAAAATGTTTAATGGATTTAGATTAAGTAGTTATGTCTAGGAGCTAGAATATCACAGTTTATTAGTCTGTAAATCATGATCTGGGAATGAACTACCTTGCACCCTGTAATTAGGTGTGGGTGGCTGTTAGTCAAAATCTTGATAAATTTGTTTTACTTCTGTTTAACCAAATGTATGATCTTTTCACAAGAGTGCAATATCTCATAACAAGACGGCTCACACCCTGCTTTGGCTGAATTGGGTAGGTGCAGCAAAGGTGGTTCATCTCGCCAGGCTGTCTAGAATCAGGGAACATAGTCTCAGGGTATGGAAATTGCATTGAGGGCTGAGATGAGGAGGAATTTCTTCACTCAGAGGGTGACGAATATTTGAAATTCTTGATATCAGAGGGCTGTACAGACTCATTCATTGGGTATGTTCAAGATTTCTGGATATTAGAGGCAATCAAAAGATTTGGAGACAGTGCAGGATGACGGTGATGAGCCGTGATATAGTTGATTGATGGAACAGACTGAATGGTCTGCTTCTCTCCATATTTCCTGTATTCCTAATCGCCCATGTAGTAGATACTTACCTCAAGAAAATAAGTAATCAAACTTGAATAATTAATTTAAAAACTTATTTCTATATTTTACCAACCATTGTCTACGTTTTGAGATGCTGCCAGACCCAATCAGATTTTCCAGCAATTTCTGTTTTTATTTTAAGAACTTCATTTATTGAGAAGTTTTACAACGGTGCAAAATAATCCTTTCTGCTATGTGGTAATAAGAATGTCAACAATGCAGACTCTTTCTATTTTAAATAACTGGACACTGTTTCTATAAATATTGTGAAAATTGCAGCAGTGATCAGACAAAGTAATCAATCAAGCAAGGGCTCAGGTGTTTCAAGAACCCAATGGATGTCTGGGGCTGTTTTTATTTCCAATTATCTATTTTGTCTGTATATTACGGGTGTGGATGCTTGCTCCGCTCACCACTAAATAGTGGGTCCATTTCTGGACGTTGAACGTCTCTTTTACATCTGAGCTTCCTAGTTATACTTCCCCAGAGCCAAATAATTCACAGTCCATCGCTAGGTTTGCCAATCAGGTGGAGGGCGTGGAAGAACTGCCTATTATAGAGTTGCAATTTCTATTTAGAGGGACCTCAGCAGCACTCAATGACAGCAATGTGTGAAGTAATTCGCTCAGTGTAAGGCAGAAAATAGGAGCAAAATGGATGGAAAAGGTGCTCCCTCCTCGAGGTCATATCCCTGGATGGTAATGGGTGTCTAGAGAAGAGGTTTTGTAAGCGGAAAATCAGCTAGACTCAACAAACCAGCTTGACGTGAGGTCACAGAACTGGTGAGCAGCTGGAGTGTGGTTCTGATAATGTGAATCCTCTGCCACCACAACTTCAAAGACCATCTGAAATCCAACAAAGTGAGTGTCCTGCAGTTCTTAGCTCATGCTCTCACCTCCCCATAAGTTTGCTTCACTGCTACCATCTGAACTATGCACTGCTACTGCACAGATTCCTTTCACCCAGACACCTCCTCAAGTCTTGTAGACTTCGCTAACGTGCCCCCTAAATGTACTAACCTCACATTCCCATCCCTCTGTCATGTCCCACTCTCTCCCGCGAATGGCTGATGTTATAAAGCGGAGGTTGACCCCTTCCCCTCTGAGAACTAAAACCGAAACATCCAAAGGGGAGCACCTCACCCTATAATATTGTAAAGAGTGTGAAAAATGGTGTAACCTGCCTTTCAGCAACTTCTGGTAGTTAAATAAATTAATTCCCTGACACTTTACAATCAACAAGTAATAATTTATTTATCCAACTCTAACAGTGAACAAATTAACTAAACTATTAACAAACCAAATAAACCCTGTCTAACTACTAACTATTCCAAATAAAACAAGATTCTAATGGTATGCTATTCCAATAATTACAAGCCCCACTTATATAAAATAAAATGAACAAAAAAAGAGTTTAGTGTCTCGAAATTACAGCCAGGTTACATGTCTTCCGGAATGTTCTGAGCTTTCTCCATCAAATGTTCTGTCAGGAATGCCTTCTCCGTTGATTCTTCTGTCAGGAATATTAACTAGTCGTGCTGTTGGTACCTTTGATTTAGATGGTACTTGCTCTAAAATGTAGAGAAGATTGTGAGAGCCAGTAATTCTCTCTTGAGCGCTGTTAACTTTGGCAGATGGCAGTTCAATCTCCTGTCTTTGTCCAACTGTTCTCTTCTTTTATACCATTGATGACATATCAATTTCTTATAGTAGCATTGGTCCTATGTTGACAAAACCATCAGATTTCAATACAATTTTTTTTGTTTCTAAGTGCCTGGTTCAAATTGATTGGCTAAATTCAAAACTTGTTGTCTTGGTCAGAAAACAAAATTGCTGCTTGGCCTGCTAATTGTAAGGCCTTGTGATACACGTATTTCAATTTGAGTGCCCTCTGTGCACCTGCAAACCCACAAGCTGCTGCCCACACACATCCATTTTGAATCTCTAAGCATAGAAAAGGCACATCATCTTTTAAAGGGACCACACACTGCTTTTGTCCTTAAGATTTTACAACCACCAAATTCTAACTTCCTGCATCCCAATCCACAAGTGCTCTGCCCATCTTTGCAACAGCTGATCTCTATAAATTTACCACTCTGCCTTTTCTTGTGGAGGGGAATAGATTCTATGACTGCTGGGTCAGGAAGAAAAGTGGGGATATCGTTGCTTTATAGTTCATCCTGATCATAATGGAGGAAGATGCCCGAAAAGTTGATAGGTTGGCACTGGTGATGGCTGGTATGGTCTCAGATGCAGATGGCTCAGAGACATGTGACTATATTAGATACCACACTGGCACCTGGCACTGAACTGTCACTCATGTTGAACCAATATCTCCATTGCATTAACTGTCTAATTCTGCAATATGAGATCTTGGAACCCTATCTCAACCATAGTTAACACTATCACACATCTTTCACTGATCCCAATGCTGCATTGCCAGAGCTTGCACTGCGAGATTAGGAAAGAGCCTGAACAGTACTCAGAAGAGGAACAACTTCCAAAAATGCGCTGTCACATGTCTCCCGCGTGCCCATCCACTGGTGCAGATACATGCAACTCTTGTGGATTCAGCTTCTCAAATAGAGGGGAAGGGGGATGGGGCAAAATGAGCTACACATCATGTAAGAAAGAGCCAGCACTGGAGACAGGGACAACAGGGAATGCCCCATCAGAGGGCACAGGACACTTCAAGCTCTGCTCAATTGGACAGATACTAAGCCTTGGGAGTTCGTAGACTAAATAGGTACTTGTAAAGTAACAGCAGGAAATGCAAGGGTATCTATTAAAATGTGTAGAGACAGTGTATACTGTTACATAGGAGTCCATCTTGAGCATGAGTGTTGTGATGTCTCAGGTTTTTGTGCACGTAATCAGTCTTGTTGAAAGATGGACCAATTTGGAGGGTGATACATGGCAGATCACCACATGGATGATGCCCCACAACAATGGGCTGCACAGTATGGTGGTGACGTGGCAAAACATTGATTCAGATAATTATTAGATGGCTGAATACACAGTCAACTGCAGGGAGCTATTCCCCTGCTCTTGGTCACCTGGATTGCGTATGGGAAGGAAAAAGTCAGTGATGGTGTCAGTGCAGGCTCTTCTCAAGGCACACTAGACAATGTCACTTGTCTGAAGTCCCTCTGGTGGGTGCCATACATACTGTCACTTTGCCCAGTGACTGGGACTGTATAGATGGATATGGATCAAACACAGAAAAGTGGGACTAGTTTAGTTTGGGAAACTTGGATAAGTTGGACTGAAGGGAATGATTCCATGTTACATGACTCTATAACACTGGAGCCTTCACAAGCTCCAAAACCAAGAGGACATCTCCCAGAGGCATCTCACCTTTCAGAGCATCAGAACACGCACCCTGCCTCCAACTCTGCTGAAGTGACAGGAGTAGCACCATGTCAAAGAGGATGTGGAAGCAATTGTAACCGCACAAAGGAAGACACTCGGCCTTTTATTGCATTGTTATTGTCAAATTGTTTATATGTCTTTTAAAGACAGGATGAAGTTATGTCTTCTGACAATGCTCATGTTATCATTTGTGCTCCACACCAGTGGACAACTGTAGGCCAGCAAATGGTATGAGACTCATTGGTGATGATATGAGACAGGGTGTACTGGGTGGATGCCTGTTTGTATTGAGCAGGTTTTTTTTTGAGTGGGGCTATGACGGGAGAAGTGAATTAGAATTAGAGTTATATTTTATTGTAATGTGTACTCAGGTATAGGAATACAAGAATGCAGTGAAAAGTGCGCAAAGTTGCCATTTCTGGCACCATCCTGGTTACAAAAGTAGAATCAAAAATACAGCATGAGAAAAAGAAAAGAAGAAACAGAACCATGAAGAAAGAAAAATGTCCAGATCTTAAAGAAAAAGTTCAGATCTTCTTAAAGTCCCATCTCAAAAAGTGTGTATGGAATGCTCAGCCAGCCTGCAAGTCTTGTATTGATCGCCGGGAGGAGCAATGTTCTTTCTACTGTTGCCACTTTCACCTTCGATCACTGGGGGCAGCTTTGCTGCCACCATCACTACCAATCCCAATCGCCACGAGGAGATTCGACCTGGCTGCCATTGCCACTGCTCCTGCTGCCTCCAGTTACTGAAGTGCGCCTGGATAAGGGTGTTGTGGACTTCTTGGACACAGACTTCTGGATGTTTCTTTGCCTCCTTCTCCTTTGCCGTCTCTTCTGAGCCAAGCTCCACCAAACTCTGGTGCCAGTCCACTTCTTCTTGTTGAACATGGTACCATTGTCCCGAAGACCCATGCTTGCCGGCATTGAAGTGCCCATTCAGATCGGTTAAGGTGTCAGAAGCTAATTTTTAGCAATTTAATGCTTACTTATTTGTGACCCTGGTTCTTGCTGTTGACTTTTTGTGGTTGGTTTCCTTGCTGGAATCAGCAGCCGGTTTTTGAGGTGATATCCCCTGCATCCCAGGAACTAACCACAAAGGCAGGCTGGTGGAGAGAAAAGTTGCAGAACTTGAGACTGGCAAAAAAATGAATGCTTCATAGCTATTCCATGGAAAAAAAATAGAAGTTGGTGTAGATTTAAATTATATTTGTAGTGTGGTCACATATCAGCTACACTTTTTGTTTCCTCCGGGGGATGAAGGCATCGCTGGCAGGGCCATCATTTGTTACCCATCCCTAATTGCCATTGAATGGAGTGGCTTGCTAAGCCATTTCACAAAGCACATGTCTGAAGTCACATGCAGGCTAGCCAAGGTAAGGCTGAAAAATGTCCTTCTTCTAGGGACTTCAGTGATCCAGGTGGATTTTTACAACAATGATAGTGTCCTGGTGATTTTGACGATGGTGAGATCTGAACCCATGGCTTGAAAACATTAACCTGGGCCTCTGGATTATTATCCAGTGATATTACTGATAAACTACCATCTCCGCATTGACCACCATGGTTTCAACAGGCACTGGACTATCTCCAGACTCACTCCGAAGCCTGACAAAAGGATCAGCTTTAGTGTATTTCTGCACTCAGTCAGCAGCAGTGCCAATAGCATTCTGATTGGACAGGGAATTGAAGGAAAAAACACCAGATATGAAGATATTACAACCTCAACACTTATTTCAGTTGAACACACAATTCTCTAGTAGATCAGGTAAAGTTCAATCAGGGTAACCAGGAGCCAGGGGAGCCGCTGGATTCCTTTAGAAATCACTTGTGCCATATTTCTGACAACTGTTAACGTGGAAATTTGAGAGGTGTTTTTAGCATGTCATAGCAGTTGGATGAAGCTTTATTGGAACTTTTGCAACCCAAAGAAGATATTGTGTTTGAAAAAAACAATGCAACTTGCCAGACAGCAGATCTTCTCAAGTAAGCCAGACTTTTTTATTCGAGGTAGCAAAAAAAACTCATACCATTGATCCCTCTTCAATACAATTTGTCAGTGAGAGGGCTGCCAATGCTCCAGTAGGACAGAAGACCCAACAGGAAGAAGCCACAGTCACCTCAATTGTTTCATGTTCACAGCGTTTCAGAAAAGTTCCACGTCTCTCCACCAAGGCTGCCTACTGTTGAAATGAATAAAACTTTGGGAACATTTAAAATGGTTTCCTTGAACAAAAGTAGAACATTTGCATCTGTGGGAAATAAATAGAATCAGACTACTCTAATCTGCAACTGATTCAGAAGTAGATGATACTTATGAACAAGGTGGATTCTTCTGAGGCAAACAGGTAGATCCACAAAACGATTTGTAGTTTGAAGATTTTATTATTAATGACAAGAAAAATAATTTTAAATTGCATACAGTAGTAGGCGTACCTTTCATTTCAGGTGTCCCACTTTGGTCGAAGCCTGAATTTCTCCAACTACTTTCCATTGTACTTCAGACTGCAGAAGGTATTCCAAGAAGTGTGTGATGGCAGACTCATGCTATAGTCTGCCAGGTAGGTGAAGCATTACCCACACATAATTGCTAATGAGCAGTGTGCTTTATCAAACAGAGATTTATTAATAGATTTAGATCTTGTTTATTGAGGAGCGGCAGTAGAAATTGAAGTGGACTATTTACACAATGAATCAGTCCTTGTTGTAGAAACTCCAGCCTTGGGACCACAGGAGGATATTGCAAATCTATCATTTCTCTTTGAGGAGAGGTGAGAAGAGATGGGAAAATGATACAATGAGGACGATCAGCTGCAAGATGACATTCTGGAGCTTACACACTCTTTCAGCCAAGAGTGGCAGAGAATGAAAATGATTTGTTGGAGGAAGCAATCCAGAACCTTGCTTTACGCTTTGGAGACAGTGGAAGTAGCAACATTGATCACAGCTCTGAATCAAAATAAACAGAAAGTCCTTGGAAAGCTCAGTAGGTCTGGCAATAACTGTGGAGAGAGAGAGAGAGAGACAGAGACAGGGTTAATTGACTTTTTTTCTGAAACTGAAGAGAAGTTGAAATGTCAGGGTTTTTATGCTGTTGAAGAAAGCTGAGGGGCATATGAAACAGCAAGGAAAGTCAGAGAAAGGTTAAGGGAGATTGGAGATCAAATTGTCATGGTACACAAGACAAAAGGAATGGAAATTGTTGTACAGAAGACAAGGCATAGATCCAGTGTAAATGCTAATGACAGAATAAAGATGAAGCTTGATTGAAAGGAAACCCAGGAAAATAAGATGCAGATATATGGGGGAAGGATAGACAAAGTTCACGGTCTAAGCTGTAAATCTCAATGTCGAGTTCAAAAAGCTGTAAATTGCCTAAATAGAAAATGAAGTGCTGTTGCTCATGCTTGCAATAAGCTTCGCTGATCACTGCAGCCAGCCAAGGACAGACATGTGAGCATAACAGCAGGATGGTATGTTGAAAGGGTAAGGTGTTGGAGTGATGGAGGAGTAAACCAGGAGTTCATGGATGGAATGATCCCCATGGAATTCTGATAGGGAAGGGGAGGGGAAGATGTGTTTGGAAGTGGCATCATGTTGGAGATGACACAATGACAAAGGATGATCTTTTGAATGTGGAGACTAATGGGGTGGAAAATGGCAAGAAGAGGCATGCTATTACATTTCTGGGAGGGCAGGAAATGGTTATACATGATTAAGGGCTCTGTCAACCATGGTGAGAGGGATTCTTCATTGGATGAAAAATGACAGCATGTTAGAAGCTCCATTATAGAGGGTAGTATCATCAGTAGAGATGTAAAAGCGATGGAAAAACTAGAATGGAATAGAATATGGAACCTGGCTCTATTGTTACTTTTGTGGAGAGTGAGTGTTTTGAGAAACAAGGTGAGAAAGGGGTGATTTTGTCTGTTCATCCAGAGAAGACATTAATATCATGTAACAACCATAATCTGACAGACAATCCCTTTAAAGTGACCAAGTGCTGAGGCTGGGTGTCTTTTCTATTACTAATATAGTTTTAGAACAGAAAATATCTCATGGTCGTGTTGAATCTTCTGCATTTTCAACACTAGTGTGCAGATTATAATAAAGGCAGTCATATCGGACTCAAAGCATTAACTTTGTTTCTCTATCCAAAGATGCCATCAGACTTATTGAGTTTCTCCAGCACTTTCCTTTTTTTTAGTGAAGATTATAATAGCATAAAAGAGCTTCCTACAAGTCTCAAACCTGATGTGGATGTCCAAGAAGATTTATTTTCCTTGAATCTTCATGTTTATTCTATTGTTGCTGGTGTGAAATTCTCCTTTTTGCTGGAGCTCACAAAATGCCATTGTCTCCAGAGGACCAGCCTCAAGATTAAGGGACTTGGGCGCTGTGGTCTATCTACAGAAAGAAAAGTTCTTACTCTAGGAGTAGAAGGGAAATAATTATCCCTTTGTCTTTGGAGTGCTCTTTGTTATTATTTCCATTTATCCGATTCATTCCTGATGAGATGTTGAACAGCTCTTTCACTGCACAGTATTGGTGGCTGATATATAGAACATAGAACAGTACAGCACAGTACAGGCCCTTTGGCCCATGATGTAGTGCTGACCTATTATCCTATTCTAAGATCAAACTACCCTGCCTAGGCTACATTTTACTATCATGATACAACTGAGAAGTTCTTCATGGGAGTTCAAAATACTTCATTTTTTTCAAGCTAATGCATAAACCTATTCCCAGCATGCAATGGAGGTGAAAAGAAAGTAAAAATAGGGAGAGGAGAATAAGAATTTCACTCTGTTGTCTTCCTTTTTTTGTTGTTTAATGATTCAGGTTCTGAAGAATTTTCTCTTGGATAAGTTCTTCTTTAATAAGTCTTCACTGGTTTTGCCATCAAGTCACCATCAGCGTCACAGCCCAGTACCCGATTTTGTGAGAAACTGGCACCCATGTTTGTCAATGTTTTGAGGAAAAAAGACTAATGGAACACATATGTCCCTAACAATGTGGTAAAGGCAGGAAAGTGAAGTTGATGTTTGTCAGATTGGCTGTGATCTCATTGAATAGTTGAGCGGGTCTCATCTCCCTCAAAATGAACGAAGAACACTGTTGTAGATTGACACCTTTGGCGAAAAGAGATTTTCATAATGTTGAGAGGAAGGGAGCAGAAGTAGGAGTAGGATGAAAATGCAAAGAGTTCAATCCTTCATGATCTAAACAGTTTTGGGGTAGGACCAATCTGGGCACAGGTATAGTAAGGCTGTAGTTTTGTTTTTACCCAACCCTACCTGCCCTCAACATCACCTCCCCCCAGCAAGGTAAACCTATCCTGTCAAACTGATCGTCTGCTTAAAAACTCAACAAAGTGAAATTTCAGAACATTGGAGGAACTTAGCTTTATCAGCAGAGTCTGTGTTAGGGTCTGTGCAGGACAACTCCCCCCACCACTTGACTTCCAAGATGAAGGAGCACCCACTGAAAAGCTAAGTGTTTCAGTGGAGTGGGGAAGGCATCTCATGGGATGGGGATCATGGGCAGAAGGGCTTAGGAGGTAGGAAGCAGCTGTCAACTTCTACCATCACCCTAGGTCCAGTCCCTTGATCAAGTAAAGGTTAAAGCAGATTGAGGGAATGTCTCACGCAAACTGACAGGATTAACCAGCCAAGTTGCTTGACTGCTTTGTACATCTCTTTCTTCCTTTGCAATGCTACTTAAAAACCGATCTCTGTGTCTTAGTCTTTGCCCATTAACCTTTGCTCTACATAGCTCAGGGTCTGTAACACTCCAGGGCAGGTTATTATGTTAAATTAATGAAAATATAATTGTTAGTGTGGACATGTTGGTGCAACTGATAATTTTACAATTTTCTGTTTATCAAGTTTAAATTGATTATTGTTCAACTGTTTATGTTTGTATCTGTTATAAACTGTGTGATATCTATTGCTTTAGACCTCTCTGAAATGTACAGTATTCACGGGCAGTAGAAACTAGAGAATTTGCTCCTGAACACATTTCAATTGTGTTGTTTGACCCAGGTTTGAGCACAGAAATCATCAGGAAAGCCACCCATCTCTACCATTACAGTGAGGAAATGGCTCACCTTTGCTCAGTTCTTCCCCGACTAAACAGTTAATACTGTTGGAAAGCCATTGGGAGAATTGCAGGCATATACCAAAATACCAGTTAATAGACTAGCTTTTTGGTACATTTGTGCACCATTAAAATGCAACGACTTAAATGTTGTGGTTCATTCATGAATAATCATTTTAAATTCTATTTTTAAAATAACGTACTGATGAACCTTGATATATAACTATTCATTTCCTATGCTCATCTTGTTTTAATTGATTTCTGTTCAGTCTTAAAAATTATATTTACTTTATGATTGTTTCTGAATAATTTTCAAAGATTGAGACATATGTTTTGGTTCTCTTCATCGCTTTCCTTTAGAAGATAAATTTTAGTCTGTCAGATTGCAATTCTTGCCTGATTAATCATCAATAAAATTATGCATGAAAAATATAGCTGTCAGAAATGAAAACTGTCGTTTTAAGAGAGTAACATCAACTGCAATACAAGAAGTGGGAAAAAAATCTGTCAATAGCTACACCTGTTTAATCAGTGCTCTACAATTTCCAGGAGTACACAAAAGAGAGTTTTGTTATGAATTGTGGTCTAAAATATGTATTCTCAGAAGATAAGTATATAGTAGGCATATTTAGTGCATAAATTATTGGAGGAAAATGGATTCCTGTAGCACTACTTCAATTGGTGTAATGCAGACCATGCTGATTTCCCAGAAAACATTGCAGATCATGCAACAGTTTTCAATGATATCATCAGGAAATGATTTGGATCAGGAGGCTGAAGGCTTACCGTGCTCAGAAAATCAATGTTTACTGTATAGTATGCTACAAAATCAAATTCACCCCCTTTGAGTTGGAATGAAAAGGCATCAAACATGCAACATTAACCCCCTTACTTCACGGATCTGCTGGGGATTGGAACATTTTTCTCTTTTCGTTTCAGATTTATTGTGTAGATTTTAATATCAGAATGATACTGGGAAGAGAGTGGGCTAGTGGTAATGCCACTAGACTAGTGCCCAGAGGGATATTCAGAGGGTTCAAATTCCACCATGGTAGCTAGGAGAATTCAGCATCAATTATTAAGTCTAGAACATAAAGCTAGCCTTAGTAACTGTGCCATCAAGGTATTATAAATTATTATAAAGATACATCTATTTCACTAATGTTTTTAGGCAAGGAAATCTGCCATATTTACCTGACCGGACCAACATGTCTCTTTAGAACCAAATTGATTTGGTTGATTTGTCTCTGTTCTCACTCTAGATGAGTGTTGCAATGATGAAGGATTGTATTCCAGACTGAAACCCATGACTGTACCTGACTAACAGCTTTTCAAAAATAGCAGGAAAAATCTACTTGCAGTCAATAAGATAAAGGTCTTACTGTTATCTATAGCATACACTTGGTGTGTATCATCAACACACAGTGGTTAAGTGAATTAAAAAATTATTAGTTACGGTATACCTGAGGCATGGACATAATGTACGTCTGCAAATAGGCAGTCTTGGCATTTTGCGTTAGCCCATTACGAATGTGCTTCACTGACAATGCATGATATGTGCATTATTCTTAACACACTGTTTTATCTCAACATCAGTTGGTATAAATTAATGGAAACAATAAGCTCATTTTTAATATAGTGCTTGGACCAAATTTCTTTTACAGGAGTTTTCACATCAAAAGCAAAGGCAATGACCATGGGATATTGTGTGTAACTTCTATAAGATCACATTGAATGAATGTTCATGCCTAAGATGATGGCAATATGATATTTAAGAACAGATCAGTATATTCATCTGAGCAATGACGTATAGGGGAAAAAATCCTGCTTTGATATTTTGGCAAAAAGCAGAAAAAAGAATTGCAATATTGCCATTTCTCCAAATACAGGCTGCACAGTGGTTCTGCACCCAACCTTCTGTTTAGCTAAGGAATACACAAGAGTGGGTGTAAATTTGGAAATTCTGGCCAGTACTGGAAGTAGCGGCAGTGCCATTACAGTTCGTCTCTATATTTGCTGGCCGGCAGTGAAATGTGAAGCATCTTGTGACCTTTTTATCATTGACTGCTCCAACTCTGAACAACTTTATGAACAATTTGTATATCCATGCTGGGGTGAGAGAGGACACAACTTGAATAGATTGCATCAGAGATAGTAGGAACTGCAGATGCTGGAGAATCCGAGACAACAAGGTGCAGGGCTGGATGAACACAGCAGGCCAAGCAGC
>NC_063335.1:12214203-12225834 GCF_021869965.1 Rhincodon typus
AAACGTCACTTTCCTGCTCCTCTGATGCTGCCTGGCCTGCTGTGTTCCTCCAGCTCCACGCTGTGTTATCTCTGACTCCAGCATCGGCAGTTCTTACTATCTCTGAGAGGAGGACAGATGCTTTCTCTCTGCAGGGAGTTAGCTGGTCCTCCAGAAAAAGTTCTGAAGGCAGTGGAGCCAATGGCCATAGTGTTCAATGCCAGGAGATAGCAACGGTGACCTTGATACACCAGCAAGGTGTTCAATATCTTCACAGCAATGATCAAGGTCAGTCAATTGATTTCCCATCACTAGACTTACACACTACTCGATGTGCCACACCTACACTGACTTACCAACAATCTCCATCAATCAACCCTATTATGAGCATTTATAGCTTCATCTCACGCTCACACTTAGCACTCCTGTAAACCTCACACTCATATCTCTCACATATTGACAGCTATTCAACTGTGGAGTTATAGCACCCATACAGTATTCATCACAATCACACTTGCCCCTATCTTGCTGAAAAAGATGATTCATATCAGGCAGCAGCAGAACCTAAGTAGTAAAATCCCAGGCGAGGAGATGATGTTCACCATCATTGAAGGGGCCTTGACTGAGGTCAAAGCCAGCAGTGGGGCTGAAAATGTTAAGGATGGCTGTATCCTTTGTACCTAGGATGGCACCGTAATATGGTAACTGGTAAATTTTTCACTGTACTCATTTGAGTACGTGACAATAAAGCTAATTTAATTCTAATGCCACTACCTGCATTCCAATTAACCGTCATCCCAGTGTCTCTTCTGATTCACTGATTGTAGATGATATCAATATGCTGTTCTTGTTTTACTCTGTTCCCTTCTCCAAAACCTTGCCTTGGTGTCTTTTTCTTTTCAGATACCAAAGATGTGTTGTCTGATTAGGCAATGATGTAAGAGCAAAAGGTGGGAGTGCTGTGATGACGAAGAGAGATTTGCTTTTACACTCACAGCCACCAACTCAGATGGTGATACTGCACGTGCTTATGAAGATAATTTCGAGGCAGGAATGAGTGACCTGCTGCCAGGACATGCTGAAATGTTAAACCAGATATTGTGTTTGTGGGCAAGGTCAAACATGGGTTCTATTGCAAAGGGCTTATAAAAGACATTCATGGCACAGCCTACAGAGGAAAACTGATGGATGTGCACAATGAAATCTGATCGCTATATTGACAGATCTGCCAGAAAGCTTGAAGTCACTGTCAAGGAGTATGAAGAAGTCCACCACCAGACTTGCACAGGGCTGTGCACAGAGCCCTTCATTTCCCAGACATTTGTAGACCCAAACATGGCAAAGCTTCTGATGTTTGATGCCTCAGCTTACATTGCAACCCAAACAAACCAAGTAACTCAAAATCTGAGCAATAATGTGGGAATTCAGTCCAAGATCATGCTGGTCTAGCTTTACACTATACAGACTAATCTGCTGATATCATTGTTGTGAATAGCAGTGCACAAAAGGGCTTCCAGGTCATCATACTGCTCTAACAACCCAACAATTTGCTTCCTCCCACAGAATTTGTTCTAAAAGTTGATCTGACAGCCAGCAAGTCCAGATACTGCAAACTGAAGGTGGGACTTCTAGTTTTGAACTGCTCGAGGTCATCCTTCAAATTTATCTGCAGTCTCCCCACTTGAAGTTCAACAGTCATACTACAGCCATCGGGATAACACTGCCTGGAAACACTAAGTTGGCCAATGGCAAAGAGCAGACAGGAGAATGAATAAGCACAATTAGTTGATCAATACGCATTTGGTTTGGAGATTGTATTTTATTCAAGATTCTATTTTGTATTGTGTTCAAGTAAATGCTGTGATGATCAGTAACTGAGGGAAGATAAGTTGGTTTTGGTGGTGATTGGGGAATTCAGTTGTAATACAGATACTGATGAATTAATCATGGACAACCTGGTCAGAAAGAGGCTATATAGGGTACCTTTTCTTCTTACTCCTTAGCTGATCATTGTACAGCTGGTAACAAGGATGCAACCTCATGATGATAAGGTCGTGCAGCATGCCAAAACAGATGAATCTTGCCACCCTCATTTTCACATACTGCAGGGTATCAGCAGTGTGGTTTAGTGTTATAAATGCTTGTCAATGAAACGTACTCACCTCTCAAGAAATACAAAGAGTCACTGACCTCCCTTATGCACTTATGGTTGCTAAACTGAGAGATGCTGCTAACATTTATTGCTGTGGTCTAGAAAAAACCAGATGAATAAATGTATATTGCCACCATCACCTTCACTAACCCTGGCAATGCTGTATTTTCCCTGCTCTGAGCTGCCAGCACAAGATGGCAGAATTTAATGAGGCCATCCATAGTGAAGACACCTAACACACTGCTCCTCAGAATTGTGCATAGGAAAATTATTTCTTGATCCCTTGGAGTAGATATGGTCGTCTACCAAAAGCCCTTTAGTCCCTCCTCCTCCTTCATTCATCAGATAATCCTGTTCTTTGTCACCCTCACTAATTCTTCCCATCAAACTGTAATAGGAGAAAAATGCAAATAACCACACCCATACCTGGGAGCAAATGGTCTACACAAAACCCCTGAAATCACAAAAAGTCTTTGCAGCACTTGTTACAATTGTCTCTGGCAATGTTAAACAAATGCAATTGTACAAGCGCAGCATGAGCCAACAGAAATGGCATAAGTAGAATTGCAAAATTGAGCATGATGGAGTTAAATATTGCAGCAAATATATCTGACACACAATCCAGATACATCAGTAACCCCAATTTGTAAAACTCAAGCCGTTTTGCAGTTCTTGAACACTCACATTTTTGTACTTTCTTGTCTTGTCCAAAAAGTGAAAAACTCCAAATAAAGACAAATAGATAAAACCGTCCTTTCAATAGTTAAGGCATTGATTTATTTTAACAATTGAAACAGCACAATGCTCCAATTTTATTCATTTATAACATTGTGAGTATTCACTGCTTTGTGAAGATTTGCATATTTGGGGGATTTGGGATTTGAAACAAGAGGAGTGCACAACTATTTTGTCATAGATTTGATTTTTTTTGTAGCAAGATAGTCCAAAGATCTGTGTAATATTCCCAGAAATTACATTTTTTTTTCTCCAGCAGTTGGTTGAAGCCTCTTCTGGTACTTTACAGACATAGATTTGAATTCCTTCTGCAGAGGTGACTCATTGACAGTTAAAAGAAAATAAACAGCTTTTCAAAATTCAATCTTTGAAACTCTATGATGCACACAAAAGCTAATCTAAGCTAAACACAAAGATATAATTCCATACCCATGCAACATTAAAGTTAATTTTGATTAACATTCTACACCCACTTTTACTCATCCAAAAATGAGTCTCAGCATCGTTTGACTGCATGTTGCACAAGGAATTATAGGGAGTAATACAGGTTTTATTGCCAAGAGCACAGGTTTTTGCAAGAAAACTGACAGCTGGTAGAATGCAATTCATAAAAATCCTTTTAAAAAATCTCTAAATCCCAGTTAATAAAAATGGAATATTACTTATTCAGTCACCATGAAGTAGTAGTCTTTTTTGTAGGGAAAAACTGGTGGGTTTCCACTGCCATGGAAAACAGACCCTTATAATGTAAGCCCCGAATACTGATAAACATCATATAACTCTTGTGTAATTAAAAAAAATTGCAGTCACTATTGACCAGTTACTCTGGTTATTCATTACAATCAGGTTGGTTAAACAGAGCAACTCCAAAAATAGGCACATTGTAGTAAAAGAAGTTTTTAATTCCTTGTGCAATTATTGGAAACAGTCAAATAATACATCTAATCTCCAATAGGATTCGAAGCTACAGGATATTGACCACATCTTTCGAGACCAGTCTCATTGTACAACTGTTGAACCGGCTAATGTGATGCGCAATCTGTTAATTTTCTCAAGGAGCAGAAATTTGAAATAAGATTCTTATTTAGAATTCGAATACTGAAGCTTAAAATGTCAAGAACCTTCATATTCAGCAGAATTGATTCTCATCTTGAAACTGAACTGGGATATTCTGGTTAGCAAAATTTTCTTTTACATTCCAATTTCCGTTTTCTCTGCATTGTGAGATAATAACTAATGAAGCCTATCTTTGAAATACAAGATATTTCAAGATACAAGGCATCTGATGTGCACGATGCAAATTTCTACAACTAGAGTCTGAGATGAATGCATTTTACAATTTGAAAACATTATCTAGCTGATTTTCAGGTACATATACTGAATATAACAATTACAACAAAACTGCCAGTCATTACTCTGGGATATTCCATGGTTGCTCATTGAAACCTCTATTGGGATGAAAGTAATTAATGACTCCAGCCTTGTGAAAACAAAATCACAATTTTTGATAAAAATGAGATGAAAAATTTTAAAGGTTCAGGAAAAAATGCCTAATTCCCAAGAACAGTTCTTGCCCCCCACCCTAATCAACACTTCAGTTACTCAGTGAAATTAACATATATATTCTCTACTCACTTGTACACTGTCATGATCTGGATTTGGAGTGACTGGTGTTAGCCTTTTGCAATTAGATATTGCTATGGGAATTACCATTGTGAATCCAGAGTTTTAAAATGGATTCGTTGGCTTTTTTTAAAATATAATTCAATAAACTAAAATTAATGAAACCATGCCTTGATTGAACTTTCAGTTTTTTTTTCTGTAACTGAACTGAAATTATTTTCCACTCAATATATTAAATATAGATAGGTGAGATCAGCTAGAAAGCAGGGTCCCCTCATTTTGTAGTTTCAACAGTAGATGATGCTGAATGAAAAATGAATGGCTTCATCAGAACTATGAGCTCTGAAGATGAATCAGAATTTGCATACAATTATTTCTTCTCTAAAAGACCATTTCAGATTATATTTAAGGAAGACATGATTCACAGTTAATGGACTGATGCAAAATGAAAAGCTCCACTGAGCAGTCAAATAAATCCACCAAACATGAAAAGATACAGCGATAAATGAAGGACTGCGGGAAATTATTGATCAAATGTAGGGGTGAAATAAAGAGATTACAGTCAGTGTTAAGGACAAAACCAGCTTATTAGCACAGTTTAAAAAGTAATATGCATTATGGGAACCTAACTGGATTTTCAAATTGTTCAGAATGAGGATCAACTGAGGTCATGGGAAGCCTTCTTCTTGTATAACATACAATTTGCAATACACAAGATCAGACTATTACTCCATTCTATTGAAACTTTTGAACCTACTCCAAGGTGTTGCTCCAAATAAAAACTCACAACCTGTTCAAGCTCAATCTTAAAAATATTGGATAACATGCAAGTCCTTGAAATTATTAATCACAGTTTGAAAAAGCTACTAGCCCAGCGACTGTGAGACACAGTAAATTTTGCAAATGACAATGTCAGCTCTTCACAGGCTTGTACGTTCAGCTTTGATTGAAGACGTCAGAAAATAATTTCAAGGTTGCTGATACACATTTGAATGTTGCTGACTCAGTTTGAATCACCAGCAACCAGTAAACCAGAATCTGAGGTGTACAATCAAGCATTTACAATTCATATAAAGCCAAGTGATTACTGAAATAGGTCATGCAATTCTTACTTAGCTACCTGATAATTGCAACCTTACAGCTAATGATAAATGTTGTCACTTTGGGAACACATTCATAAACCTCTTCTAGGTGTTAAAAGCTATTTATCCCATCTTCATTTCTTCACCTGGACGGATTCTGCAGTCAGCCTCATTGTTGCATTTCCTTGCCTTTCAGCATCACCACCCAGCTGCAAGCTCATTCTACATATTGATCAATTAATTCTTTGTGAAGATGAACAGCCTAGTAGCAGAACTCAAGTTACCTTTTGCTCATTTGAACCCGTACTCCCTTGTCTTATTGCTGCTATTTTTAATGTAGCATTCTGAATTTACCTTTTCCATTCTATTTACTTTCTTATATACCACATTAAGAATACCTCCTGGACAACTACGTTCCAGGTTGCAAAGCCCCAAGTCTCCATCCAGTGTGAACTTATAGCTTTGACCACGAGGGCTCTTGTGGTACAGTGATAGTGTTCCTACCAGAAGGCTCAGGTTCAAGTCCCATTGGCTTTAAAGGCATGTTGTATCTGAACCAGTTGATAATACTCTATAACTTTGATTCCACACTAGGGCATAGCTTTGATGCACTTTTCTGTTTTGCCTTCAGAATTTGACCATCTCCCTCATTCCTCTGAGCAGAAATGAACATAGTATTCAAGACATGCCTGATCAAAGGGGTGCAAAGGCTGATCTCAGAATTATGCACAAATATTTTGATGTAGTTTAACATGCTGTTGATTGATGAGTTCTGCGCTGAATTGACTGAATAGGGTCAGCTTGCCTAGTCTCCTATTTGTCTTGCAACTTCATCCTTAGCTATTTCAAAACAACTAATTAAGAGTAATGCAGCATCCATTTTTAACTTTCAACGTAGTACTTGGCACTTTTATGCATTAAATATTAATTACTTTTGTTTGGTCCACTTGTATGTTATTTACAAATGAATAGCTATAAATGGCTCACAGTTCTTTAGTTTTTCTTTAATCTTTTCCTCTAAAAATAGCGATAATTTGTTCAATATTGTGCTATGAAAGAATAAAAATATGGAAGTAATAACGTTCCAGTATTTGAATGGTTCAACACCAGTATTTTTTGCATTGAGAAGCACCAATAAATTTAGAACAGTGGATGCATGGGTTTTAACAGGTTTATTGCCTGCACTGACACTGTAGCGTTTTAAGATTAACCTCAATCTTGAGACAGAGGGATTGTCACACACTTTTAGTTAATTGGAAATTTTAATGCCTAAAGCACTGCTTGTAAAAATAATTGTTAGTAAACCTATGTTAATTCCAACTAACACCTCCCTACAGTATAATCTGAATGCCAGCTTTAACAGATTTCCCATGACTTGAGACTGGGCAGAAAGCCTATTATGAGATCTCCATATTGAACAGAGTAAGGGCTAAACAGTCAATATGCACCTATCTTCTGAAGTTGCTGTGCCACCTTCCTAAACCAGGCAGCATAATTTACCAGAGCAGGGAATGTAGAAATAAATAAATATTTAATAGAATGATTTTAGCAGCATAGCATGCTAAGTTTCAACAAATATCAAAATTTATTTATTAAAAAGCAATATTTTCATCAATTAACTTCCCCAAACTTCATCAAATAGTCATATTATGACCTATGGAATGCATGCTGGGATTAGACTCCAAACTTCAATGTATATGATGTCTAAATATTTCAATTTAGGTCAACAACCACTGCAAGAATCTGTGTCTGAATATATTTGTAAATATTACTTCTTGTACGATGGACCTGATGAATCAGTAGAGTTCCAAATCCCACTTAACCAACATAGTCTCTTTAGTGTTCACTGCTGAAAAGAATACACTTAATGTTTCAGGGGGACCAGGTGGCTAGACTGTTACAAGAGAAAATAAGACAAAAAAGTTAAGAATATTTTGCAAACCAAACAGTTGCAAAGATGGTTGTTATAATTCCTACTATGGCTTTTATGAAGTGTTAAAACTGTTGAGGTTTATCACAGAATCCCTACAATGTGGAAACAGGCCCTTCGGCCCAATAAGTCCACACTGATCCTCAGAGCATTCCACCCAGACGCATCCCCCTAATTTACACATCCCTGAACACTACTGGCAATTTAGCAAGGCCAATCCACCTAGTCTGCACATCTTTGAACTGTAGAAGGAAACCGGAGCGCCTGGAGGAAACCCACTCAGAGACAGGGAGACTGTGCAAACTCCACACAGACAACGAACCTGGGTCCCTGGCGCTGTGAGGCAGCAGTGTTAACCAATGAGCCACCATTTCAGTTTAAGGTGAATTAGAAATTGTTTACTTTCAGCTTGTTTATTAGACCTGTGTACTTTTAAACAATACCTGAACTTTTGACACAGCTGAATGTCACTGAAGCTAGAAAGCCCTGAGGTGGATATGGAGATGATTGTTAAGGGTGAAGCTATGCTCTAGATATAAAAAATATAGTGGCTTTAGGTGTTTAAAGACGTAACTAAGTGAAAAGAAATCTGACGTGGAAGCTTCTGTGCTTAAGCAAAGAACTCAGTTCTGTATGTTCAAGGAGAGAAAACACAGAATTGGGTATGGCCAGGTCACTCTGTAAAGTCCAGCTTAAGGACCGGTTACAAGACAGTGTCAGCTGGGCCACAGTGTGTACCTGTCAGTGACACCTATACTTGTACCAAAAGGTCAAATTTGTAGAGACATGCCATACACCTGAGCTGTGACCTGTGCAGCCTGCCCCAGAATCGAAAAAAAGATGCTTTGCCTAGAGTGTATGTTAAATATAAACTTATCAGATTGAAATCCAGAATACAACAATTAAACTGGATCACACCTTTTGAATTGATCTTAAGATGGAAGCTTATATTATTTAGAGCCATTATTCTATTTGTTCAGTTTACCTATTTAGTTTTTTTTTGTGTTTTATTAAAGTTTGCATCATAAAGTTCTTTAGGTGTCACTTATTTTCTTACCCTTGGTGCTTTACATATTATATTCTTCAAATTATTAGGGTCCATCGACCAGCTTATTACAAATATCTGACTAATCCAACCTTCTCATAACTGGGATCATTACAGCTTAGAGTATCAGAATCTGTGTGCAGCAGTTTTCGTGAGTGTCTGGTTACCTAGTGACAGGCAACTTGCCTATCCCTGGTAAATTTGCTTATTGTCACCATCTGTCAACAGCATCTTTCTTCATGCAGTGCTAATGGTGGCTGCTATGGATTCTGCTCTGTGTCAGCTTAGTCATGACTGCACTAATGAGACTTTTCAAAAGCTGCTGATCTGTCCCTGCCACAAAACCTTTGGTTGTCACATATCATAAAGTGTTGAATCTTACTTACAAGTGGTTTACAAAAATAACTAGTTTAAACCAGAATTTAAAGCAGTGAATAATAATAAATGCAGGCCTCCAGACAACAGTGAAGTTCTAACTTGCTTCAACACCTACTGCAGTCCTTCAGAGAATATGAAAGTGCTTGTAAAATTAATAGGGTATTGACTGCTACAGCACCTTGAAACTGGGAGTTTATTGCAGCTGAAGGTCTGAACATCAAAAGTTTATCTATTACACACATTTCAGCTGAAGACAATTAACTGGTTAAACCATCCACTGAAACTAGTTTGTATTTTTGAAGTTAATGTGACCAAACTTAAGTTTTCTACACAAATCAATTGACTGTTTACAGACAGAACTCAAAACAATTTTGAGGTGATCAAAATGTAAACATAATAAAAGGGTTTGGGATGGAAGGGCAGGAATAGCTTCTTCACTGTATCAGGAAACTTCACTTAATACTTTTGGTAAAACTTTATTATTCAAGTTTAGATGTAAATGACCTCATTTCTGTCTGAAATAGTTTTCATGGAAGATACAGAAAGAATGTGTAGGTGTGATAAAACAAAGAAACAAACATCACAAAATCACATGCATGATGAAAGTCAGGGACATGTCCCAGTTGTTTAAAAGACTGAGGCAGTGGTTCCTTTTGTTTTCCTCAGGGTCTAGATTTAAAAAAAAATCAAATAATATTGTGAGGTTTGGAAACCAGAAAGAAAATGTAAAAATTATGATTCATTTTCAGATTCTTAGAAGTATTGATTTTTTTTCAGCTGCTGGAAACACTGCCTCTGCACTGAAACAAGATTGTTTTTCATTATAAGACTGATGTAGGATGCTACTGGAAAATGCAATAAACTAAGTCAACAGTAAACAGCGATTCCAACATCACTTGATAAGAACCATCAACTTTCAAACTGTTTCACTTGAAACATAATATTGAAAAGCAATTAACAAATGTGCATATAGTCTTTTCAAGCTTAACAATATGAATTAAGAGCTTTGATAGATAACACAAGGTACATTAATATTCATTAAGTGGAATGCATAGTGCTACCCTCTTTTCCCCCTATTTAAGCATGAAAATATGTTCAGCTACTTTTCATCCATACATTGCATTAGCAACAATCTTATTTATTTCATGTTGGTATTCAGGGCTACTAGGTGAAAGAAAAAAAACTAATGAAATAAAAATAGGTGCTTCATTACTTCTTTTGCTACATTTGCACATGTAAACAGCTAGAAAAGAATCAGCATTCTGACTCTAAAGCATAATGCAATATTTTTGTTGCATACTTTATAGAAAAAATTATACAATGTGTCAGGCACCATCATTTTCAAATGTTTTACATTTACTCTTTTTTAGAAAAATAATATTCTGATTGTTCTCCCAAATTCTAAAATGCAACATGTACTCATTGTGTTACAGTACTAAAAGTTCTATTCTTTAGGTTTGCAATTTTTATCAGATTGCACGTTTCTATGCAGGCCCCTCTGAATGTGTGTCATAAAGTCATACTTGTCTGTACAGAAATGCTGGCATATGCTACACTGGAAAGGTCCACTTTCACCATGACAACTCATATGCAATGCATACATTACTTCATCCATAAACAGAATGCTGCAATGAACACACTTTGTCAGTGATTCATCTTGTGTGCCTCGGTCAACTTTGTCCGGAGTTTTTACCACATTTTCCAAGTTCTCCTCCGTCATGGTGACCGATGCGTTAACTTTGTCCTTTGCGGCACCATTTGCAGCTGGTCCTGATCTGGAATGTTTCGTTGCCAGATCCAAAGGAATATCATTATCAGGCCCAAGGGATGAGAAAGTCGGAGGCAGGTTAAAGGCAGGATAAGGCACAAAGTTTTGGCAAGGATTTGGTAGGCCAGACACATGATAGTGTGGATTCCCAGCGACAGACAATTTATATTTACTCCAGAACCTCAACCAATCAGCTTCATTTTGTAAATCACTATGCACAAACTGAAATCCAAACAAAGGATACTGGTACTTTTCAATTGGGCTTCCTGGAGGTGAGTAATTTGGGTGCTTTGTAGGTCTAAGGTATTTTTCAATGGGACTTCCTCGTTCTGAACTTCCTTTCCCATCTGATACAGGCAAACAATTTCCTGGGTCTACACTGCTTTCCTGAGGGCTCTTGACTTGAACGTGCAGGGGCTGCATTCTTCGATGAAGGTCTACAGTCTGGCCAACCACCAGTGTCGGCTGGCCCTGATGTGACTTGTTTACTGAACCGTACAGATCAAGTTTGCTCAGATTAGCCTGCTGCTGCTGTTCCCGGTGCTGACTCTCAGACGAGTGCTCCTCTGGTTTCCTTTCTAGTGAGGCGTCATTCAGCTGCTCCTCGTTGCTTACTCTCTGCTGTTTATTGACCTGTTCTGGCTGCAGTACTTCAGGGTTAAGACGTTTCCTTGTCCGTCTTCGAATTATCTGTTCCCCATTACTCTGCTTGATAATATTTAAAGGCCTTGGAGTCTAGAAAGAAGCAAAAACAAGAGATTTTAATGTACATAGCTCATGCCATTGTCATTAAATTGGAACTCAATACAGACCAGTTGATAATGAGGACTGAGATAACAAGGTGTAGAGCTGGATGAACACAGCAGGCCAAGCAGCATCGTAGGAGCAGGAAGGCTGACGTTACAGGCCTAGACCCTTCATCAGAAATTTCTGATGAAG
>NC_063335.1:12226334-12238452 GCF_021869965.1 Rhincodon typus
AGGGTTGTCTCTACTCCCCTTCTTGAACAAGGGGACAACATTTGCTAGTCTCCAGTCTTCTGGCACTATTCCTGTAGTCAATGACGACATAAAGATCAAAGCCAAAGGCTCTGCAATCTCCTCTCTAGCTTCCCAGAGAATCCTAGGATAAATCCCATCCGGCCCAGGGGATTTATCTATTTTCACACCTTCCAGAATTGCTAACACCTCCTCCTTATGAACCTCAATCCCATCTAGTCTAATAGCCTGTATCTCAGTATTCTCCTCAACAACATTATCTTTTTCCTATGTGAATACTGACGAAAAATATTCATTTAGCGCCTCTGCTGTCTCTTCGGACTCCACGCACAACTTCCCACTACTGTCCTTGACTGGCCCTAATCTTACTCTAGTTATTCTTTTATTCCTGACATACCTATAGAAAGCTTTAGGGTTTTCCTTGATCCTACCTGCTAAAGACTTCTCATGTCCCCTCCTGGCTCTTCTTAGCTCTCTCTTTAGGTCCTTCTTAGCTAACTTGTAACTCTCAAGCGCCCTAACTGAGCCTTCACACCTCATCTCTACATAAGCCTCCTTCTTCTTCTTGACAAGAGATTCAACTTCTTTAGTAAACCACGGTTCCCTTGCTCAACCACTTCCTCCCTGCCTGACAGGTACATACTTCTCAAGGACACGCAATAGCTGTTCCTTGAACAAGCTCCACATTTCAATTGTGCCCAGCCCCTGCAGTTTCCTTCTCCATCCTATGCATCCTAAATCTTGCCCAATGGCCTCATAATTGCCTTTCCCCCAGCTATAACTCTTGCCCTGCGGTATATACCTATCCCTTTCCATCGCTAAAGTAAATGTAACCGAATTGTGGTCACTATCACCAAAGTGCTCACCTACCTCCAAATCTAACACCTGGCCTGGTTCATTACCCAGTACCAAATCCAATGTGGCCTCGCCTCTTGTTGGCCTATCTACATACTGTGTCAGAAAACCCTCCTGCACACATTGGACAAAAACTGACCCATCTAAAGTACTTGAACTATAGCGTTTCCAGTCAATATTTGGAAAGTTAAAGTCCCCCATAACAACTGCCCTGTTACTTTCACTCCTATCCAGATAAGACATTATCCACAATTAACAAACCTGGAAAATGTAACTTCAGCACATGGAAGAAGCAAACAAGCAGCTATTTCAAGGACCGCTTTGTTTTGCCAGAACTGATCACCGGCAGAGAAGGCTTTCTACTCTCAAGGAGAAAAGTGCCTAGTGACAGCAGTGATGAGAAAGAAACATCAGAGAACAGGGAACTTAAAAGACAACTGCAATTTTCCATCACTGTGAATGGTCCACAAAACCAAATAAGCTATCATGGTCTCAGGTTAGAACCATATGTCTCAGGGACATCTAAAGGACTCTAAACTGTATATTCTTATATCTTCCTTTTGTATTGGAAACCATAACTTTTTAAGAGTGTGTTTGTGTGAAGTCTGTACGCTTGATGTCATGTTTTTCTTAGGATTAGCAGATTTGTTCTTCCTTCAATTCAAGAAAACCTTGTGATTAGCTCCTCAGAGTAAAAATTAGTTAACTATATTTGAATTGGAGTTATGTACAACATAGTTCTTAAACAAAAAACGATTGTTTTAATTGACTTAAATGTTAAAAAGTGGTAAGTCGGTTAATCCTAGATAACAAGGTGTAGAGCTGGATGAACGCAGCAGGCCAAGCAGCATTATAGGAGCAGGAAGGCTGACGTTTTGGGCCTAGACCCTTCATCAGAAATGGGAGAGGGGAAGGGGGTTCTGAAATAAATAGGGAAAGAGAGGGAGGCAGATAGAAGATGGATAGATCCCCTGAGGTTTGTCCGGAGGGAGGAGGGTAACTTCTTCCGGCTAGGCATCCTTAGATAAGGCTTCTCAGTGGGGTTAAAATTGTATCAGAGATAGTAGGAACTGCAGATGCTGGAAAATCTGTTTCTTGTTTGATCATCGAAATGTTAACAAATGTGTGTATAACAGTGATGCAACACAGGAATAATAGACTTCAAGTGCGTTTGGGGTCTGCAATACCCAAGTGCCACAGGGGATGATATCATATGGCATTTATACAGAAAAATGGGTAATACCACAAATCATTAATATCATGACCACGAATTAGTGTTTAATTTATTACCACATCTCTTCTAGGTATGGCCATCTTCAAGAAGTTCTGCTTCTTTCTCCAATAGGATTTGTGTTCTAATCTTAAGAAGGGACAGTGTTCCCGAAATGTTAATTTTGCTTTCTCTCTACACATGCTGCCAGACCTGCTGAGTTTCTCCAGAAATTTCTGTTTTTGTTTCAGATTTCCAGCATCCGTAGCTCTTTGTTTTATTTGACTAACATCAATACTGTTATGCCATTAATGAAATAATATGATTAGATAGTGAGAATACTTCTGAAAGGTTGTTCTGATCGTTTGCTGTAACTTTATTAGAACATCCACGGAAAACACAGAAGAATTTCTATAAACAGCTGTTATAAACTATTTATGCCATTTCTCTTTCAGTTCTGCCAACCTTTCAATGAAATTAGGGCAGGTGAATCCCTGTGGAAATACTGAATACGCTTTTTAGTAGGAGAGATCAGATAGAAAAGATGTATTTCAAAGTCACCTCAATATCAGAAAAATGAATATGAATACAATGAATGGATAAATGCATATACTTAGATCTTAAGCAAGTCCATTGTGGGAGGGTAGTGGTAGCTGTGACACAAAAGAAATTGCATTGTATAACTAAGTGAGAACAAGAGGGATTAAGGGTGGTTGAACAAATGAAATTAATTGCATGTCAACAAAATGTTAAATAAATAGTGTTGCAAATACCATAACAGTGAGCTGCATATCTTCCAGAATTAATAAAGTTTAATATTTTTATCAGGCTTAAGTTATGTTATTTTAATAAATTTCTGGTATGATAGTGGTGGCTGAACTGCATGAGTAGTGACCTGTTCAGATTCAAGATGTCATGTGTGTGCCACATGAAATCTACAAGTGTTATGTAATAGTAAAAAAAATCATATTCCAACTCTCTTGTTTGAACCAGTTACAGGTGAAAAGCTGTAACATTGAAATAAGCTTTGAACTGGCATTAGCTTGAAACAGGAAGTGTATGTTTTGATTCTACAATTTAATTATCCACGTCAGTAACACATATGTACAATTGATATTGACTGTCTTCTAATAAATCTGTAATCAGAGCCAAAGTCAGTTGTTAATGGATCTAGGTGTGCACCAAACCACTGAAATGAAAATGTGATCCATATCCGAGGCCTGTGTAACATAGCAAAGAGCTTGTAAATAGGTTTGTTTGAGCTGTAAGCTGATGACAGATTCACTTCAGCATGGCAAGAGGATTATCTGTTATTTTGTGTGTCTTTTAAAACGAAGTTTCAAGGAATTAGAAACCTCACAAGCTGTACTCTTTCAAGGTAGATTGTGATCCATGACAGCTTTGAATACTTAACCTTTTCTTCCTCAAAGAAAGTAGAATTATGCTTCATGCCACCGATGAAGTGATTTGTTACTGCTCCTTTCTGACTATAATATTACTATTTTGAGCAATAATAAAGTATAAAGAATACTAAAGAGGGAATGTTCAGTATACAGTTTACTACACTGCTCTTTATTTTGGCATAAAAGAAAAACTTTAGAACTATCAACATGCAGTTTGCCTGGGTTTCTTCCACAGAAATTCACCTGTGAATTCCTACATTTCTATTTATTTTAGACGTTTTGACTGGCTCTGCATTGCTTTATAATTATAGTAGAAATTTAAATTGGATCAAAATTAGGCAATCAATCATTTTCAATCAGGAGACAAGAGAAATTAAAAGAATCTTGCTACTATGGAATGAAGATAGCACTGCAATCATCAGCATAATAATCTAGAGGACATGCTATCTTTCATCTACTCTTTAGAATTTACCAGTTAATTTCTTTAAGTGTGCTCCACACATTTCTCAGATCATAGGGTGTATGAGTAGTCTGTTCTAAGTCTTCCAAAAGTCATGATTTTTGGGATTTCTTTGCAAATCTGAAAGGTAAAGATAATGTCCTGGCTCGCAAGGAATAACATGAATATAAAGTTCCAAGGATTGATTCCCAATTTAATCCACAGTTACTTGCTCTCAGTGTGGGCAGCTGTACTTGCCATTCCTTGTTTACAATATAGAGTAAGATGTGTTTCAGTTGTAGCACTCTTGCTTCTGAATGAGAAGGTCGTATGTTCAAATCCCTGTCAAGAGATTTGAACGTAATATCTAGTCTGATATTTCAATGAAGTGCTTTGGCAGTTTTGGACTGTCAGAGATGCTGCCTTTCAGACAAGCTGTTAAACTGAGAACCTGTCCTCTTCTACTGATGAAAAATGTCACATGGTACTACTTCAAAAAAAGAGCAGAGAGTTCTTTCTGGTCAATATTTATCCATCAGCTAACACCTAAAAACAGAATGATGTGATTTTGCTATATGTGAATTGGTTGCTCCATTTCTTACTTTACTACCACACTTCAAAAGTACTTAATTGGTTGTAAAGCTTTTTGGATTATTCCAAGGTCATGAAAGGTGCTGTATTAAAGCAAGGCTTTATTTCATTAAAATAACTGGGTGGAAAATCACAGGCTAGCAAGGGCAAGAGTGGGATGGGGTTATTCAAGTATCTTTGCTCTTGAACATTGGTCAGTAGTTCCAGTTGGAAAATGTGTATAGATTCAAAAGCAGTCTTTGCAATTGAACAAGCTGCTGCCTAGATTCATACTTGATGTACAAACATTTGGGCCTGGTGGTAGCAGGCACGTAACTGCAGCTAGAAAGAATTTGTACCTTCAAATAGGAGAGGAAGTAAAAACCCTGACAAAAGAAATCTGTCTGAAAGTAAAAAGGTTCTTCTTTGGCTTCTAGTGAACTTTGAAATTCTTTATTGTTAACTGCATTCAATAAATGAAAGTTTCTGGTATGTATCAGGCTCACTCTGTGACAGCGAAGAGGAAAAATTGACGTATAAAAACATAAAGTGCTGGAAAACCTCATGGGATCTGGCAGCATCTATAGAGAGAGAAAAACAGAGTTAATGTTTTGAGTCCAACGATTCTTTTGTCTAAGAGTACTACAGAGTGGACGTTGCGGTATCTCTGCCAAAGTGCTTTCAAATTATGGTGGGCCTAAAGAGCAAGTCGAAAACACTTATTAATTTCCACCATAGGTTACGTGTTAAGATTATTTAATAACACAGAAGATGACTACAAAGGGTTGCTTAGCTCTGGTGCATATTAACAATAACAAAAACATTCTTGCAATGGTAGCTTTGCTTCACATCAATTATAATCCAGATTTATCTGAATCAGAATGAAGTTAAATTAGTTTTTGACCTGTACAGAGTTTTACCCAGTGTTTGTGTCAAAGCTTGTTTTCTCTCGTCCTGCATTTGACATTGTCTAATTTGTAATTTCATGAAATTTTAAAGATTTAAAAATTCTAAACAGGCAATCACAGATGCAGAGAACTACAACCAACAACATGAGCATCAGATCAGCTTTGTATGTATGATATTGATATAGTGTAAATGTATCCTTTGATAGAGCAACATGATTTGATGTAGTTCTTCATCCACGTAATAGTAATTGAACATCGATTAAAAGATGAAGGTCAGAGCATGTCAATGCCAACAATTAAGATGTATTGCATAAAACCATTTATAATTATTTATGCCACAATCATTTGCTAGAGACAAGGATAACAAATAGACTTTAAGGCTGATTCAGAAATGATATCTATCTGAACTATTTCTATAAAGTCAGTTAATACACACTTTTCCTAAATTTAGATTAAATAAAATTTGTTCATCTGTCTTTTTAATCAAAATTTCCTACTTTGCATGTATGATGAGATCTTTATTCTCATTCTGAACATATGTAACACTATATTTGAATAACGTGTCAGCAATAGCTCTCTGCTAGCTTTGTGTTAGCTTGTTGAAGATATCTTTCCTATGTAATGATGTAAGTAAATTACAAGCACATTTATATAAGCACATTTCTGAAGAAGGGTCCTTACCCAAAACGTCAGCTTTCCTGTTCCTCTGATGGTGCCTGGCCTGCTGTGTTCCTCCAGCTCCACACTTTGTTAGCTCTGATTCCAGCATCCGCAGTTCTTGCTATCTCACATTTATAAAGATGATGTTTTATGATTTTGCTGCACAAGCACATACAGAAGTCTTTCCCCAGAATTATAGTTTGGGTGATTTTCTGAAATAATGTTTTTGATACTATGATGTTCCAATCTGTTGATTTTGATGCTGGCTTGTTAGGTAGAATGCAGAAAGATCCATTTCTGTACAGATTGTGTGTCGATACACCAGACTTGCATTTTAATCTGGTAGCTATGCAACTATTAGATACAATCTCTCTTAATGTCTGAAAAGTCATGTACATCCAAAGTATTTGTTTTCCTGATAGGCTAGGGGCATTTAGTCTGAGTTCCATTATTCACTGTTATTTATAGAATTAATTGCCTTGTTTAAGATGACATTCAGAGCATTCGATTTCAACTGGTTTACTATTGTTCCATAAAGGGACATCGTCACTGGTTTAAACTCTGAAAAGTTTGCCTATCTGCCAATAAAAATATACCAAACTACAAATACTTCTCTAGCAATGATTCTGTTAAACAAAATAAATGATCAAACTAAACTAACCAATAGATCGTGCCTGCAAGTGGACAAGAAATTATTTTTAACTTCTTCAAAAAGATGCAGTAGCTTCTACGTTGTCATTAAAAACTCCATGACATGAATCAGCAGTAGTCAACCTCACCAATAAAATCTTATTGATAGAATGATATTTACAATTTGTTATCTTTTGAGCTGTGACTGGTTAGGATGACACAGCATTTAATGATACTATACAAAGCATTACTCATTCTTAAATAACACAGCTGGTTGTGTATATGAAAGGAGATTTAATACTTGTTGGGGAAACTTAAGCAAAATTGGAAAGTCCTGGTTGCAGCTGAAAGCCATAGTTTATATGCAGCCTAACTTTGGGTCTGTATCTGAATGGCTGCATCTAATTCCTACACTGTTCCAGAATGGTTAACAGCTCAGTCTCTAAAAGGATGATGGGAAAATGTGGCCAACTTCACAGGAACAAAAGCCTACTGTGCAAGGCAGAATGAGGCGCTGCATGTTAAGCAGGAATCTGATGATAAGGGCCGCTAAAAGACTGTTTGACCTTCATGGTTATCAAGGCTACTAAATTAAAGGCAGAAAGGAGGACAATGAAACAGATGTATTTTGTCTATGCGACCCTTGGATGCATGATCTTACAGTCACAAGGGTCCTCAACAAGCGTCAAAATTTCTGGAATTTTCAAGAGAAAACATTTAAAATAAGACCATTGAAGATATCGGCAGCAACCATTGCAGAAGCAGGAATCTGAGCTCCAGATTCAGAGAAGGACAGACTCAGCTAAGTAATTAAAGCCTGGCCAGCTATCCCTCACCAGTGTGATAATACCTAAAGTCACTGTGGCGATTCTGGAGCAGCTTTGTTTTTAACATGATACGATTTTATGCTGTAGTGATAAACTGAGTAGTGAATAAGGAAGTAGATTGCATCAACAGTATGGGCTGTAATCATTGTGTTCACAAGTGTTGATCCAGAGAGGGCAACAGACAACAGATCTTAAAGGGGGTTTTTAAAAATCTGCCTAAGTATGGACTTGGGAGACATAGGTGTACACCTCCTAATCCACAGCAGTGCCGAAGGCTGTATTTGCCTGATCAACTTCCAACCTCCCTTCCTCTCTCCCTTCTGATTACTTACCCCTCTTTTCCAATCATTATCCTTTGACCCAAAACCTAATTCACAGCCTTTGCCAACAGTGTAAAGGCCCAAAAAAAATCACATTATCATATGAATATCAGTGCTTTGGGCATGTCCATTTAAATGCATGGATTGTCCCCTGTGCTCACGAACAAGCCAACACATAGAATCACAGAATCCTTACAGTGTGGAAGCAGGCCATTCAGCCTATCAACTCTACACTGACCCTCCAAAGTGCATCCCATCTAGACCCAACCCTTACCCTATCCCCGTAACCTTGCATTTCCCATGGCTAATCTATCTAGTCTGCACCTCCCTGGACGCTATGGCAATTTAGCATGGCCATCCACCCAATCCATTGTATTAATATCAGCAATGGCACGAATGAATTGGGAAATTCAAAATTAATGTTATCTGATCTTTATCTGAACCTTGAGAACATATGGCAAAAATAATAGCTTGGTGAACTGCAGGACCAACAGTGAGAACCAAGAAATAAACAGGAAGGATTGAAAAAGAGGGTGGGTTAGTTCAGTGTCAGTTCTGGTATAGAAATAAAGAGAGGCAAAGAGAAACTGGATTAAGTGAGAGAGCAAAAGACACACAAAAAAAAACAAACTTGAAAGGAATTTGAAATTAGACATTGTCTGTTATCACTCCATCACACAGACTATTTCATACAAGATGAAAAACCAATGGGATGTAGTACTGGGAGAAAAAGAACAACCATGAAACTGGAGCCAGCATAAATCAGTGCAGTCAGAAGTAGAGAGGAAGATTAAACAGTTTAAAATTCTCCTACAACTTTCTGGGCAAGAGAAGAGGTTTGGCAGCAAATAATATTGATTCGGTCATTAGGGAGTATTATGCTATTAATTACTGAAGTTCTATTTCTGTTCTGAGAATTGAAGATTAATGCCCAAGTTCAATTGTGTGAAGAGTCACCGTTTTCCCCAAAACTGACATGCAGCTGTACAGGACATTGGTTAGGCCACTTTTGAAACACTGCATGTAATTCTGCTCTCCCTACTATAGGATGGATGCTGTTAAACTTGAAAGAGTTCAGAAAAGATTTACATGGGTGTGGCCAAGGTGAAGGCTTTGAGCCATAGGAAGAGGCTGAATACACTGGAGCTATTTTTCCTGGAGTGTCAGAGGCTGAAGTGTGATCTTATGGAAGTTTGTAAAATCTTGAGGGGCATGGATGGGGTGAATAGCCAAGGTCTTTTCCCAGGGTAGCAGAATCCAAAACTAGAGGACATAAGTTTACGGTGAGAGGGGAAAGACTTATAAGAGACCTAAGGGGCAACATTTTTCACGCAGAGGGTGGTGTGTGTATGGAATGAACTGCCAGAGGAAGCGGTGGAGGATACTACAATTAAAACATTTAAAAGGCTGGATGGGTACATGAATAGGAAGGGTTTAGAGGGATATAGGCCACATGCTGGCAAATGGGACTAGATTTATATAGTGTATGTGGTTGGCATGGACAAGTTGGACCGAAGGGTCTGCTTCCATGCTGTATATCTCTATGACTCTATGAATCTATTATATGTTGCAAATGTTATGTGTCCCAAGTTTGCAAGTTCTCCAGGTCCAGCTGCTCACAGATGTAGACTGTTTCATTCAGTAAAGAGTCCAGAATAGCTCTATTCAATCTTTGGCGAAACATGCAATTAAATTAACTTAAATCCTGCTTGATTTAATTTCATGTGATTTGTGTGGTTGCTTGTTGTACATAGATCTGAAATGGCCTGAAAGAATTACTGCTGAATAATTCAGAAACACCAGCCATGATGTCATATAGACTTGTGGGGCACAGCAATTAGGATCACAGAAGAGTGAACGTATTAGATGGTCCTCCTCAAATTCAAGGTGTTGAGGTGTACAAGATGCGCGGGTAAGAATTTTTTTTTAAATGTGCTGGAACCAGGCAGGCAGACCCTTGTTATTGGAGGGGTGAACATTCTCATGGTAGCACTGAAGCAATGGGGGATAACCATTATCACCTGGGATCACATTGTTGATGTGAAGACCCAAGAAGGAAGTCCCTCCTCTCCCTCTGGAGAGCAGATTTGATGGTTTCCCTGATTCAACCTTGTCAAGCAGTAAGGATTCATTCTGATGCCAGTAAAATGCCAGCAGAGATGTAAAGTGGCTCATAATAGGCCAAATCATTGGATTAATTGACCTCTTGCCTCGAGTCAATGGCAGCCAAATTACTCATCTTTCTAAATATCTCTCGGTAATGGTAAAATGTTTGACTTTCATGCCAACACTTTCAACTGTCATTTGAACCCTCCCTCCCATTTCCCAACCCTGACTCCAGAGGACTGGTAAAATCCCTACCTGAGAGTCAGTAATGTATCTGTTGGGCTATAAGCTCTAATCTGACTGGGTATCTCTCTTCTTCTTTGGCCACCCTTCAGGTACAAGGATGATTTGCCTCCATTTCAGGGTGGGGGTGTTCTGCAGTGCCTGGCTAGTTCAATCCTGGAGCTGCAGACTCTGCCAGGTGTGGGGCAGCTGGTGTTTGAGGATGTGGGTTGGTGGATGGGGCGCTGTGGATTCTGTGCTCTCTTTCTCCTGCTTGTGCTTGACCTTTGGTGTCACTAGAAGCACCTTCGTGGATGGTTCTTCTCCAGTTTGTGCGTTCTAGGGCAAGCGATTCACACATGTCAGTGGGGATCTTACATTTGTTTAGGGAGGCTTTCAGAGTGTCCTTGTCGCATTTCCTCTGCCCTCTTAGTGATTGCTTACCATTGTGAAGTTCAGTAGAGCACTTGTCTAGGGAGTCTGGTGTTGGGCACGTGGTCAATATACCCTGTCCATGGCTGCTGGTCATGTGTGACCACTATTTCATTAGTGGGATATTAACCTGGCAGAGGATGCTCACATTTGTAAAGCTATCCTGCCAGTGGATTTGCAGGATTTGGTAAAGGCAGTGCTGGGCATGACTCTGCAGGGATTTGAGGCATCTGCTGTACGTTGTCCATTTTTCTAATGCATACAGGAGCATGGGGACTATGCCTACCCTGTACACCATGATCTTGTCACTGGGTTAGATGTCTCGAACTTCAAACACTGTTCCTCAGGTATCTGAAGGCTGCACTGGTGCATTGGTGTAGATTTTGGAGTTCATTGTTAATGTCTGCTCACATTAAGTGGAGTTTGCTGAAGTATGGGAAATGATCCCCATTGCCCACCAGGGGCTTACCAAGTGTTTTGATTGTCAGGTGGCAGTTTTGTCTGGCAGTGGGGGGAGCTGTACACAATCCTTGTTTTCGGTATGTTTAATCTGAGGCCCATTCTCTCACATGCCTCAGGGAATGCGTCGACAATGGTTTGTAGTTGGTCTCTGAGTGTGCTCACTCGCAGATGTACATCTGCATACTCCAGCTCAATGGCAAATGATGTGGTTGGCTTGGTTCGAGTCTGGAAGCACTGAATGTTAAACAATTTCCCACCTATCTTTTAGGTTTGTTCCCTTCCAGCAGGGAACTTCATGTAGATGAGATGGAGTGCTGCAGCAAGAAAGGTCAGGAAGAGCATTGGAGCAATAATGCAGTCCTGCCTGACCCCAGGCTGCACTCATAGTGGAACTGTGGTGGATCCTCTGGCATGCATATCATCATGAAGCAGTTGGAGAATGGTGACAAATTTCTGCGGGCAGCCGAATTTGAGGATATTTCACAATCCCCAGGATTGACAGAGTTGAAGGCCTTTGTGGAATTGAAGAAGGACACATACAAAGGTTGATGCCATTTCCTGCCCTTGTCTTGGATTTATCTCACACTGAAAATCATGTCCATTGTGTCTCTTGACAGGCGGAAGCCACATTGAGATTCAGGGATGAGCTCCTCAGCAACTGGAAGGAGGTGATTGAGCAGGGTTCTCACAATGACCTTTCCCATAGCAGACAGTTAGGAAACCCTGAGATTGTAAGAACTGCCGATGCTAGAGTCAGAGATAGTACAGTGTGGAGCTGGAGGAACACAGCAGCCAGGCAGTATCAGAGGAGCAGAAAAGTTGACGTTTTGGGTCGGCACCCTTCTTCAGAAATCCTTCTGTAATTTTCACAGTCAGGCCTATCTCCTTTCTTGAAGATGGTCACATCTGACAGCAGGAGTCAATAGCTAAAGTTCATACCTTTTTCATTCCTTCGGTTAACTGAGGGACCAATAAGGTCAGCTGTAGTGTCCAACTGCTGCTGAGATCAGCAATATCAGTGCAGAGTGAAAATCAATCTGTTTCTTTTGGCTTTTT
>NC_063335.1:12238952-12244092 GCF_021869965.1 Rhincodon typus
GAATGCAAACATCCTGTCAGCATTTACCCTGTCAAGCCCCTTAAGAATCCTATGTACTTCAATTGGATCAAGTCTCATTGTTCTAAGCTCGAGTGAGTAGAATGCCAACTCGTTCAGCTTTTTTAAGACAGTCCCTCCATTTTGGGGATCATCCCAGGGAACCTTCTCTGAACTGTCTCCAATGAAATGATACCTTTGCTTAAATAAGGGAACCTAAACTTCCCACAGTACTCCAGATGTGGTCTCACCAGCACCTTGTGCAGTTGAAGTAAGGCTTCCCTACTCTTGTGTACTCCGACCACCTTGAGATTAGGGCCAGCATTCCATTAGCCTTCCTGACTAGCTGCTCTACACCTGTGTGCTAGCTTTCTGTGTTTCAGGCATAAGTAACCCCACGTCCGTCTGTGTTGCAGCTTTCGATAGTTTTCTCTCCATTTAAATAACTGTTCTTTTGCTCTGCCTTCCAAAATGAACAACTTCCACATTTGCCCACATTATTACTCCATTTGTCAACTTTTTTTCCCCATTTTACCTATCAATATTGCTCTGTAAACTGTAAGCCGCTCTCAGTCTACCTTTCCACCTAATTTGCTCTTGTCTGTAAATTTGGCTATAGTGCATTCACTTTCTTCCTCCAAGTCATTATTAGATATTGTAAACAGTCGTGGCCTTGGATTGGTCCCTGTGGAACACCGTTGAAAAAAAAAATCTTATCCCCACTCGCTGTTTTCTTCCCCTGAGACTTCCTCCAAAATCTCTAATAAATTTGGCATGATTTTCCTTTTTATGAAACCATGCTGACTGTGCTTGTTTAGATAATGATTTTGTACTATTCTTTCTTTAATAATTAATTCCAGTACTATCACAATAATAGATGTTAGACTAATCGGCTTATGGTTACCTACTTTTTGCATCATTCCCTTTTTGAATAGGGTGTTGCAGTAGAAATTTCCAATCTTCTATACTTCTCCAGAATCCAAAGATTTTTGGAAAATTACAGCCAGCACATCCACTATCTCTTTATTTATCTCTTTTAGGATGCATTCAAAAAGGCCAGTACACTTGTCTGCCTTTAACCCCATTAGTTGGACTAATACTACTTCTTTAGTGATGATGATGGTACTTAATTCTTCCCCCGCGCTATGTAGTGTTAATTAAATGTTCGAAATGTCTTCCACTGTGAAGATTGATGGAAATAACCAGTTTAACTCCTCTGCCATTTCCTTGTTCCCCAAAACTATATTCCCAGATTCATTTGCTAAGGGGCCTCTGTTCTCTTTGACCTCTCTTCCATTTACTATATTTAAGCTTTTATTGTCAATTTTTATATCCATTGCTAGTTTGCCTTCATAGCTTATATTCTCTGTCTTCATTATTATTTGTGCCCTCCTTTGCTGGACTGTAAATTTATCCCAGTCTTCGGGCTAATAGATAGCATGCAACTTAATTTAGAAAGTGTATTCAGAATTACTCAGTGATATAATGCAATTTGCTTATATGGACTGTCTGTAAAGTGGATTCATGAGCCATGAGAAACATGTCCCATTGTCTTGAAAAGTCTGTGATCTCGCTGAATGTGTGAGAAGTAGTTTTGTCGCCTGTTTTCTTATTACAGTTTATATTACTTTTACTTCCTTTCATGAATCAATATGTCCTTGAATAGCATTAGATCATGAGCTTGTAACACCTAAAGTACTGGTTTTCTATTTTCCACACGTCCCAAACTTAAAATATTGTTTTACATTGAAATAGTTAAGTGGTTCATTGTGATAACTGGTCAGTCTCCTCAAACACTAAAGTACTCCAGATTTTCGGGGGTGACAGTGGTCTAGTGGTAATGTCGATGGGTTAGTAACACAGAGGCAAAGGCTAATAATGCTGTGGTGATGTGGATTCAAGTCTCATCACAGCTGATATTATTTTAAATTTAAGTAATAACTCTGCTGATAAACACGTCTTCAGTGGTGATGACAGCTATCATCAATGTTTGTAAAATCCCATCTGGTCCATGAAGTCATTTAGAGAAGGAAATCTGCCATCCTTAACCGGTCTGGAACTCTAGACCCAGCAAAGTGGTCAACTCCTAATTCCCCTGAAATGTGCGAGCAAGTGACTTAGTTCAAGAACAGTCAGAAATGGGCAACAAATGATGTTGGCTTTGCTAGCAATGCATGCATCTCCTGAAGAAACATAAAAAGTCATTAAAATAGTCAACAATTCTCACCTGCAAATTGTTGAAAGGTGGCTGCATTCTATTTAAGCTTAGGTACCAAAACCAATTATTGCCTTGAAATGTTGCCTACAGTTTAAATAGTATGCTTTAAATTTCCATTTATTTCAGTGTAATAACTAATACTGCCATTCTGCCATAAACATTACAATCAAAAATGAATGTTTTTAGTTTTTTAAAATTACGTATTTGGGCTACCACTTGTAATCCGCTACTTTTATGCATTTAATTCTGAGCAGCTTCTCATACAGTCAACAGCACAGCAATTGTTTCATCTGACAATTGATCTGATCTATGGTCGATATCTGATGAAGAGTCATCAGACTTGAAGCATTAATCTGTTTTCTCCCCACAAGTGTGGCCGGAACAGCTGAGTTTCACTAGCAATTTCTGTATGGTTTCACATCTCCTGCATTTTCAGTTCTTTGTTTTATTTCTGTATCAACTAGATTTGGAACATGCTGTTAATATGAATTGAGATATATCAAAATATAGATTCCAATTTTATTTTGCTCAACACATGACCATTTATAAATTGGTAGTGGACAACTTCCAATACTAATAATTTGATTTTTTTTTAACGAAATTATTCATGCTGTAGCATTTGGTATTTCAATCAGAAGCAGTTTATTTTAATGTATTGTTTTAATCAAGCAATATGGCTTTGGTACACTTATAAATATGTGTATCACAACAGAAGAATTCACAAATTAAATTTGTTTCTAAACAATAAAAGATTTTTTCTAATCCTGATCAAATTATAAGGTGTGCATGTAATTGCATCACGAAAGAGTGTCTCATAGTTGCAAGTATATTGCTCAATCCATCCAAACTTTTCTGATTGAATCACTGCTTCCTGAAATGCATAGTTTGCTTTTGAGCAAGTATTTAACATGTTTGTCTGATCTCAAGCATGTGTATGGGACAGGTGCAGGGACTTCTCCATGTTCAACTGATTGAAGCTGTAACCCTCAGGAGGAATACAACTGAAATAGATTTTGTTCCACCAGCACATTGCTTATGTGTGAGGGTACGACATATGTTCACTGTTATTTAACTTACAAATCAAAATTAGACAGTTTTTTTTAGTACTTCCCAGGCCCAAATAATTAGCATATATTTTTGCATATATAATTTTAAAGTCATCAGCTATATATTGTGATAACAAGGTGTAGAGCTGGATGAACACAGCAGGCCAAGCAGCATCATAGGAGCAGGAAGGTAATCTCTTCGGCCTTGAAACTGCTCGACCATGTCCTGAAGCAAACCAGGTACTGCAGCCACATCACCTTTCTTAGTACCTGCCTACGGAACCAGATCATCCCCAATGGACTACAGTCCACATTCAGGCCTTCCCAATTTGGCCCCAACCGTGACAATGTCTACATTCATAGCTTTGAGACCCTTCAGCAGCTCCAGAGGAGACAGCAACACTCAGCCCTGCCGAGTCTTCACCATTCCCCCAGACCTCCCCCTTACTGAGGACGAACGGTCCGTCCTCAGTAAAGGACTTACTTTTGTCCCCATCCACCCACACATCAACGAATACCGGTCACGTTTGGACATAGAGCAGTTTTTCCGCCGCCTCCGCCTCCACGCTTACTTCTTCAAACGTGAACCTAACCGTCCCTCTACTGACCCCTTCTCCCGCCTCCAACACACTCCCTCCTGCTGGACACCACCCCAAGGCCTCCTACCCTCCCTCGACCTCTTCATCTCCAACTGCCGCCGAGACATCAATCGCCTCAATCTCTCCACCCCTCTCACCCACTCCAACCTCTTCCCCTACAGAACGTGCAGCCCTCCAGTCCCTCCGCTCCAACCCTAACCTCACCATAAAACCCACGGACAAGGGAGGCGCAGTTGTAGTATGGCGCACTGACCTCTACATCGCCGAGGCCAGGCGTCAGCTCTCCGACACCACCTCCTACCGCCCCCTTGATCATGACCCCTCCCCCGAGCACCAAACCATCATCTCCCAAACCATCCACAACCTCATCACCTCAGGTGACCTCCCACCCACGGCCTCCAACCTCATCGTTCCCCAGCCCCGTACCGCCCGCTTCTATCTCCTTCCCAAAATCCACAAACCTGAATGCCCTGCTCGACCCATTGTCTCCGCCTGCTCCTGCCCCACCGAACTTATCTCCAACTATCTGGACTTCATTTTCTCCCCCTTGGTCCAGTAACTCCCTACCTATGTCCGTGACACCGCCCACGCCCTCCACCTCCTCCAGAACTTCCAATTCCCCGGTCCCCAACACCTCATCTTTACCATGGACGTCCAATCCCTATACACCTGCATTCCCCATACAGATGGCCTAAAGGCCCTCCGCTTCTTCCTGTCCCGCAGGCCCGACCAATCCCCCTCCACTGACACCCTCATCCGCTTAGCCAAACTCGTCCTCACCCTCAACAACTTCTGTTTCAATTCCTCCCACTTCCGACAGACAAAGGGGGTGGCCATGGGTACCCATATGGGCCCAAGGTATGCCTGCCTCTTTGTAGGTTACGTGGTACAATCCCTCTTCCGTACCTACACTGGTCCTAAACCCCACCTCTTCCTCCGTTACATTGATGACTGTATCGGCGCTGCCTGGTGCTCCCACGAGGTGCTCGAACAGTTCATCCACTTCACCAACCTTAAATTCACCTGGACCATTTCTAATACCTCTCTCTCCTTCCTGGACCTCTCTGTCTCCATCTCGGGCAACCACCTAGAAACCGATATCCATTTCAAGCCCACCGACTCCCACAGCTACCTAGAATACACCTCCTCCCACCCACCTTGCTGCAAAAATGCCATCCCCTATTCCCAATTCCTTCGCCTCCGCCGCATCTGCTCCCAGGATGAGGCATTCCACTCCCGTACATCTCAGATGTCCTCGTTTTTCAAGGACCGCAACTTCC
>NC_063335.1:12244192-12259060 GCF_021869965.1 Rhincodon typus
CTCTGTGACTCCCTTGTCCGCTCCACACTCCCCTCCAGCCCCACCACACCCGGCACTTTTCCCTGCAACCGCAGGAAGTGCTACACCTGCCCCCACACCACCTCCCTCACCCCCATCCCAGGCCCCAAGAAGACTTTCCACATCAAGCAGATGTTCACCTGCACATCTGCCAATGTGGTATACTGCATCCGCTGTACCCATTGTGGCCTCCTCTACATCGGGGAAACCAAGCGGAGGCTCGGGGACCACTTTGCAGAACACCTACGCTCGGTTCGCAATAAACAACTGCACCTCCAATCGCGAACCATTTCAACTCCCCCCTTCCATTCCTCAGACGACATGTCCATCCTGGGCCTCCTGCAGTGCCACAACGATGCCACCCGAAGGTTGCAGGAACAGCAACTCATATTCCGCTTGGGAACCCTGCAGCCCAATGGTATCAATGTGGATTTCACAAGTTTCAAAATCTCCCCTCCCCCTACCGCATCCCAAAACCAGCCCAGCTCGTCCCCGCCTCCCTAACCTGTCCTTCCTCCCACCTATCCCCTCCTCCCACCTCAAGCCACACACCCATCTCCTACCTACTAACCTCATCCCGCCCCCTTGACCTGTCCGTCCTCCCTGGACTGACTTATCCCCTCCCTAACTCCCCACCTACACTCACCTTTACTGGCTCCATCCCCGCCTCTTGGACCTGTCTGTTTCCTCTCCACCTATCTTCTCCTCTATCCATCTTCTATCCGCCTCCCCCTCTCTCCCGATTTATTTCAGAACCCCCTTTTCCTCCCCCATTTCTGATGAAGGGTCTAGGCCCGAAACGTCAGCCTTCCTGCTCCTATGATGCTGCTTGGCCTGCTGTGTTCATCCAGCTCTACACCTTGTTATCTCAGATTCTCCAGCATCTGCAGTTCCTACTATCTCAGCTATATATTGTGATCATATTGTCATTACTGGCATTTTAAAGTTTTGAATTTGATTTAGTGTGGTCTCTAATCTGGTTGATTCTTTTTAAGTAATCACATAGCTACTAATATTTAGGATTCAACACTTTTAGTTTTGCTCTTATATTGGATCTAGCATAGCATGTGTATGTTGAATTGCACAGCATGATGTTTGGATCATTTGGCCTCCTGCAAGTATTTATGCTTAACACGTGGCTCCTCCAACCTTACTTTGCCCTATCTACACATTATTGTCCCTGCTCATGTACTTGTACTTGTCCAGCATCAACTGAAATGCATCTATGATAATTGTTTCAACTTCCATTGCTAATGAATTTCATATTTGTATCACTCTGTAAAGAAGTTTCATAAAATTACTTGTTGGATTAATTAGTGATTGTGTTGCATTTCTGGCCCTGCGTTTTGTTAAATGAAGACTGGAACATTGTACCATGCTGTCTTTGGCCAAACCAAGCTTCTATGCAAGTTCAATCTTTGCTTTTGAATTGTATAAAATATTTTTTTTCAATTGATGTTCACCAGGGGTGTTAACTGAAGGGTGGAATGACAACGTTTGAATTTTGTCAATAGATTCATTATATGTTATAAAATTAAATTGTTAGAACTGACATTACCCTTAGTGGACTGAGTGGGGTATGAATTAGAGGCATTTAAAAATAAATGGGGACACTTTATGCTAATGCAAATACAGTTTAAGATAACTGTGTAACTTAAATACCTCAATACTTATCAACTGGGGCAGAAACTTGAATATACCATGAATAAGCCTGGACACACTGGATTGAAGAAGTAGGTGACAGGAAGATTAAATTAAATCAGAAGCTCCAGTCAGGAGACAAGTAGGGCTGTAACTAATCAAAATATTTCATCTTATGATCTGAGGAATTTGATTTCATAATCGGGGAAAACGAGGAGTGTACAGTGTTGACCACCGCCCCATGTGAAAGGAAGTGGGCAGAAGAGCAATCAGCATAGAGTGGGATTGATATTAACAGTAGAAAGCTCCTTAACCAGGTAGATATATTCATTAACATAATCTGCAATCCAAAACAGTCTGTTCCCTTCCTGTTCCCAGAGTGAAAAACATCCAAGAATAAATGGAAATGATTTTTGGGGGGGTGGCCTTCATTAATAAAACTTCAGCATGAGACTAAAGAGGTGGTTTTATTCAAGATGTATTCTGAGCTTAGAAGAAAGCTGAAAAGCAAGAGCCGCAAGTTTTTGAACAATCTTAGGAATACTGTCCATCATATATTGAATCAGATAAGCAGAGGAAGGTTAGACAGTTAAATGTATAATTGTAGGAGGGTAAATTCCAAACCTGTGAGACAGTTGGCCACTTACCAGAAAGTTGGTAGCTATAAACCAGGGACTGACTCCACTTCAATAAAACTGAAAACCTGACAACAGTGAGGCTGTGAGTTCGAACTGATAAACTTGTAAGAAAGTGAATAACTTGAATGCAACTCAGAAGTAAGCACAGTGAAATGATTGCAGCAGTTCAGCAGTTGGAATACAAGTAGACATTAACGATCCTAAGGTAGACAGTGATGAAACAAATTTGTTTGAGAACAGGATCAGGATTGTGCTATTTTAAAAAAATGTTATCATTCAACAGATGAGCACAATGCCAAATCTAATTCCTAATAATACAACAGGCCAAATAAGTATGTAAACTTAGTGATGCTCGGGGAAGTAGTGGCCAAAATCTAGTTTTTATTCGGATAATGGAAAAAAAAGGAAGAGAAGGTTTGAAAATGAATCACCTCATTAAAGTGGAATGAAAAGCAACCTTGCCCAGTTCATTGGAGTAGAAGGTCAGAGAGAACAGCAGTGAGATATTTAAATAAGAAACTAATAAGCGTCAAGTAAAATTTTCTGGAATCAGGATTATAGAGGGTGCATCAGTTTTGAAATTTCATAAATCAAGATTAGAATGAGGGTGAGTTTTCAAAGCAAGTCTATGATTAAATATGCTTTTTATATTGCTCAATTTTCCTGTATGAGTGCAAGCATAAAAGGGTGGATTGAGAAAACTGAGAGGAAGTGTGAAAATATTGAGTCACTAAAGGGAAACAGCGAGAGCTTTTTATAAATGAAAGGATTATCAAAGAATGATTGGAATCATTTGGAGATGAAGTATCCTTCTGGTAACTGAGTGACGCACTGACAGATGGTTAATAAATATTTTCTTCAATTTTTTCCAGAAGGTAAAAGTGCAACCACAGGAATATCTGAAGTGTTTTGTGCAAGGCTGACCACTGGAGATAAATTTTCAAAAAAAAATTTAATTTCAAAGAAACTAAAAGTACAAAATCCACATATCCCAATACAATTGAGATTGAAATGTGAGACCGTTATCATAGTGTTTCCTAAAATATGTGGAAAAAAGAAGTGTGCCAAGGTACAAGAGAACTGGAATGAAAAGAGGATAGTTAAACTAATTAGGGGTTATATTACATGGATTTATAAATGACACGTTTTCTTCACAAATTTATTTGAATATTACAAAGAAATCTCAAATATAGCACGGGCAGCATGGTGGCTCAGTGGTTAGCACTGTTGCCTCACAGCGCCAGGGAGCCAGGTTTGATTCTAACCTTGGGTGACTATCTGTGTGGAGTTTGCACATTATCCCTGTGTCTGTACGGATTTCCTCCAGGTGCTCTGGTTTCCCCCCTCAGTCCAAAAATGTGCAGGTTAGGTGGATTGGCCATGCTAAGTTGACCCATAATGTCCAGGGATATGCAGACTAGGTAGGTTAGCTATGGTAAACACAGAGGTTACAGGGATGTTCTTCGGAGGGTCGTGTAGGCTCGATGGGCTGAATGGCCTATCTGCAGGGATTGTAGGGATTCTATGATTCTATATTGCTGAAGGGTATCCAGTGTATGTGAATTTTGTTTTAACTTCCCAAAGCATTTGTAGGTGACATGAAAGTGACTAATAAGATGATTAAGAAGCATTATACTAAAGAAAATGTAACTATTTGACTAAGAAAGGTATTAAATAGAAGTTGTTAAATTTACATAAGATATTGGTGAAGGTGCAGTTGAAGTATTTTTTGAAGTTCTAGACCACCTGTTATAGAACAGTTGGCAGAGTTAGCAATGCAGATTCCTGTAAGGCCCAAACAGAAGATATTTTCTAAACCTGTTCAGACATGTTATTACATAAGTCTGCAGCCACTATGACTTGAACACAGACCTCGAGATCCAGAGGTAGGGATGCTACCACTGTGCTACAAAGAGCACAAGTTCAAACAGAACTGTTCCAGTGTTGATTGAGGCTCATTATGTTTTTGGGGCAGTTATTTAGGCTCTTCTGCTACAGTGGTAGTGTCCCTACCTCTAAGCCAGGAGACTCTGGTTCAAGTCCCACCTGCTCCCGAGGTGTAATAACAACTTTCTACAGGTCGATTAGAAAATATTTTGCCTCGGTTGTTGGCACCCTTGTCTCAGTGTCTCGTAGGTTTTGGGCTCAATTTCCGCCCAGAGATTAAAACACCAAAATCTAGATACCTCCAGTGTAGGACAGAGGGTGTGCTGCACTCTGAATGCTATTTATTTAGTCTTCTCTCTCTTTCCCCATCTTTCTTCACTTGTTGTTCCACTGCCTCATTGGACTGTGGTTATAAATTAGAAACATGTGATCTGGGTGGTGGAGAAAAAGTGTATAAAAAGGATCGATCTCTACCTTTGGGCCAAGAGACCTGCGTTCAAGTCCCGCCTGGCCTGGAGATATGTAATAGCATTTCTGATAAGTGAATTAGAAAATACTTGATATCCTGGAGTCAAGATGACTGGGGGGGAGAAATGCAAATTCGATCCCGACATATGGGCCAGGAGACCAGGGTTCAAATCCTACCTGCTTGATACCTGTCTGAACATGTTAATTACAAATACCTTTAGTGGGCTCTTGTGGCACTGTGTAGTGTCCCTACTTCTAAGTCAAGAGGACTGGGCTCAAGTCATTGCATGTCTAAACAAGTGGAGATTTATAATGGCTTCTTAGGCTCATGTCCCTTGGGTCCGAAGTTCGGTTTCAAGTTCCACCTGTCTGATGTATCATTACATGTCATTACAGTTTGTTTAAAAATATTTTTAAGAGTTGAGTTCTTACTACCTCTGGTGGGCATTTTTTAATTCAATGTTGAGTGAATGGGTTTATTTTTTTAAAAGAACAGAATTCTTCTCCAGTTGCTTCTAGACCGGGAAAGGATCCAGAAGGGAAAGATGGAAACAGATATTTATACCAGACTATGGATTTACAGTAATACTTTTACAGGTTTTTGCTGCTTAATTCAGCAGATGAAATGTAGTTGTTACAGGAGAAGGAATGTGAAAGATTTGTTAGAATGAGACCATGAACAAGAGGTTCTAATTATGAACAAAAGCTGATTAAATTGGGACTTTTCCTCCAAACATAAAAGGCCAAAGAGGGAACAAATAAAGTCTTCAAAATTGAGTGGATGTATTAGAATGTGCCGTGAGATTATTTCTACAGATTGAGAAATGGATAAAGGTAAGAAAGACTTGGATTATATTGGAACCCCAAGAACAAATGGAAAGAATTGCTGTCAAAACTATTAATAGAATATGTTGAAAAAGTTTGAAGTCTTGTACCTATACTTTTAAACAAAATTCATTTTCCTCAGAAGCCCCTCTGGATTATGTGGAACAATATGCACTGTTGTCGGTGGAGGGCGCTGTGAAGTTTCTGTGGCACATGTTGCCCCCTTGTGTCTGAATCTTGGTATTGTCACAGTTTGATTTTGAATGAATCCACATATGCCACAGAACCAAAATGTTTGGACCAGCATTTGGTTGGAAGTTAATAACGCTGTTCATTTAGTGAGCAATTCAGACTCGTAAAATCTATTCTTGTCTTTTTTTAATATTCTAGAAAGCTTTCTGAATTGAGGCTATGCCCACTGAAACTAGGTACTGCATGCAAGTATGCTTATTTCCCCATGTCTGGGAATCTTTCTTAAAACCAACTCCTGTACTACAAAATTATGAAGAAACCCTTTTGGCAAATAGATGCCTCAATGTGAGGGGTCACGAATGGGTAATGGAACTGTATGGTCATTCACAGCAAAGTGGAAGCTGGCTACAAGGAAGATGTAATTTTACAACATTGTCTGTACTTTGTAGCCTTTTACCTCAGTATTTCTTAGTCTGTCCTTTCTTCTGTTACTATTGCAGTTAAAGATGTGCATTTGAGTAGCTGACAAATATTTGTAACTTTTTAGCAACATCTTCTATTTGTGTCAAAATCTTGGAACTCCCTGCCTAACAGAATTGTGAGGTACCTGCACTAAATCGACTACAGCAGTTCAAGTAGGCAACTCACTACCATCTTTTCAAAGGCAATTCAGGATGGGCAATAAATCCTGGCCTAGCCAGCGATGTCTACCTCCCATGAAAGAGCTTTTGTTTTAAATTCAGTTTTGGATGATCTCAAGTTTACTAAGGACCAAATTTTTTTTTTCTTTATTCATTCACGGGATGAGGGCATCGCTGTCTAGCATTTATTGCCCATCCCTAATTGCCCAGAGGGCAGTTAAGAGTCAACCACATTACTGAGAGTCTGGAGTCACATGTAGGCCAGACCAGGTAAGGATGGCAGTTTCCTTCCCGAAAGGACATTAGTGAACCAGATGGGTTTTTCCCCCAACAATCGACAATGGATTAATGGTCATCATTAGATTCTTAATTCCAGATATTTATTGAATTCAAATTCCACCATCTGCCATGGCGGGATTTGAACCCGGGTCCCCAGAACGTTATCTGGATTTCTGGATTAACAGTCCAGCGATAACACCTCCCCCAAATGTGGGAGACAGGCAAAGAGTGTGTTGGAGTAGTCATATCTGAATGTAAGCAAGGCATGGATGAGGGTATGAGCAATTTTTAATCTGAGAAGGGTTAGAGATGGGCTGTAATATTGAGATACATGTAGACAGTTTTGGGGAAAATAAGAGGTCAGGAACTCGTCTTGCAGTCAAATGTCACATCATGCTTGGGAACAGCCTGGTTCAGACTTGGACAGTCCCTTGGGAGAGGGATGGAGTTTGTGGCAAGGAATTTATGACTGGGCCCAATGACAATGATTTTAGTCTTGTAAATTTTTAGCACCAGTACTGCACATTGATCAAGTAGCGTGATGATTTTGAGACAGTACAGGGGTTGGGAGAAGTGGTTAGTTAGAACTGGATATCATGACCATACATGTGAGAGATGGAGCTGTTTCTGCACAATGTCACTGAAACAGTAGAAGGGCTTTTTCAGTATGAAGTGTGTTCAGCTGGTACTTGACATCACGTGCAATGATTTGAATTTTCTGAAGTCTGGCATCTGGCACAGTGACCTGAGGAGAAGACTAAGATGAATTATGACTTGGCATTTCTGGCTGAAGATGGTTGTGAAAGTTTCAGCTTTAACGTTTGTAGTCAAGTACTAGGCTACGTTTGAAGGTGGGAGTTTTCATGGAGCCATTTCCTCCATTTGTTGTTAATTGTGCAGCTCTGTTTATGACTGGATAACACATTTGAATATATGCGTATTCAAAGGGCAAAACTGTGATTCAACAATCTGATGATATGACATAAAATAATTAATTGGCATCCTGATATTGATGTATTTTTATATTATTTCCTCAATTTTAAAGCACATACATATTAGGTTATTTTAGTTCCAGGATCTGTGATTTGATTCATTACCCTGAAGATGATAAATGATGTTATTGGGACAAAATTCTTTGTTTGATGTTAACAGAGCCTCTCCATTGATGCTTATCCAATTACGAGGTGCAAGATGTCACCTAACCCTATATCTTTTATTCTGTTGTTGAAGTTATTTTTTCGCAAAAATGAATTATCTGTAAGCTCTCCGAGGTAAATTGCAGCTTGGTTGCTGAGGGGAATTTGCAAATTCACTGGTGATTGTATATTTCTGGCTTAATTATTATTTCAACTGTTTGGAGCAAGTTCTGCTGCTCTTTAACCTTTTTGATTTTTTTTCAAGTACCCTAACAATCTTTGCATGTATCTTGTGTAGGTGTTATAGAACAACCAAACCACTTGGCTTCTCTAGTCCAAAAGAGATTTTAAAAATGGGTTTGTATGGATTACATTGCTATGGACTAAGTTGAATACTTCACCTATTGATGATATATTCAGCCATGAATTTGAATTATTCGTTGCATCCTTTAATCTTGTTAAATAATTTGTTAGGTAGTGATTTCATATTGAATTTCTTTTGTCACGTTTTTATTTCACAGGAATTGAATACTGGAGAATGACTTTGTGTATGTCTTCACAGTTCTGTACATTCTCAAAGTAACAATTGTTCTGGCAATTGTATTCCTCTGAGGATTCATGGAACAATGGCCAAGAGTGGAAAATTTGGATATTCCTTCATTTCCTAATCCACTCCTTTTGTAGAATTCCAACTTGAATCATACTCAGGATCAAAAAATTTGCACCAGATCAAACGTGGAACTTTCATAGTCTGCATTGTTTGACTGGTTACTCAATTTGAGCATCTGGACAGTTGAGAGGCATTTTTGTATTGAAGTATCAGTAATGCAAAGTCCTTAAATTGTTGAAATCATCTAAATGTGGAACCTTTAAATGCTCTGAAAGGTACTAAATACCCATTGACAGCTGTCATTCAAATGGTTATAAATCCATATAAACATGTATAGTTGAGCTTATTTTAAAGAGCAAAATGGTTCCGAAGATGTGACTTCAAAACCAACATGTGTCAATCTAACTTGAATGATTGGGTTAATGTTTGAGCTTTGATGATTTTAGGGGGTTCATGATCACAGTTAACTCATACAGGCAGTCAGTGACTTATTGGAATTTTCTGCTATTTTATTAAGAGTAAGCAGTTAAGATATGGTACACCTGTGAATTAGACAAAGAAAGGAAATTAATGATTCGTGACAGATGAAAATACTTTAACAGTCCTGGAGCCATTCTGTGGAATAGAAGAGTAGAGAGAGTGTACACTCGTCCCAGTGGTCCTGTGTCCTGTCATTGGTGATCTCTGGTAGATTTTGGTGGTCTCAGTACCAGCAGTCTTTGTTCTTCCTTCGGGCTGATGTGGAGGAGCTCCTGGTCTTCCCCAGAGTGATGGTGTAGCTTGTCTTCCTGGATGTTCTAACCATTTCCTTCTCTTCCTATCCCTGTTAATTTACCTCATTTTGGGGGCTGATCATCAATGTATGTCAGTCACCTGTCTAACCTCTGGGCCAGTGGCTGGGAGACAACTACTAATGTGTCAGTTTTCCATTGCCCCTTGCCCGCATCCATTTGAAAGTCATACTGCTATGTTTTCCAAGAACAAGTGCTTCTTATATTTGATATACTGCATTGATAATGGAGTAGGATAATGCCTGAGTCTTCAGGTTTACAGAGGTTAGTTAGTAGCATAACAGTTAGATAAGGTCTCATGCTACGTAGTAAATACCAAATATGAAATGCTGAGTCAACATGGTATGACGGTACTGTTCCTCCAAGAGGGATTTGTTCTTGCAGAGAGGTGTTGTCAGTGGTGATGGAATGTCTACTTCAGAAGCAGTGGGTAAACAGCTTAGAGCTCCTTGAGTTTTTTTCCCCAATTGGACAAAAAGAGCATGAGAGAATGGAGTCAGGCTCACACAGACCCAGCATTTTAATTTTGCTTTCAGTTGAAATTAGGAGTTTGCTCTTAATGCGGCCAGATACAGTTCTCTCTCTGCTGCAACTAAAAGTTTGAGTTCTTTCTTTGCTGCTAGACTGTTTATCTCTTTCTCCTGGACTGGAGGAGATAACAAGTGAGGAAACTCTGCTTTGCTGAATTTGCCAATGGTGTGTTTGTTGGATGCTGTTATATTGGAACAGTTGATGATTAGTAGTTAAATAATATATTATTTTGTTAAGCATTTCAATAGAGTTAAAAGTTATGCCTTTTTTTGTTTGTGTTCTAACTGTGGTGTAAAAATCAAGTGTGTTCTTCTTAAAGCCTGGTATTTGATCAATCAAACCACACCTGGAACACAGCGCCTTAGACTTTAAACAAGAAAAGTTAGGGCCTGGGCTATCTCCTTGATATATTTTGACGGGATTTGGTCTGGTCCGTAACAGGTTTAAGGGGGCCTCCAATCTTCAATAAGACTCGTGATTTTTAAACAAATTTTGAATAAGTACCCCATTATTCTCTATATCTCTTACCTTGGTTTTTTTGTCAACTAGGATAAAGAAGGCACTCATTACTTCTGAAAATATGTTTGAAGAAGTTCCCATTATTATAAAGAATTCTCATCTCGTTAATGTATTGTTGTGGGAACTAGAAGAAAAATCGAATGTGGCTGAGAAACAGGAACTCCTCAATCTGGCTAGTGGGTAAGTTTGCTTTCTTTAATCTTTTTGCTTTTAAAGAGTTTGTCTTTCTGTAAAATGGATCTGCTTTGTAAGTTTTTAAGTCACACAAAACCAGGTTACAGTGCAGCATGTTTACTCGAAATCACAAGTTTTCAGAGAGCTGCTTCTTCGGCAGGTGAAGTCACCTATAACCTGGTATCATGTGACTTCTGACTTTGTCCAGTCCAGTCCAACACTGTCGCCTCCAGGTCTTTGTAAGGGTTTGACATTTTATTGGTATTAGTACAAATGTTGCTAGGTGCTTGTTCTTTAAGCTTATTTGGCTGATACTTGGGGAAAGATTTGAAAAGGACCTGAGGGGTAATCTTTTCACACACAGGATAGTGCATTTATGGAATGAGCTGCCAGGCGGGTACAATTACAATATTTAAAAGTTATTTGGATTAGTAAGTAGATAGGCAAGATTTAGGCAAATGGGACTAGTTTAGTTTAGGAAACCTGGTTGGCATGGACAAGTTGGACCAAAGGGCCTGTTTCCATGCTGTATGACTCGATGACTCTATATTACTGAAGATGAATATGCCTTCATCAGTTTTTACAGTTCTTTGACCAACTATCACCATAGTACTTTTTTGCAGCACCAATTGCTTACTTTGGTAAGGTTTTTTGCAATGAACAATTTATTCTTTACCTTTCATTTTTGCTAGAGTATGAGCTTCAGGCAGTGATTGTTTTTAATTACCTATCCCAGAGGACCATTCCTGATGTGTTACTCTTGACACTCGGACATCATTGGAGGCATCATGACCAAGTACAGTTTTGACTTCACTTGATATCCATGCACACGGTCTGGATAGGGTGCATGGAAAAGGTTCAGGAGTGAAGAACCTGGTTGATTTTTCCTTTGAGACACACAGGCCATGAGTATTGTTTGTTCCGCCTTCTGGCACAGTAGAAAGTAAGAATTAAACATTAGATGTATGTTTAACAGTCTTCAAGCTTTTTCTACACATCTTTTTCCTCAATTTCTTTGGTATTTATTTTTGCACCCATGTATTTCTCAATCAGTCTTGATTTTGTGAACAGAAGAACTATTTGTGTTTATAAATCATCCTAATTCCATTGTACTAATTCATCTCATCTTAAATCAATATTCTTTTTGACCTGAAAGCAATATATGTATTTTCATTTCTTGTTATCAATAGAAAAGACTTGCATTTTCATAGCATTAAATAATATGTACTGGAATTATTTTGCATTGTTTCCATTCTTCGCAAAACAGAAATCACATGGCCAGTTTGACCACATGAAGATACGCCCTCTGTTCCACTGCATGTGTTTGCAAGTAGCTACGAAAATACTATCAATCAGAATACTTGAGAGTGTTGGACACACAACCGTAGTGTAAAGTGGATGAAGAATTTGCGAAAGAGCAATGAAATCAAATAGCAGTTACATCATCTCTCAGATAGAGCTAGCACATGCAACCTTATTGAAACATACAAGATTCTTAAGGGACTTGACAGGATAGATGCTGAAAATTGTTTTCCCATAGTTATAGAATCTATGACAGAAAGGATTGCACATTTAAGACAGGTGAGGAAGAATTTTGTAACTAAGGGTAGTGAATCTGTGGTATTCTTTACCATTGAGTATTATTGAAGCTGCGTTAAGTGCATTCAAGACTGACAGATTTTTAATCGGTAAGGAAATTGAGGATTATAGGAAAAACGCAGGAAAGTGGAGTTGAAAATTATCAGGTTAGCTACGATCCCGTTGAATGGTGAAGCAGACTTGATGGCGTACTTCAGCTCCTATGTCTTATGGTTTTAACAGAATTTGGGCATTGCGGCTTTATAATTGTTGAAATCCAATGGTTTTAACAGAATTTGGGCATTGCAGCTTTATAATTGTTGAAATCCAATGTGGCAAACAAAGAAATGCCTTAGTGCTAGGATTTCAATACACTGCTTATGAAGAAAGAACATAACTCAATGTACATTCAGTTTGCAAAGAAAAACATTTCAACTGCATTACGATAGGAGGGAATATTGGTGGTCTGGGTGTAGAGAGCTGTGTTTGCCTTGGCATTTACTGCTTAGAAAATTACTTGTGTAGAAACTGCAGATGACAAATAGAATGTGGCTCAGTTTTAAAGGTATCGGAAAATTAATGATATTAGATTAAAAACATGATTTTTGATTGTAAGCTCATAGTGGATTATTTCAAATTCAGATGCATGAATCACAGTTTCAAAATGCAGTTGGAATATGAGCAGTCTGTTCCCAGTAATGACTTAGTTCATGTTGAACCATTTTCTGGTTCCACTTGCATAGACACCACCTTTGTAAAAATGATTCCTATAGAATGCCTTTGCACAGGCATGAAAGATGACGACAACTGAGTATATGACGTTTTGGTGCCACAATTACCAGTGTTGATCAACTATCAAAGACTTTTACACTCTCCTGCTAGTTCCATCTCCGATACTTCTCTCTCCTTCCTGGACCCCTCTGTTTCCATCTCTGGCAACCACCTGGAAACCAATATCTACTTCAAGCCTACCGACTCCCACAGCTACCTAGAATACATCTCCTCTCACCCACTTTCCTGCAAGAATGCCATCCCCTATTCCCAATTCCTTCGTCTCTGCCGCATCTGCTCCCAAGATGAGGCATTCCACTCCCGGACATCCCAGATGTCCTCGTTTTTGAAGGATCGCAATTTCCCCTCCACAGTGGTCGAAAACGCCCTCGACCGCATCTCTTGGGTTTCCTGCAACTCATCCCTCACACCCCCTCCCCGCAGCAAGAACAAAGACAGAATCCCCCTTGTCCTCATGTACCACCCCACCAACCTCTGGATTCAACGCATCATCCTCCGCCATTTCCGCCACTTGCAATCTGACCCCACTACCAAGGACATTTTTTCCTACCCACCTTATCTGCCTTCTGGAGGGACCGCTGTGTCCGTGACTCCCTTGTCCACTCCACACTCCCCACCAGCTCCACCACCCTTGGCACTTTTCCCTGCAACTGCAGGAAGTGCTACATCTGCCCCTACATCTCCCCCCTCACCCCCATCCCAGGCCCCAAGAAAACCTTCCACATTAAACAGATGTTCACCTGCACATCTGCTAATGTGGTATATTGTATCTGCTGTTCCCGATGTGGCCTCGTCTACATCGTGGAAACCAAGTGGAGGCTTGGAGACCGCTCTGTGGAGCACCTACGCTTGGTGCGTGACAAACGACTGCACCTCCCAGTCGCGAACCACTTCAACTCCCCCTCTCACTCCTTGGGCGACATGTCCATCCTGGGCCGCCTCCAGTGCCACAACGATGCCACCCGAAGGCTGCAAGAACAGCACCTCATATTTTGCTTGGGAACCCTGCAGCCCAATGGTATCAATGTGGACTTTGCAAGCTTCAAAATCTCCCCACCCCCGACCTCATCCCAAAACCAGCCCAGCTCGTCCCTGCCTCTTTGACCTGTCCATCTTTTCTCCCACCTATCTGCTCCTCCCACCTCACTGACCAACCCCCACCCCCACTACCTACCTACCAGTCTCATCCCCGCTTCCTTGACCTGTCTGTCTTTCCTTGACTGAACCAACCCCCATCCTAACTCCCCACCTACACTCACCTTTGCTGGCTCCATCCCCGCCTCCTTGACCTGTCCGTCTCCTCTCCATCTATCTGTTCCTTTATCCACCTTCCATCCGCCTCCCCACCTCTCTATTTATTTCAGAGTCCCCTTCCCCTCCCTCATCTCTGAAGAAGGGTCCAGACCCGAAACATCAGCTTTCCTGCTCCTCTGTTTCTGCCTGGCCGGCTGTGCTCATCCAGCTCTACACCTTGTTATCCCTGCTAATGCTTCATGTTTTAAAAGTTGCCAATGCAATTTAAGTACTTCAAAAAAAAAACTTGCTATGAGTTCTGGGCGTGTTTGAACCACTTCAGGACACATACCTTTATCAGCTAAAGGATTAACATACAACTCTCAGGAATGTGATTTTACAGTGAAAGTGAAGACCTAAGCCTGGAATTTTCAGTTTAGATGTTAAATGTTGTTTTAGAAGCCAAATTATCTGTAAAACTCCAAGGTAATTACATGTCCAGACTGAAGGAAGTAAAAATTTGAAATTCATGCAGGATTTTTAATATGCACAAACTTTTATATATCATCCATTTATTTGTTATTTTATTAACATGATGATGCCTGAGGCAGAATAACAATACTGTTATTAACTGGACACAAATCAGCAATTCCTACATGACCAGGACATTTTTGTATGTTATTTATGCTAATCCCTCACTGTTTGATTCAATGTTACATCTTTGGCATAGGAGACCATGGCTGTCAGCAGACAGCTTGATTGAAGGGTTAAAGTTGAATCAGAGATAGTAGGAACTGCAGATGCTGGTGAATCCGAGACAACAAGGTGCAGGGCTGGATGAACACAGCAGGCCAAGCAGCATCATAGGAGCAGAGAGGCTGACGTTTCGGGCCTAGACCCTTCATTAGAAAAAAA
>NC_063335.1:12259460-12355493 GCF_021869965.1 Rhincodon typus
CCCTCACCCCCATCCCAGGCCCCAAGAAGACTTTCCACATCAAGCAGATGTTCACCTGCACATCTGCCAATGTAGTATACTGCATCCGCTGTACCCGGTGTGGCTTCCTCTACATCGGGGAAACCAAGCGGAGACTCGGGGACCGCTTTGCAGAACACCTACGCTCGGTTCGCAATAAACAACTGCACCTCCCAGTCGCGAACCATTTCAACTCCCCCTCCCATTCCTCAGACGACATGTCCATCCTGGGCCTCCTGCAGTGCCACAACGATGCCACCCGAAGGTTGCAGGAACAGCAACTCATATTCCGCTTGGGAACCCTGCAGCCCAATGGTATCAATGTGGATTTCACAAGTTTCAAAATCTCCCCTCCCCCTACCGCATCCCAAAACCAGTCCAGCTCGTCCCTGCCTCCCTAACCTGTTCTTCCTCCCACCTATCCCCTCCTCCCACCTCAAGCCGCACCTCCATCTCCTACCGACCAACCTCATCCCGCCCCCTTGACCTGTCCGTCCTCCCTGGACTGACCTATCCCCTTCCTAACTCCCTACCTACACTCACCTTTCCTGGCCCCATCCCCGCCTCTTCGACCTGTTTGTTTCCTCTCCACCTATCCTCTCCTCTATCCCTCTTCTATCCGCCTCCCACTCTCTCCCTATTTATTTCAAAACCCCCTTCCCCTCCCCCTTTTCTGATGAAGGGTCTAGGCCCGAAACGTCAGCCTCTCTGCTCCTATGATGCTGCTTGGCCTGCTGTGTTCATCCAGCCCTGCACCTTGTTGTCTTGATTGAAGGGTTGTTGTGTTTCAGCCTCTCAGCTGTAAATTGTCCTCACCTGATATCCTTATAACACTTCAATCAGTGATCTATGGACACTGATCAAACAAGGAATCCTAGTTTTGTTAGGTTGGGGTTAGGGGAGAATTTAGAATCGGTGAAGTGTTCAAGCCTGGAACTCTCCCTTTCTGAATTGCTGAATCACTTGCTACTTTAATCACCTGAGTCTCTGAAGAGCATAGGAAAGCTCATGAGCGGAAGATGTCCTTTTGGCCCTTTATGCTACCTTAGAGTTCAAAAATTAATGCACCATTCACTATCTTTTTTAAGATAGTAAAGATGTCAATGCAATCCTCCTTATTTTGCTCATGTTATTGATCTCATAACTTACGCCATTCTCTGAAACTAATTGTTTTATTACTTCATCATTTCTGAGGCTTTGGTAAATGCACTCTTAATATTTCCATTAATGTCCTTAAAAATCTTAAATACCTCAACAAGATTCCCTGTCAGTATTGTCTATTGTCAATAAGCTCAACTTACTTAGTTTCTTTATCATTCATGTCTTTTTTTCCATTTAGTCATGGGGTTGCAGATGCATTTATTGCCAATACCTAAATGCCTGAGAGAAAATGGTGATGTGTTGCCTCCTTGGATTGCTGAAGTTCTTGGGGGTCTAGGGATACCTGTTAGGAAGGGTTTTTTTAACCCAGCAATGGGGAAGGAATGTCATGATAGTTCTAAGTCAAGTGGTGTGTGTTTTGGAGGGGAACTTGTAGGTGGTGGTATTCCCATGTTTTTGCTGCCCTTGTCATCTGGCATCATGTTCTGTCGGGTGATCTTTTTCTCTAATTTTTCCAAATCTATGGTGGCCATAATGTAATATTGTGAAACAGAACTGCAACACTGTTTCAAATTGGGTTGAATTGTCGTCATAGGCTCAGTATCATATCTTAGGCATATTTTGGTCCATACTTCGGTACAATCCCGGATCCTATTTTTCTTTTGTTGAAATTGTTGCCTCTCACTATTGTAAGAAGTTTCAAGAATTTTGTCTTATCAATAATCCTTTTCTTGGGCCACTGTTTAGGATTTTTTTAGGCCCAATATTTATTCTAATTCCGATTTGCCATCGTTTTGCATTTGCTGACTATGAAGTCGAGTTGCCATTTCCGTAGTGGTAGAACCAGGTGAGGCGGAGTAGAATGGCTCTTCCTTTTCCCCCACGCCTTATTTGATTAAACAGGGTTTTGAATTTTTAAAGAATGTATTTGCAAACTCATTGTGTACTTAAATATTTACATATGGATGAGAAAAAATTAGCCAGACAGGATTTCTTGAGTTCACCAAGTAAGGAGTAGTATTGTTATGCACAAACCCAGTCAGTTAAAATGATGAAAAAGTGAAAAATTTGTCTCAACTTCAAAATGTATACATACACGTACAAAGCAAACATGCAAAATACAAATTACTGAGTAAGAGGTTGTTTCAGTGACATTCTGATTCACAAGGAAAAGACAAGTAAGAGTCCATTGGGTATCTGGGTTGGCTGTGGCTATGAAAAATCTTTGTACCTTAGTGAGCAATTTAAGATTGTAGCTGATGTCTTTTTCTTTTCCTAAAAATGTTGCTGTGGTGCTTCCAATCTTCCTTTAAAAATTGTTTGTCTGCTGGAATGTGGACACAATCAAACTCAGCAAACAAGGTGGCATCTTAGATGGAATTAGAGAGTGGAGCTCCTCAAAGGTGCTGGTGACTTTTTAATATTATGCCCTTGGTAAAAACATACAGAGCCAAGATAGTCACGAGATGGACTTCTCTCCTATTGCTATTACAAGTTCAAAAAGACCGTTGTCCATTTCAAATGGTAGCAAAAGGTCCATTCTTCATTTGTTAAATGCTATGAATGTAACTGTTATTATTGACCAGGAAGAAAGCTGTTTACACATTTCTAGGGATTTATTGCTATAGTGGGACTTCACTAACTTTGTATCTCCACTTCGAGAGAATGAAATGTGGACAACAGAGCAATGCAAACTCGCAGCCACTTTTAGATTCAGTCGATGTCTTTATTTCAGTTAAAAACTGTTCTTTATAAAAGCAGTTCATTGTTTCTAACCAATAATTTAAAAATCAATACTTAAAATGAGCATTTTGGTAGGAATAACAGCAAAATGGACTATGTTTTAAATGGTAAAAAAGTTGCAGCATGCTGCTGTGCAGAGGGACTTGGGTGTCCTTGCGCATGAATTGCTGAAGGTGGGATTGCAGGTGCAGCAGGTGATTAAAAAGGCAAATGGAATTTTGTTTTCCATTGCTCGAGGGATGGAGTTTAAAAACAGAGAGGCTATGCTGCAGCTGTATAGGGTCCTGGTGAGGCCACACCTGGAGTACTGTATGCAGTTTTGGTTTCCTGACTTGAGAAGAGATATACTAGCACTGGAGGGGGTGCAGATGAGATTCACGCTGTTGATTCCAGAGTTGAGAGGATTGGATTATGAGGAGAGACTGAGTAGACTGGGATTATACTCATTGGAATTCAGAAGAATGAGGGGAGATCTTCTAGAAACATATAAGATTATGAAGGGAATAGATGAAGTGGAGGCAGGGAGGTTTTTTTCTGCTAGCAGGTGAAACTAAGACTAGAGGGCATCTCCTCAAAACAAAGGGAAGCAGATGTAGGACTGAGGTCAGGAGGAACTTCTTCACCCAAAGGGTTGTGAATCTGTGGAATTCCCTGCCCAGTGAAGCGGTTGAAGCTACCTCGCTGAATGTGTTTAAGGCAAGGCTAGATAAATTTTTGAACAGTAAAGGAATTAAGGGTTATGGTGAGTGGGCGAGTAAGTGGAGCTAAGTCTCAAAAAGATCAGCTATGATCTTATTAAATGGCGGGGCATGCTCGAGGGGCCAGATGGCCTACTCCTGCTCCTAGTTCTTATGTTCTTATCTCTTCACAAGAATAGTCTTTTTTCCAATCCTTACAGATGTTTTTAATTGCCTACAATTTCTTGAACTTTGGTAACAATTACAAATGATTGCAATCTTCTTTTGATGCCCATTTTCAGATCACTATTGATCAGTATTGAAGTTTAGTTTAATATCGTTGTTCAGTTTGGTACAAATGCGAGACTTTATACGATGTTTATATTTTAAACTGTCCATTTTGATTTGAGGTAAAGCGATGTCCTGGCATGGGAGTGAAGAAATAGCACTGAAATCTGCCCAGTGGCAGGGCCATGTGATTTGGTTGCCATGGGACAAGCCCTAGTGGAAACTCAAAGAAACTAAAGTGCTAGTTTTCACCCTGGGATATAAAAGAGGGTCAGCTGGTTCAGAGATCTGAAAAGAATGCCATAAGCAATGCCAGGCGTAGACTGTTTTCGCCTTAACCATCACGTAGAATGTTGGTGAGAATGAATTCCCTGTTTGAAGAGATGGAATTTGTCGAGGATTGAAGTGCAAGGTGTCACCAGAGGGTGCCTTGATGCTGGAAATTGGTTTGATGATGCTCTGGATTTTGAGTAAAGGGACTTTTAAAAAGACACCAGATTCATCCTGGTGTAGCACGCAAAAAGGAGCCTTTTAATACTCGGGAGAAATTTGAAACTCTAACTTCAAGGTATAAACCATTAATATGCTGTAGCATTCACAGTTGTAATTAGGAAGAATATCTTTTCTGTACTGTACTTAGCAGGAAGCTAAGACCAAGTTAGTTTTAGTTTGTTTTGTTTTGTTGCATTAAAATCTTAACATTATAATGCTTATCCTATGACTCTTCTGTCAGTTGCTGTGCAATATCTATCTCTTAAAAAGTTACAGGCCTCTCAGGATCATAACAAGTAACACTTCATATTCCTCTCATTTGTGTGTTGTGATGCAAAATGGTTTATGATCAGAAACCAATCTTTGTGAAAAATAAAAAAAAACAAGTGTTTCAAAATTGATTTCTAAAAATCTGGTAATGGCAGCTTCAGTTTACAAGGATTATGCATATTTTTTAAGAACTGAAATCTGTGTGGTTAAAATACAATTTGAAAAGTGCATTTGCCCAATTTGTGAATGTTATACTTCAGAACTGGCAATGAAAGGATATGCCCTTTTAATGCTCTTGAACTTATATTAAAGGTTATGCCTAGTGTTCTTGGTATACATTGTCTTCGTATATGTTTGTTTGCTTTGTTGATGGCAAGTACACAGATGATCGGCTCTGTATTGGCACAAACACATCCGTTTTGGAACAACTGTTCCTCAGTTTCTGTGTAAAACCCACATATGATTAATATTGTATCTGAATTTTAGTTCATTCTGGAAAATTCCATTAATTTGTACTACAAATACAGCCATCAATCTTTCTAAATTAGGCAGTATTTTCCTAGGTAAAATCTTACCTTGCCTGCCAATTTAAATTGTCTTTGGGTTTTGTTTTACCATGTGTAAGCCCACAGCAACCACAGTCTTGTTCCTTAGATTACCTTGTTGTTACTAAATCAGTTTTTCTTTCAAAATTGTTAACAGAAAATGGATAACGTGAGAGGGGCTGGTAATATGATACTTTGATGATATGATGGCAGCACATAAAGCTGCTATCAATCAGATTTTTTTGACATAATGTTAGCTTGGTTTTACTCTTGTCCACAGGATTAGCATTATCAGTTATACCCATCTTGATATTGAACCATTTGAAATTTTCATGAGCAATATTCTATACTGCTAATTTTGAGGGAATTTTGTCAGTACGTTTTTTTGTTACAGAGTGGAAGGACATAGGCTAACAGCTGCATTATCCCGAGAGATGTAGTCTTGAATTGACGGACTAGTAATTGAGTTAATAAGAACTTGTCTTGCCCAAAAGTAGAAAGGGGTGGAGAAAGGATGCACAGTAGCATTTAGTTAGAGGGAAGGATTGTTGGAGATCAATGGAGAAAGTTGCCAGTGATCAAAAGAATGAGAGTGGGCCATAAGAAGCTAAAACCTTATTCTTTGGAGAGAAATTTCATCTTTCAAGTTATTAGTTCCTTTCCTTCATCTGAAGAATTACTATAGTTTGGGCATCCAAAATATAAGAATGCTACAGCTGTGCTCTGGAAAAGAGCTTCAGAATGCATATTGCAGTTTTGCAAGATGGTATTTTTCTCTCAGTTAGGAAAAATGCCAAATGTGAAGGAAGCACATTAATTCATATGTGCTTATGAATTAGGAACAGAAGTAGACCATTTGATCCTTCAGGCCTGCTGTGCCATTGAATAAATTCGTGACCAATCTGTTTGTTCTGAATTCTGCATTCTCATCTACCCCAATAACTTTTGATTTCCTAATAAGAATCTATTGATCTTTACTTGAAAAATATCCAATGATTCCACCTCCACCGCCCTCTGATACAGGGAGTTCCAAAGTTGTACAAATTTCTGAGAGAAAAAGTACCCATCGTCTCTGCCCACTAATTAGAGTGGCTCCTAATTATAAAATAGTCTCTCCTAGTTCTGGACTCCCCCACCAGGGTAAACATCTGTTTCCACATCCACCTTGTCAAAACCATTCAAGATCTTTTAATCCCAACCTGTCCAGTCGTTCTCCAAAAGACAATCCTCTGATTCCAGGTATCAGTTTAGTAAACCACCTCCAACACATTTAATTCTTTCTTTCAATGAGGATGAGCTGCACATGCTATTCAAAATGCGGTCTCACAAAATGCCCTGTATAACTGATGCGTAGTCTCCTTACTTTTACGTCTGATCCTCCTCCTAATAAAGGATAGCATTCCATTAGCCTGCCTTACTTGTTGTACGTGCATACTAATGATTTTTGACTCGTGCACTGTATTTGCTAGATAGATACCTCTGCACCTTGCAATTATGCTGTCATTTCTGGTTTTAAATAAGACTGCTTTTTTTTTTAAATTCTTCCTACCAGAGTGAACAATTTCACACTTATCCACATGATATTCCATCTACCAGATCTTTGAATGCTCACTTAAACTTTCCATAATTGGTCTGCATCCTTGCTTTGCTGGAAAACTGCAGTATATCTAGCAAGCCTAGGCCTGATGCAATGTTCTAGTGAAGCCCAGCACAAGTAGGAGGAACAGCATCTTATTTTCTGTTTAGCCACTTTGCAACCTTCCAGATTTAACATCAATCAACAGCTTCAGCCCACGAACACTCGTCTGTTTTGAGTAGACCCCCTTCCTGCAGTGTCTTGTTTGCATGGGTTTGCTCTCAGCAGAGCTGACCTGTTTTCTGCTATCAATGCATGTCATCAACAACTATTTTCCATCTATAAAACCTGTCTGCCACTATTAGCACTCCGTTTTGCCTTTTGCTCTGGGCAGCATCACCATCTGTTCTGCTTGTTCCTTTCATCTTAGTCAACAGCATAACAATCGTCATTTTCCAATCCCCTTCAGTTCTGAAGAAGAATCCAATTGGTTTCAAAGTTAACTCCCTCTTTTTCTATTTGTTATTTTACAACATTATGAAACCTTTCCAGAATCAAATTTTGGAAAATTATTGCCAACACATTTACAATCTCATGAGCCATCTCGTTTCGGACCCTAGGCTGAAGTCCATCAAGGTCCTGGAGACTTGCTAATCTGCAGCTCCATCAATATGCTTTGTACCACTTCACTGCTGATTATAATTTCATCAACTTGAAATCCTCTTTCACTGTCCTGATTTCCAGATATTGCTGGGAATACTTTTCAGCCACTAAAATACTTCCTTGAAGCATTGTCACTATTATAATGTAGGAAAATAATGGCTGTTATATGTGCACAGTAAGGCCCTAGTAATGAGATAAGGGCCAGGTTTCAACTAAGTGTAGTCAGACTGCTGGAAGAACTTCCTTGCTGTTCTATGAATTGTATCATAGATTTTTAAAAATTCCTCAGATGGCAAAGATGGCACGTCTAACAGTGCAGAACTCCCTCAATATGGACTGAAAAGTAGCAGAGATTTTGTACTTATGACTATGGATCAGTACTTGAATCACCACCTTCTGACTCGCAGGCAAAATTGCTAAAGCCTCGACTGTAGAAATTAATGGGGATAATTTGAGATCATCTTTCTTATTAGCTTAGTATTAGAGCTGTCACAAACTTACCACAGAGTGATGGTTTGTTCTTCGAGCTTTCCACAAGGTGAGCTCTTAATTAATTACGGAGATGTATCAAACATAAGCTGCTCATTTTCTCACAAGGATCAAGGAAAGAACTTGAGTTATTGACCATTCACTGAGAAGTGTTTTGCAGAATTGCTTGTTAGTTTAAAAATTATACATGTTGATCGATGACTATTCATTTGCCAGTTTGTTTCATTACTTAAAAAAATAAAAAAGTTCCATTTCTTAATTTTTAGATCTCAGTTCTTTTCTTTAAAATGTGTTGTTCCACATTCAACATTGTAAAATCAATTGTAAGCCTCAGATGCATGAAAACTTTTGGAATTGCCTGTAAAACATTGTACATTTCCTAGTTTGTGCTTGACGTGTGCTCACAAGAAACTTAGACTTGTGGTATTTTTGAATGTCACCTCTCGGGGGGAAAAAAAAATCTCCAGTGTATCTTGTGTAGGAATTATGGAAAAGATATTAGTCAGAATTTGAACAAAAGTGTTAGCGTTCCAGGAAACATGTTGCGCAGCATATTTTCTTCAATTCAATCTCTGTGGTCTTATATTCCAGAGACGCAGTCATGGGGTATAATGAAAATGTTTTAAAAAGATTCCTTTTCCCTTTAAAAATAAAGGGAAATTTTTATTTGTTTTGTACATTTGTTTTGTACATTTGTTTTGTACATAATTCAAAAAGGTTTGTAGACCAGATCACAGTTAATGCCAAATATAGTAGCAAAATTATGCATTTTTTCTGTTTCATGAGTAGTCGTATTAACCTTTCAAGGAATCTTAGTGGTAGTTTGATTTTCAAACAGTACGAAATTAGTTCTTTTAAAATTTTTTCATATCTCTATCTTGCTTTAGTTGCTTAAGACCTATGGTTGATTGGTCAGTGTGTATTTTGGGTTGTTATTGCTAGATGTTCACTGTACCTGATGTGGAGTGATAAATTTTTGGTTCTGACTGAGGCAAAGTTTATATCAGCACAAGTGAAATTAACTTCTTGTATCTTATGTTATTAGGTGCAAATAATAAGTACATGTTTGTATACAGTTTTCACCTACTTCAGTTGTTGAGTGTGACAAGCCCCTAATTACTTCAACTTGTAAAAAAAACTGACATCCATCAATAGTGATATGAATAGTCTGAAATTAGCTGTAATTTTTTAAATTCGAAACAAATTATTGTAATGTTCATTAATTTCTACTTCAGTGATTATTCGCTGTTTGAAGTTTTAGCTTTTGAGGAATTATTATTTGACTCTGTTTTCATGGTAATATAATCTAGATTGTGTAGATAATGAATAAAAGCAAAATACTGCAGATGCTGTAAATCTGAAACAAACATAGAATGCTGGGAAAACTTAGCTGCTCTTGGCAGCATCTGTGGTGAGTAAAACCACATTCTGCATGACTTTTCTTCAGAACTGATGTAGATAATGAAATCATTAGTTCCGCCTCCGAGTCAAGGCTTCTGCGTTCATGTTTTACTTTAGTCCTTCGCATAATCTAAGTTGATACATTAGTACAGTACTGCATTGAGGGAGATATTCAACTGTCCTCCTGACCTTTTAAACTTCCACCATGTTTTTTGGAGAAGGGCTGAATAGTTGTCCTTGTGTTCCAGCTAACGTTTCTCCGTCAACCAATGCGACTAAAATAAATTATTTGGTGATCATTAATTTTGCTATATGCAGATTTGTTGCTATATTTCTGATATTTAATACAGTGACTATACTTCATTTATTGTTTCATTCTTGTTTGGTAATGTGATGCATTTTAAGCAAATAATGAAGTATTTAGTATTGTCACACAGGCATTTAAATGAAAGCTGCCTGCTTGATTAAGGAGGAAAGAAAATGCATTTAATTTCAGAAGAGGATCGTGTTAATTGTTAAATCCGCATTGTTTGTTTCCTTTATGGTTTTTAGGGTAAGGAGGACGGGGTTCACTTCTTTTGGCAGTGATGTGCTTTGGGAAATTTGAAGGTGTGAAAGATGCTGTGTAAATCCAATTTCTTTCATTACTTGTAGAAATAACCTATTATGGGTGTTCAGCTCAGGTAGGTCCTGGTTTTAATCAAGGTGTAGATATTTCTCATCGACCAAGTTCAAGCATAAGACCATATGTAAGAACAGACTGGCAGCCCATCAAATCTGCTCTGCCATTTGATCGTGGTTGATATGTTTTTCAACCCTATTCTCCTGCCTTCTCTCTGTAACCTTTGATCCCCTTACCAATCAAGAACTATTTACCTCTGTCTCAAATGTACTTAATGACTTGGCCCTCAGAACCTTCTGCAGCAATGAGTTCCACAGATTCCTCACCCTCTGGCTAAAGAAATTCCTCCTCATCTCACTTCTAAAGGGTCAAGGGACTGTGCCTTCGGGTCCTAGTCTTGCCTATTACTAAAAACCATAACTCCTTACCCTAAAAACCATAAAAGAAACAAGCAATGTGGAATTAACAATTAACACTATCCTCTTCTGAAATTAAATGCATTTTCTTTCCTCCTTAATCCCCAGGTCCACACTATCCATGACTCTCAGTATTCTGTAAATTTCAATGAGATTCCCCTTTTGTCCTTCTAAACACAGACCCAGAGTCCTCAACTGTTCCTCATATAACAACCCTTCCATCCCACCCGCTCTGGATCCTCCAAGGCCAGCACATCCTTCCTTAGAATACAGAACCCAAAATTGCTCTCAATATTCCAAATGCAGTCTGACCAGAGCCTTACAGCCTCAGCAGTACATCTCTGCGCTTGTATTTTAGCCTTCTCAAAACAAATGGTAACACTGCATTTGCCTTCCCAATTGCCAACTGAACTTACATGTTAGCCTTATGGGAATGTGAACTAGAAATCCTAAATCCCTTTGTGCTTCAGATTTCTGAAGCCTTTCTCCATTCGGAAAATAATCTATGCCGCTTTTCTTCCTACCAAAGTGCATAACCTCATGCTTTCCCACAATGTATTTTATCTGCCACTCTTTAGCTTGTCCAAGTCCTTCTTCAGCCTCTCTGCCACCTCAGTGCTACCAGTCCGTCCACCTATCTTTGACTCATCCGTAAACTTACCAGCAATGCCTTCAGTTCTTTTGTTGAGATCATCAATCTATAATGTGAATAGTTGTGGTTCCAACACTGACCCCTACGGCACTCTACTAGTCACTGGCTGCCATCCTGAAAAAGCCCCCTTTATCCACACTGTGCCTCTACCAGTCATCCAATCTTCTATCCAGGTCAGTACCTTGCACCTAGCAGCATGGATTCTTATCTTATTTAGTAGACACCTTGTCAAAAGTCTTGTGGAAATCCAAATAGGGTATGGACTCTCCGTTGTCTAACTTGCTTGTTATCTCCTTAAAGAATTTGTCAGGCAGCCCTCCCTTTGACGAAGCCATGCTAACTCAGCCCTATTTCACCATGCACTTCCAATCTCGTTCTTAATAATAGACTGTAAAATCTTACCAACGATTGAAGCCAGGCTAACTTGCCTATAATTTGCTGTCTTCTGCTTCCCTACATTTTTAAGCAGGGATGTTAAATTAGCCATATTCCTCTGCGACCCTCCCTGACTCCAGGGATTCCTGAAAGATCGCCACCAATGCCTCTGCAATCTCCTCCGCTTTCTCCTTCAGAACGCTAGGGTGTAGCCAATCCAGTCCAGGTTTTCAACTTCCCCCACACCTTCTCCTGTCTGCTGGCTACAACAATGACCCCTGCCCTGATTCTCTTGAAGTTCTAGTATGCTGCTGGTGTCTTCCACTGGAAGATTGATTCAAAGTACCTATTCAGTTCCTCTGCCATTTCTTTGTTCCAATTACTACTTTTCCAGCCTCGTTTTCCCACTGGTACAATGTCCACTTTTGCCTGTCTCATACCTTTTATATTTCTGACACAGCCTCTTGCAATCTTTGTTTAGATTGCTAGGTAGCGTGCCCTCATATTTCATCTCCTCTTGCCAATCCTCTGGCTGCCCAGGCATATCTGCAGCACGTGGGACTTGAACCTGGGCCTCCTTGCCCAGAGGTAGGGACATTAACATGTACTATAAGAGCTTCCAAGTACATTGCAATACCATACATAATGGCATAAGAAATAGGCCAGAAATTTCCCAATGGACCACAGTGAAGAGGAATCAAATGGTGTAATTTTTTGTCATAAGACCAAAAAGCTCTAAGGTTGTATTCCTGGTCTTTGCTGCGATGAGTTTTAGCCAGCAGAGTGGAAAAATTGGAGAGGTTTTGCTTCTGATTGCTAGAAATGTTTTTACAAATGCTAGATGAGGTTGAGCACAATTTAATTGCCATTATAGTTGAATGGGACATTTGAACCCGCTGTCTAGAAATGAGCAGTGCCTGCTTGGACAAGGTATTGCAGACCACCTGCAATATCATAGCTCAGTTCAAAGAAACATTTTGCTTACTAAATCAAAAGGTGTTTTTCATAGCCTATAGCTTCTGTAAATAGAAGTGAAAACACAGTTTTATAAAAGAACGCAAATATTTGAAGAAAAGGAAGTGAAATGAAGCTTTGTTTCAATCTTGTTCAGTCATTTTGCTTTGCATATTAAGCAAATATTTCATCTGGACACTAAAGTATTCACTGTTGCCACATAGACATGTAAATGAAGAAGGGCCTGTTTGATTGAGAAAGAAGAAGAAAAAACAGCCATTTACATTGTGAATATGAGTTCAGAATGTTAGAAACTGTAGATCTACTTTGATTATCCAACCCACAGCTGCCTTGAGTTTCAAATAAATTTACCGATCTTGTTGATTAGCTCAGTTGGCTAGATAGGATGATTTGCGTGTTGTTAACAATGTGGGTTCAATTCCCGTACTGGCTGAGGGAGTTACCATGAAGGACTGTTCTCGTCAATGTCTCCCCTCACCTGAGGCATGGTGATCCTTGGGATAAGTATCCACCAAGTTATCGCTGTCTCGTAGGAGAGCAGCCCAGTGGAGTGGACTAGACAAAGGTGACTTTATCTTTTACATATCTGTATGTTGCTACTGTTATATGATATGTCATATATGTTTATAATTATTTTGGCATTAATTTTTCTTAGACGTTCGTTAGTTAGTGTGACACAATAAAACTTGCAAGAGTTTGTGTCTAGTGGGAAAATTTGTATCGTAACTTGTATTCCATATTCTGTTACTGTGGAAGACTCCTCCTACCAGGAGGTCAGGAGCAAAGCAGCACAGAATAGATCTTACGCAAAGGTGCAGTTTTGTAATAAGACCCAGTTGATAAAATATTAAGCATTCTTCAAAAGGGAAAATACCTAATTATGGATATCCTGCATATTGTCTACTGTTTCTTTATTGGCAGTCAATGTTAGATGTTACATCTGGGTTTGCTTATTTAATTCTTCCAACTGTTTTTTTTATTTAGGCTGATGCTATTACAGACGGAAACCTGGCAACATTGATAATATTTTGTTTTGGTTTTAATCAGATGATCTTTCACTGAGATAGAAGCACGTGGTATTGCAGATTTTGTTTAAACAATGAAACAGAAATTTATTGAGCAAAAGAAATAGATAGAATAAAATTAATCCGTTAACAAATTCAACAAGTTTTAATACTTTAAACGATAATCTCATTAGATGCAAAGTGCGCAATTCCAAAAGAAATGAAATACAAGTCTCTAATGCAGCACCCAACAGCAAACTTTGTACAGTACTTGTACCTGAGTCCCTTTGTCTGTACCTTTTAAGATAACTGTGACTTTTAACTGGACATCTGGAGTGGAACATCTGATTGATAATTCTGAGAATAAGCTTACACCTGAGTTTAAAACAAACTCTGCCTCAAGTCCTCTTCAGGGTTTTACTCCAACATTTCAATCTGGGACTGTCACTAAGGTAGTATAGTTTTATTTCATTCTCCCCTTCTCGGGAGCACTGTTCTGTGCATAGATCTCCAATCAAGGCCTTCACAGAGCCGTCCTATTCAAAGTAAAACTGAAACAAAAAAATCTCACTCTGAGCCATGTTAGTTTTCCTTATGCTTAAAAAATCCTCCCCATCCACAAATAACAGAAAACTTTGATGTATATTTGTCCACTTTGCTGTGTAAAAGTCAGCCACTCAATTTTTTAAAACCAAATACTTGTAAGTTAATTATTAACATCACGCACACAGAGATCCTATTTATTACTAACTCAAAATTTAAAACCCAAACACAAAATGAAGGTGAAAAATCAAAAAGTTTATATGACACTTGGGGAAGGAATGGTGCTGCACCTAGTCATTTCAAGCATTTTATATTTATACCAAGCATTTCTGAATCAGGTAAACCATGAGTTTAAAAAATGAGAACCAGCACAAATTGCTTAAAGATTAATTATGTTTGAATAACTTCATCAATTGGAGTAACCGGGATGATTGATAGTGTTGGTGTGGTTGATGTGTGTATATGGGCTTTGAAAAGGCAGTTAAGGTTACACCTAATAAACCTGTGGGATTAGACGAGTAGGACTGCATGGATGCAAAATTGGCTAAGGGGCAAACAGTGAACAGCTGGGGTTTTTTTAGTGAAGGAATTAATGTTCTCCAAGGAGCTATAATGAGTTGAAAGGGGTGTGATGTGTATACATTCTTTCTGTCTATGAAGAACGGGGTCCTATATATTCTAATACATAGCCTCCGGTGCATGCTAGTGTGTCACACTGAGAGCCCGAATATCTTGAATTGGCTGTCAGTGTAATTTGTTGCACACTCAGAATTACTTAGAATTTAAGAGACAATGCATCTAGTTTAAAATTTAAAACATATTTGGAAATCAAATGTTCGTCATCATCCAGCTGTTGTATTCTCTAATGGAACACTGCTACCAATCAAAGTCCACTTGTCAACAATCAGCAATCTTCTGATACGTAGTATAAATGTTGTTATTATCTTTGAATTGCTTTTTTCTTCTTGAAAATTGTCCTGATGAGTGCAAGCTAAAAAGCTTCAATAAAATGTGTTTTTTTAAGCAATGTTTAAGTTATTACCATTTAAATAGGGCATGTTGATCATTTCAAATTCTTTGAACAATCTAAAGAAGTAGTTATTCTGAATATTTACTATTTAAGTTACAGTTTCAAGCCTGTCAACAAGTTTTATGGTTTTCACTTCTTCCTTAACTGTTCTGGTGGAGTACCTAGATATTTTTTAGTTGTTGTGCCGAGGCTTAACTCTGTAGTTTTTCCTTGATCTCTGTTTGCTTCTTAATCACATTTCAGAATTTTCTCAAATCATTTCACAATCTTGTTGCAGGAATTGTATCTAACGTTTTCAGTCTTTGTAAGAACATAGGAAGTAAGAGCAAGAGTAGGCCAATTGACCCATCAAATTGCTCCACTATTCAGTAAGATTTTGGCTTATCTAATTGTGGCCTTTGTTTAGTTTAACCCTGTTACTATTAAGAACATATCTGTCCTACATGCTCAGTGATAATCTCAGTGGAAATGTTATTAAAGAATCTCCAAGCTATTTGCTTTAGTAGCTCTTTCCTCTCAGCAGTCATAGATTTATTATTTTGTAAAGACTAATTCTTTGTCACTTCATCTTCCATACCATACCAACTGTGGAATACTGTAACTTCCATTTCCTCTACAGTATCTGGCTTGTTTATGAGCACCATGCCAATGTAGGCACTGCCTGCTATTGTTTGGGTTCATTGTGTAGTCTTGTTCATTTACTGACAATGATTTTAAGCTTAATGCATTTTCACAGTTATTTTGATGCTTTAAATCTCCTAACAAAATAACTTTTGCTTTAATTTTCTCTTTAGAGCAATCTCCAACTTCTTTGCTGATTTGATAGTTTATAGCATAAATCACACATTAGCTTGGATTTTTGAAATATTAGCAAAGAATAATTAGAGTAAAATTATAATTAGTTATGTAAATTATAATTTAGTCCTTGATCATTAAATCAGATGGGCTTTTACGACAATTGATAATTTCAGGCAAACATTATTGAGTTTTGCTTTCAAGTTAAATTCCATCAGTTTCCACGCTAAGATATGAATCCATGTCTTCAGAGCAGTAAGCTAGACCTCTGGATCATTAGTCCACTGACATTACCCCTGCACCTCCACCTACCCCAGCTTTTTTGCTGTATGTTTACAATGTTAAATTCATGCTAATGCTGAACTGAAGTAAATAATGGTAGTTGTATTTTTGCAACCCGAAAGGATTGCCATGTACCTTGTCGTGGAGCTCGGCTACCAAAGTCATTACGTACATAAAATGACTGACACAGGCACTGAACCAATGCCAACACAGAGTCATAGAAATTCGCTAATGGGGTTTTAGACTGCTGGAAGTAGTTGGTGGGGAATGAAAAATAACAAAAACAAATTCTTACATGATAAACCAAGAGGAGGACTGTGTCTTTCGGGAATTCAAACAAAAGAAAATAAATAATCTCCATCAATCTTCTGACATAAAATAGCTGCAATTACTTTAAATAAAGCAGGCATGTATACTTCAACTTTTAGAACCATTAGCCAGAATCTGACTGCCCATAATAAGCAATTTATAAAATAATATATTACAGCCAGTTTAAACTCCATCATGAAACGCATAGGCAAAGTTTTTTTTGTACTTCCAAATGTTTTGATAATTAAAAGGTATACTAAACAAATAATGCCTTGAACAATTAATGAGCTAAACATGAATGATTGCAAGAGTCTTTGAAATGCTGCAGTGCTCCAGAACTATTCAAAGCAAAACACTCCAATAGTTTCCCATGGACTGTGATAGTGCTAATAGATTTTGACATACTTACTTATAAATCATGGAAGTTTGGGCCTATGATTCTAAACCAGTCCATAATGAAAGGCTTTGCTGCCAACTCTTTGAAATTAGTTTGGTTAGTTTCAACCTTAGTAGTACTTTTTTTTAAAAAATTAGTTAGATAGCACCTATCACAGTCATGTGTTATTACTATGAACATTATAGCCTGATGTAGTTCTCATGTTGATTTGGTTGAAGTTTTTCATCTTGCACTAATCGGGTAAGTTCTCAAAGAATACCAAACTAAAGGATAAAATACACTCATGCTGGATGAAAGGAGAGTGCTGATTGGCTGGCAGGTGGACTCTGATTGATAGAGGCATTGGCCTGAGAAAAGAGCCACAGAATGGCTGCCACTTATTTTGTTGTGGTGAAACAGGCGCATCGTGTGTAGATATTTTTCATCTGCAAAAGATAGGGCCATGTGTTTTAAAATTTTTCAAAAGTGCTGGCAAAACTCTGAAATGGTTGGGTGGGCCATTAGGGATGGGTAACAAATGCTGGTCTTGCACATGATGTCCACAACCCATGAAAGAACAATTAACGCTCTTTGTTAATGTTAGAAATGTCACTGGAATTTGGATACTGGTTAGTAGAACACGGCAAATAGATTTAAGCAAGTGCAGAGTCACTTGAACCTCCAGTTTGAATATTGTGTGGAGGTACACAGTGATGTCAAACAATAGTTGTTACCTGTGCCAAATATCCACAATATTAATATGGCAACATATCGATGGACAGCATCAATAACCTAAATGCACAAAAGAAAACAAAACAAAAGAAAGTGTGTGATGTGTTAGTGGTGCAGCACTTAATAGTAATTTTGAAAGCATCGCTGCAAAACAATCAAATTGTAAGCTTATAGGAAGTGTTATCACCAAACTTGAACAAAGTATTTGCCTGCACATCTGTTATAGCAACTGGAAATAAACCTTTTTAAATTTCCTTCAGTATGAAGTTTAGACATAGCAACCTCAGACAAGATTTGATTTTAAAAACAGCAGTGGCGCATGCCTTGTATTTCACAGATACCTAGAAGGTGATCAGAATTGAAACTGTGGAATGTGGGAGTAAGCTACGTAAGAAAATACCCTAATTATCCTTGTCTAATATGCAAAAATCCAAACTGATATGTGATGTATGATATGAGCTATGATGTCAGGAAGAAGAGGAAAACCAATTGCACTGAAGAGAATGTGACATCAGGGGACTTAAACCATCCAAATAAAAATTGTGAAAATGCATCAAAATTAATATTATTGATGACCTCCCATTCTGGTCTTCAAGGCCATCAGCAAGTTTTGGCCTCTTCCCATTAAAGTTTGGGCTTTTGCCTGGTAATAAGGCAGTCAGTTTAGCTGACAGTCTGAACAGAATTACTCAATTGAGACCCTACCATTAAGATTGAAAGCACTTTTTCAAATTCTAGACTCCCACAGACCCTTACCACCAACTTGTTAATATCTGTTCTGATGAAGAGCCACCGGACCCGAAATCTTAACTCTGATTTTTTTCTTCAGTTTAAAGTTTTGGCAAAGATCTGTAGCTTGGGTTGTGGATGAGTTTGTTGGCTTGATTCCGTTCAGATGTTTTGTCACCATGCTGGGTGACGTCGTCAGTGGAGCCTCCGATGAAGCGATGTTATTCTCCTCCGCTTGGAATTTATACTGCCCAGTCCCCATATACAAACCCATAGCGATCAAAACTGGAAATGACAGTACTCGCCATAACGGACCGGACAGTATAAATTCCAAGCGGAGGAGAATAACCTCACTTCATCGGAGGCTCCACTGATGATGTCACCTAGCATGGTGACAAAACGTCTGAACAAAAACAAGCCAGCTCGGCGAGCAAGCCAACAACCTCAGCAATTCTCAGTGGTTATGAATGAGGAAAGCCACTCCTGACATTGAAATTCATCCATCCAGAAAGATCATCAACTCTCCTATTGTAGTATTCCACCTTTTTCGAATGTATTTTGCATTCACAACTTTACATCAAGAGAGTTATTTCATTTGTTGACCGCACAATGCATGAAAAAATTTCTTGATAGCATTTCTAAAATTACTAGTAAATATATAGGAGATAACAAGATGTAGAGCTGGATGAACACAGCAGGTCAAGCAGCATCAGAGGAGCAGGAAAGCTGACGTTTCGGGCCTAGACCCTTCTTCAGAAATCACTGAAACATAAGCTTTCCTGCTCCTCGGCCTGCTGTGTTCATCCAGCTCTACACCTTGTTATCTCAGATTCTCCAGCATCTGCAGTTCCTACTATCTCTAGTAAATATATACGTGTCTTTGTCATGATCTGGAAATGTAAAGCTCCAGATTAACCTTTTCCATTGCCACAAATACTTGATGGAGCTCAATCACCTCTCCGGTACCAGACCCTGATATCAACAACAACAATAAAAACAAAGTTGCTGGAAGAGCTCAACAGGCCTGACAGTATAAATTCCAAGTGGAGTAGAACAACATCGCTTCATCGGAGGCTCCACTGATGATGTCACCTGGCATGGTGACGAAATGTCTGAACAAAAACAAGTCAGCTCGGCGAGCAAGTCAACAACCTCACCCACAACCCGAGCTACAGATCTTTGCTTTAAACTGAGAATTGCTGCATAAATTTTGTTAGACCGGATTTGATTATGATCTGTTGATTACACTCCTACGGTGCGTTTTACTCACTTGTCTAAATTGAATTACCTAACTGCAATATGTGCAGATGTAAATGAAGTTATATTTTCTCTTCGCAAATGCTAACTGACCCTGCTGTGTCAGGTTTAGGTGTGCGAATCTTCAATTATTCTTACTTTCTACCTCAGTAGTCGTGTATTTCAATAAAACTACTTTTCTGGTTGTAAACCTGATGCCTTCAACCATCTTGCATACTTTTAAAGAGTTAGCCTTTTGAAAACATAATTTAAGCATCACCGGTATCTCACAAAATTTACTTGTCAGTTGTGTACTCGAATTCACAATCTTTGTGTAGCAAAGCAGCTTTGCTTGTCTGACTTCACCAACTAGGTTGCTGAAAATAGAAAGTCGGGGTGATCATCATTTAATCCTCCTATCCTTTGCATTTTGGCCCAGAGGAAGTCAGTATGGGTTGAATAGACACTTGTGCAGTAAGATACCCCTAGTGTTGCTTTTTGTCTTACTCGGTATTGTAAGGAACGCAATGAGGTCAGGGTTTTAAATGCATTTTATTTGAGAGAATTAATGCTGGACATTAATTCATTTTTGTATAATTTGTAGAATCAATAATTTGTCATATTTTGTTATTATTTGTCTTGCAGAAATCATCTAGAAAAGAATCTTCAGTTGTTAATGGACAGAGTGGATGAAATGAGTCAAGATATCATTAAATATAATACTTACATGAGGAATGTAACTAAACAGCAACAACAGAAACAGCAAGTAAGTCAAATCAAAGCTACAACTTCCTATATTGGCAGAGTTCGGAATGAAGAAATACCATCAGCATGCTATCACTACAGGCTGTGGTAGACACAGACTTTACAGTTGCCCAATAATTATGTCATGGAGGTTATTCTTAACTGGGGGAAGTGAATCACACCCTTTGGATTTCATGTTTAAAAACCTTTTAAAAGAAAAACATCCTTTTTGTTAGCCTAGTATTTTTCTTTCCTCATTTTCTCTGTTTCTTTTTGACACTGAGTGCTCTGTTGGCCTCCTCTTCTCCCTCCGGGAAAGGTCAGTTTTCCTTGTGGTGAGTCAGACCTTAAGTATTTGGCAGCCATTTGAAAGTTGTCAGTGTTGATGCTATGAATATAATTGCGCCCTTAGATACCCATCTGTAAATTTTGTTCTTCTATAGTAACTTGAGATGAGCATACTGAAAATGCACCATTAATCTTTTTGTGTAAAGCAAGTTGTATATTGTTTGTTTAGAAACACAAACACAGACTTTTGTTTACTATCCCCCTAAAATCACTCTGCTAAAAGTATACTGATCAAGAAGCTGAATACTATGGATGCTGGAAATCTGAAATAAAAATAGAGAATACTGGAAATACTGAGCAGGGCAGACAACATCTGTAGAAAACACAGTTGATGTTTTAGGTTGATGACCTTTCATCAGAACTGGGAAAAGTTAGAGGTACAAGATTTGAAGGAAATGGTGGGTGGGGCAGACAAATTGAAAGTCTATGATTGGGAGAAAAATGAGTAATTGAGTGACAGAAGAGTTAGTTCCCTTGGGCCCTGCAAAACTGTAGCACTGCAAGAAGGTAAAAGATTTGCCTACAGTAAGTGTGCTACTGGTTGAAGACAAAAGTTAAACCAGGTCTCAAGCATTCCTTCCAGGTCAAGCAGCGATTATTTCAATTTAATGTTCTATGTTCGTTGCTCATAACGTGGTCTGTTCCGCACTTGGGGGACTACATGCAAATTGGGTGCCTGCTTTATGGAGCACCTTTCATCGCCAAGCTCAATGACCCACAACTTCTAGTTGTCTATTTCTTTAGCTCTGTACTCCACCATCTCTGACTTCTTTGTCCTTGGCTTGGCGAATTGTTCCAACAAAGCTCAATGTAATTTTGAGAAACAGAATCTCGTCTTTGAATTAGACAATTTATTGCCTTCTACGCTCAACAATCAGTTCACCAATTTCAGATCGTAAAACTCCATTCCCACCCCCATTTTATATTTCGTTTTCTTTGCATATTTCAGTTTACCTTTTTTTTGCTTACAGACAATATCAGCCTTTCTGTAAACATATTTTTGGTTCTATTCCTGTCTCATTACCATCCCTTTGGCCCTGTAAGATTTAATACGTGTTATACAGTGTCTTCTGTCTTCTCCCCTATCACAGACCTAACTTTCATCAGTCTCAAAGTTAAGATTACGAGGTTCAAGTCCACTGGGTTACATGGTAAAATGTACAATGTTGTATTGTAACACAAAGACATGTACTAATTGGTTTAACTGAGTCCTATTGTAGCTGTTGCTCTTCAGATTCATTTGCTGTTTGAGAAATTAAATGTGTCTGGCTTGTCTTATCAAATGTTTTCTTGGTTGACCTTTGGAAAAACTTGAATGGGCGATGTGCAGTTCATAAATATGCAGTTTAGATAACAAAAGGGAGGATCTATTGTTTGAGCTTCTGGCTTACCCTATTATATGGTTAGATGGCATTCTTAAGTACAAATTGTTTGGTTTATTTGTAGAGCTGACCATAATATAACATCTAACAAGGTATGGTAACTTGTAACAAGAATACCTTTTGTTAATAAAGAATAATTTATGCAACTAACCTACAAATATTTTTATGGAAGGTGAAGGTATCGATTAGAATTTTTCTTTTGGAAAAATTGGAGGATTTGATTAAGGCCTTATTTTAAGATTAAGACCGCCCGTCACCTACCCACATGAAAGACAGTGTTATCTAAAACAATTAAGTTTTCTGAAAAACTAACACAGAAATTGCTGGAAAAGTTCAGCAGGTCTGGCAGTTCTGTGAAGAGAAATCAGAGTTAACTTTTCAGGTCCGGTGACACTTCCTCAGAACTGAAAAACTTGATTTGGCAGCATAAATTCAACTTACGGTTTCTCTGCAGTACCTACACAGGCGTCAGCTGGAAAATTCCCAACGACAGAGCCGAGGAGAGGCACCATTGCCAGAAGAAGACCCGTCCAAGTTATTCAAACCACCTCAGCCACCACCAAGACTTGAAACACTCCTTGTTGCAGGTTAGAGATTTAGAGGAGAGAATACAGGAGAAAACTGAAAATTGAATGCTTCCAGGTTGAATGTAGTACAGTTTTGTTCACAAAGCTTTCTATGTTGCCCCAACCTTAGAGGGTTTGACCTAAGGTCTAGCCATGAAGCATTTATTATCTGTGTTCACCTAGGTTATTAACTGAACTTGTTCTTTATACTTTATAAGAGCCCTCTCTGCTGAACCAACGTGATATTTTTCCATCAGCTACAGGAATAAGTTTAAGTTGATGCCATTTGGTAGAGATTTTAGATTTGTTTTATTTTGTTATGGACATGGGCCTGTTAAGAGCCCAAAATTAAGCTGTCTCCTCCTGTGGGCAAAATTGAATGTTAATTTGGTGAATTGAGGCTGTATTTAGACCAAGTATCCAAATTAAAAAGCTTGTATCACATTTAGGAGTGAAGCAGTGATGTCTTTAATATACTTGGCATTCATCAGCAATGCCAATGGTACAATCACAAATAGCATTTAGAGTATTTTTATGAGTTCTGTAGATGTGAAGCTGGAAAAGCACAGCAGGTCAAACAGCATCAGAAGAGCAGGAAAGTCAACATTTCAGGCCGAAACCCTTCGTCCTTACGCACCCGCAGTGCTTTTCCAGCCACGCACCTATAGATTCTGCCTTCCAGCAACTGCCAGTCCTTATTGTCTCTATGTTTATGAGATAGCGCAACAGGCTTTCCCTGTATTAATGCAGTTGTTATTGTAATTCAATGTTGTGTTTCACCAATGTTTCTCTAGGTTGTCTGGAGTTGCATGGTATTTGTGATTGTTGAGGACAGAGAAAAAGCATGCTATTATTGTATGGCATTTGGGTGCATACCTCTATTTTCTTCAATAGTAATGTGGAGAAAATTGCAATGTTTATATTTTCAATTTTTTTCAGGTTTATATTAGTGATTTAAGACAAAATAATTTTCCAAGACGATGTTCTGTGGTTCACAACAACACTGAAATTCAGAATTTAGTGTTAGTTATAATTTTCCCAATATTTCCTCAAGTACTTCACATCGTTCTCACTCTTCTGTTGGACTTATTCCAACCTTATTATGTTCTGTTCAATTTTTAAAAAAAAAATGCTTCTAAGTCAATATTTTATATGACCAATAGTTTTGTCTCAAACATCTTTGTGTACTCCTCCTTTATCAGCATTCCAGTTGCAATATAATGTTCTCTGAACCTGAGATGTTCTGAGATTTTATGTATAATGCCTGGATAACTACTCAAAATTACATCCAGAATTGATGCACATCTTGTTAGCTAGACTCCTTGTTAGTTGGATAATGTTCTCTGTGTACATAAAATCTCTAGAAACTAAAGGGTTGCCACCTCCATCTGCCATGCCATAATTAAAATTCATATTTTTGGTTTTAATAAATAATTTGCTTGTGGGTCTTCTCTTGTCCAGTTCTTATCTTCCTTTGATCACGATCCATGCTGGGTGGTTGGGTCAAAATCCTGGAATTCCCTCCCTAGCAGTATTGTGGGCCTACCTACACAAATGGACTGCAGCGGTTCAAGAAACCTCCTCAAGGGAATCTAGGGAAGGGCAATAAATGCTGGCCCAACCAGTAATGTCCAAATTCCATGAGTGAATTTAAAAAAACTAACTCAGCATTGATCAAGAGTTTAGCATGATTTCTTTCTGAGCAATATCTTTTTAACAAGTTGTTGCTACTTCACCTGCTATAATATACCAGTTCCTTTTGTTGTCTCTATGATTTTCCAGTCAGCGTTCTGGTTTAACCCAGTTCTGTCATTCCTATTATTTTTCACAATTTCTTTAACCCACTATATGTCAACTACTGAATATTTCTGGAATGAGTTTTTACAATTTTTTTTCTCCCTTCCTTATACTTAACTACTTCTTGTTTTTCATTTGTGCTCCTCTCCACCACATTGTCACATGGCATTTGTGAGCACATTTCGTTTGACTTAAGGGCATGCCCTTCATGTTAACCCCTCGCTCTCTCCCCAGATATGCTCATGTGCATGAAAGAATTGAGTTAGATTAGAGGGAAAGTAGCTAATTATATAAAGGAAAACAGTTTCAGTTTAAATAATCATTCTGCCCGCTGTAATCAATTTTTAAGAAAAGACATTCTGCAAAAAAAAACCTACATAACTGCTTAGCTGTATCTCTTGGTCTTTTCACTACTTTTGTATTGCACATGAATATAAAAGAGCTTTTCTCATGATGCAACCTTTAGTTGTTTCCCGGAAAATAAAGCAAATATTAAAAAATTGACCAAAGCAACCACATAGACTTATTGGCATTTCCCCCTAGGCCTGTACAACTACTGCCAAAAGTGCTTCAAAAAACAGAGTGGTTTGGCTACTTTCCACTCTTTGGTACATTTGGAGCCTAAATTGGATCCCTGGGTGGTACCTCTATCGGTGGTTATTTGCAAACTTGGAAGGCAAAAAAATTGTTTCAAATATCTCTGTCTTACAAGACCATCCTAGACATGAGTGGATTGGGATTACCATGCGAGATTTTGGATCCTACTCAACAGAATTACTGCAGTCTAAATGAATAAATCCAACTTGGGTGAAAACAGTGTTGATTCAAACTGGGTACTGGGCTGCTAACTTGAGCTGAAATACTGCGGAATCCCTTAAACAGCCAGAAGCTTTATTTACCAATCTTTTGGCAATGTCTTTTGCTGCCATTCAACAATTAGAAAAGTTAGAGCAGCAAAGGTAACTGAATGAGAGAGAAGTCCAAATCCCTTTTCCTTAATTTATATTCCAGAGTTTCTGCACTACGCCATGTACATATCAGATGACTGGAAAGTAGCATAACATAGCCCATTTGGTACAGATTCTTAGACTTTGATATTAATGTTCTTCGCAGATTCTTCTAGAAATTTTCTGAATGGTCACATAACGAGATGCTGTTCAGTTGCTTTGACACTGGTCACTTCAGGTAGATGTGATAGGTGCTGTGATTATAGAAGGGGTTGTATAGTAATCTATGATTATAGGTTAGCTTCTGTGCGTGTATTAAAACAAGTATAAAAAATGTACACATTAAATATTGACAGCATTACATTAGCTCTCTCTGTGCGGTATGTGATGGTGTGAACTATTGTGCTTTGAATTCTGTTTTAACCTTTCAGGCTACATTTTAAAATTTCGGTTCCCTGAGTCATTAATCTTATGTTCTGTCTTTTTTTCAACTCTTAACAGGACAAATCAACACCTACTGCCAGCAGATCAAGGAGTTTACATCACAGAGCATGGGCAAATTATTCATGGCTGAAGCTCTTCAAGGCCACAACAGTTAAAATCTCAATTGAATGTCCTTTAGGTCAATATGGTTTTCAAATCCAATAAAATAGCATTCTTCTGAAAAGAAAGACAGAAGCTGATTTTTCCTATAAATTTTCCTGTTCAGCCCAGCTTGTATGAATTCAATGAAAATAAACATGAATTTGATGACTGTATGTTAGTCTTGTATTTTTCTTCCAGCTTAAGCACTTTGCCTGACTGTAAGAGCCGACACTTGAGAATATTGTGCTAGTGAATTAAATATTAACATCTTACAAGGTTCAGTGGTCTTAAAAGAAAATGCGGATCAGTTTGACTATTATTCTCCCCCTTGCTCTTTTGTTAAGTAATGATTCAGTACATACCAGCTTCAGCCAGAAACTAAAGACAAATTTAGTTGGAATGAGATTTAAAAAAGAAAATTACCTCCTCTGCCCTTTAGTTGTGCCTTTATCTCCTCGCTAAGCCTCGCTGTTACCTAACTAAAAAGATGGCCAGACACCTTGCTGCCCATTCTGCTGTAAAATTACTTTGTCTTAATTATTATGGTTTACAAAATTCATTTATGGGATGTGCAATTTTTTGGCTGGACTAGCATTTGTTGCCTATCCCTAATTGTCCTAAAGAATGTGGTGCTGAGCTACCGCCCTAAACCATAGCAGCCCTTGGGGTGTAGGGCTGTGCACTGTGCTGTTAGGAAGGGAAGTCTAAAGTTCTTGAGTAGATTTGTAGCTCGGGTTGTGGATGCTGTGGTTGGTTGGCTCGCTGAGCTGGTTCGTTAGTTTGCAGATGTTTCATTACCCTGCTGGGTAACATCATCAGTGCAGCCTCCGATGAAGCGTTGTTGAGTTTTCCCACTTGTTATTTAAACTGTGGGATCTGTTGGAGTTGATTATCTCATTTTCAGTCTTTCTTTGCAGTAGTGTATATATAGTGTCTAATTCTATGTGTTTGTTGATTGGCTTCTTGGTAGAGAATTAGACCTCAAGAAATTCCTGTACCTGTCTCTGTTTGGCTTGTCCTAGGATCCTGATGTTGTCCCAATCGAACTGGTGGTTCTCCTTGTCTGTGTGTGTGGAGACAAGTGAGCATTGGTCGTGTCTTTTTGTTGCTAGTTGGTATTCATGTATTCTCGTAGCCAGTTTCCTTCCTGTCTGTCCAATGCAATGTTTGTACGCGGTCCTTGCATGGAATCTTGTATATTACATTGGTTCTGTCCATAGTGGGTAAGGGGTCTTTGGTCCTTGTTAGGAGTTGCATAGGGTTGATGTAGGTTTGTGTGCTACTCTGATGCCCAGTGGCCGTAGGAGTCTTGTAGTCAGTTCAGATACGTTCTTGATGTACAAGAACGTGACAAGTTCAGTGTAGATTCTAGTGCGGCTAGGATCTATACGCTCAAATTGGCCCAGAAGTGGGAAATCTACGCCAAACAACAGTGCTACACGTGAGCAATTCTACTTCCTACACAGATCCCTCTGGAACCAGGTACTACCGCGCAGTGTTAGATACAAACCTCCCATCAACAACCCACAGGCACATAGAACAGCAGAGCACAATGGCCACAGAATGTGAAGGTAATGATTAACAATGCCCACAACTGGCTCCACAGATATGACAGGGAAGTTACGTGTCAAAAATCCCTATACCTAGACGCAACCAACCTACAGTGGACAAGCGACTTGGAACGAGCCATTAACATCAGTCGTCAACAACAAACCAAAACGAAGAAAAGTCAAATCCTACAAGAAAAACTAGCCAAACTAACCCACCAAAACGACAGCCAAAGATCAGACAGTTTGATAAGAAACCTATTTGACAGAAAACTAACAAACACAGAGAAAGCTGTACTAATATGTGGACTCAATTACAACCACAGAGACACTAACAAGACAAAATTCTTAGCCACACTAGAATCCACACTGAAGACCACTGGCATCAATGAGGAAACACAACAAGCCATAAGACAGGCAGTGGTCCCAACACTGACCAGAAGGAATGAACTTTACACACTCAACACATCAGAAAGGAAGGCCCTAGAAGGACTGGAAAAAGACAAAAACATCATAACCCTACCAGCGAACAAAGGATGCATGACAGTAACACTTAACAAACAAAACTACCTCACTAAAGCACAGAAGCTACTGGCAGACGTGCACACATACTGACAAGTGGAAACAGACCAGCCACCACAACTGGGAAATAAAATCACCTACACAGTAAAGAGACTCGAACAGACCAGACAAATCAACAAAGCAGACCATCTAAAAATGAAACCTGAAGGGACAAACACCACCTCTTCACCCCCACCCCCCAATTCTACAGCCTCCCAAAGGTACACAAACCAGAAGTACCCCTCACACCCATAGTCTCTTTCCCAGACACACCAACACACAGGTTAGCCAAGGAATTACAACAAAGGCTAAAGCACCTCATCAACAACTCAACCCACTCAATCCACTCAGCCCAGGAGCTCCTCAAAACCTTCAAAGACATAAGAATAGACAAGGACGTGACCGTGGTGTCCTTTGATGTTACTGCCCTATTCATGTTGATCGATGTACCACTAGCAAGAGAAACACTAGCAACACTACTGAAAGAACCGGACCCAAGTAACACCATCTCCCACAGACATGTTGAAGTTACTGGACCTCTGCTTCATGGCCCACTTTTCCCTTAATGGCCAGATCAACGGGGCACCAAGGGGTCGCCCATCTCTGGACTAATAGCAGAAGCAGTGATGCAGAGACTTGAAAGCATAGCCCTTCCGCAGATCCAACCCAAACTGTGGATCTGATATGTGGATGACACTTTTGTTAACATCAAACTGACTAAACTAGAAAAAACACACCAACTTTTAAAGCATTCAGAGAGTAAATGCCGATGCTGGAGTCAGAGATAACACGGTGTGGAGCTGGAGGAACACAGCAGGCCAAGCAGCATCAGAGGAGCAGGAAAGCTGACGTTTCGGGTCAGGACCCTTCTTCAGAAAAAGGGTCCGGACCCAAAACGTCAGCTTTTCTGCCCCTCTGACGTTGCCTGGCCTGCTATGTACCTCCACCTTATAAACCACGTTTTCACTGGCATCAAATTCATCAAAGAAGAAAAGAACAAGCAGCTCTCGTTCCTGAATGTGATGGTAGAACACAGGGCCAAAGGGGAATTTCTGACCAAGGTATATAGAAAGGCCACACACGGATCAAGTCTTAAATTTCAACAGTAGCCACCTTAACACCCACAATTGGAGTTGCGTAAAAACACTGTTCAAACAAGTCACAACATGCTGCAGAATTCCAGAACTACACCAAAATGAAGAAGAAAGCCTCCACCCCGTATTTAAAGACAGTGGATTCCCCAACTGCAGGGTCCGACGATGCCTGCCACACAAACAACAACAGGAAGATACAGTATGCCCCAACCCACTTGTCACGTTACTATATATCAAGAACGTATCTGAACTGACCACAAGACTCGTACAGCCACTGGGTATCAGAGTAGCACACAAACCTACATCAACTGTATGCCAACTGCTCACCCGAACCAAAGACCCCTTATCCACGATGGACAGAACCAATGTATATACAAAATTCCATGCAAAGACTGCAACAAACATTACATTGGACAGAGAGGAAGAAAACTGGCTACGAGAATACATGAACATCAACCAGCAACAAAAAGACATGACCAATACTCCACACACAGACAAGGAGAACCACCAGTTCGATTGGGACAATGTCAGGATCCTAGGACAAGCCAAACAGAGACGTGCACGGGAATTCCTAGAGGCCTGGTTCTCTACCAAGAAGCCAAACAATAAACACGTAGAATTAGACCCTATATATACACCACTGTAAAGAAAAACTGGAAATGAGGTAATCAACTCCAGTGGACCCCAGAGTTTAAATAACAAGCGAGAAAACATACCAACGCTTCATCAGAGGCTGCACTGATGTTACCCACCAGGGTAATGAAACGTCTGTAAACTAACGAACCAGCTCGGCAGGCAGGCAAGCCAACCAACCACAGGAAGGGAAGTACCCACCTAACATGGCAATAAATAACCAGATTTCCAGGGAAATGGACTTGAATTGGGAGTATATTTCATATTGCCATACCTAAGTTGCTAGGTTTGTTTCACTGGGAATTTGCATGTAGCAAATTAACAATAAATCTAATATGAAACTGAATTATGCTTCATTTCACACTGTCAGCACAGTAAAAACATAACTGATTAAAATTCGGAGAAACTAAACTACAAATATTTACTGGAAATGAGAATGGATAGGTGTTATATTTTGCCATAAGTTCCTGTGTTAGTGTAGATCAGTGGACCCATAGAGTTCATGCTGGCTATCTGTAGACCAATCCAGTCAGTCCATTCCCATTCGATCACTTTCTGTCATGTTGTCACAATGGCAAGGTTCCCCATTTCAGTACAGTTCCATGCAGATACTCCAAATTGCTAAGCTCCTGGGTGAAGAGAAACAAACTGACTTTCCTTCACTATTTGCCCAACCCCTTGGTAGATTGTATCTTGATTAATAAGAAAGGGTCCTTTCTCCCTGACCCCAAATAATCTTGTGTTTTAACAAGAGCCAATTTAACCTGACTTCCTTGAATTGACAAAAGGGTGAGTTCATTACTTATTAAATGTAAGAATTAATGATCATAGGTTTGCATTGGTTAGAAATGAAAATGGAGTCCAAAAGGATAAATGTTAAAGGTTATGCAGATTGATCTCTGCTTGTGAAGAGCGAATAGTTGAATGTTGCTCCCACTGGAGTGAGGGTTACTAGTGGTGTTGACGTTGACAATTGAACAGATGATTTTTGAGGTTTTTGGATTTGCATTGTAGACTGATGGACGGTCCTTTGTTCTGGTTTTCATTTACTGATTTGCAGCACTCAGTGAGAAAGTCTTTACCTGTGACACAGGGGTAATTTTTTAACAGTGACCTTCAGAACATTCAACACTCGAACGCACACTGGTGCATGAGGGTTCAGTCCCACTGGTTCACCCACATAGAGTTGAAACTTTGTCTTAAACCTTTGTCCTTGTGTAGATTTGTTTTGATCAACCTATGGAGATATGTTATGACATACCTCTGGAGCAAGTGGAACTTGAACCTGGGTCTCCTCATGCAAAGGCAGGGACATAAAACTGCACCACAAGAGTCCCCTTGGCTTTGCGTAAGACTAATATCCCTGTCACAGCACATTGACCTTGTCTGAATTTAGCTATTCCAATTGACCTATTCAGGCATGCAATAGTGCACCTCCAGCACGCATGAGATTTGAACCCTGATGTTTTGTAGGTAGGGACAGTAGAAGTGTACCGCAAGAGCTCCCTTGGCTTTGTATGTTCATCAACAAAGGGAAAAATACAAAATGTGTGCAGTTTGGGACATAATCTGCATGAAGTGGTTTGCTGTGGAGTAATTAGCTCCTTGTTCTTTTTGTAGTCACAAGAGAACACAATCCTGTCTGTTTGAAGTTTCCTTGACACCTGTAGGCAGTATAGTCCATAAGTCCCGCAGAAGTTGTATTTACATCTGCAGTCACTGTCTTTAGACATGCACTTAATTTAGATCTGCAGCCATTTTGGTTGTATCAAATCTATTTAAAAAAAAACGCATTCTAAAATTAAAGGCTAAAAATAGCCACATTATTTTGGGGTTCAGTTCACTAATCAGTGCAACAGTAAGCCTTTTTCTTTCCCTCAAGTGTTTATCCTGTTTCCTTTTGCAATGTTTCTATTATCTCCATTTCCATTACCCTTGTGGGCAGGTTTTCCAGTTCTCTTTACTACTTGCTAAGCTCAAAAAAAGCCTTCCTGCATTCCCTAATCTTTGACAAAAAAGTTTAAATCTTTGTCCTGTGCAGCTTGTGTCATCAGTTTGTGGATCAGTTCAGTTCCCTTGTTTAAACTTGTCACAGGGTTATAGTCATGGGTGACTTCAATTTTCCAAATATTGATTGGAAACATTTTAGTTGTAATAGTTTAGATGGAGCAGCTTTTATCCAGTGTGTTCAGGAAGGATTCCTGACACAGTGTGTAGATAGACCAACACGAGGAGAGACCACTTTGGATTTGGTGCTTGGCAATGAACCGGGCCAAGTGTTAGACCTGTTGGTAGGAGAGCGTTTTGGCGGTAGCGGTCATAACTCTGTTACTTTTACAATAGTTATGAAAAAGGATAGGTACATATAGCAGGGTAAGGTTTATAATTAGGGGAAGGGTAATTATAACTCTGTTAGGCAAGAACTGGGTAACATAAAATGGGAACAGATGCTGTCAGGGATGAGCACGAAAGAAATGTGGAGATTGTTTAAGGAATGCATACTGCATGTGCTTGATATGTTTGTGCCTAGCAGACAGGGAAGATGTGGTCGAGTGAGGGAGCGTTGGTTCTTGAGAGAGGTTGAACAACTGGTTAAGAGGAAGAAGGATGCTTATATAAGGTTTAGGAAACAAGGAACGGAAAAGGCTCTAGAGGGATACAGCTTATCCAGGAAGGAGCTGAAGGACGGGCTTAGGAGAGCTATAAGGGGGCATGAGAAAACCATGGCAGATAGGATCAAGGAAAACTCCCAAGGCTTTTTACACATACGTGTGGCATAACAGAACGACCAGAGAAAGGGTAGGGCCGATCAAGGACTGTAAAGGGAATTTGTGCACGGAGCCTAAAGAGATAGAAGAGTTCCTTAATGAATATTTTTCTTCGGTATTCACAACTGAGAGAGACCCAGTTGTAGAGGAGGACAGTGTGAAACGGGCTAGTAGGCTAGACGAGGTCGATGTTGGTAAGGAAGATGTACTAGGAATTTTGAGGAACTTGAAGATAGATAAGTTCCCCGGGCCTGATGGGATTTATCCAAGGATTCTATGGGAAGCGAGGGAAGAGATCACAGGGCCTTTGGCGATGATCTTTTCATCCTCACTGTCCATGGGTATAGTGCCGGAAGATTGGAGAGAGAAAAACGTCATTCCCTTGTTCAAAAAGGTAATAGGGATAATCCTGGAAATTACAGGCCAGTTAGTCTTAACATCAGTAGTGAGCAAATTATTGGAAAGGGCTCTGAGAGATAGGATTTATGATCACTTGGAAAGGCACAGTTTGATTTGTGATAGTCAGCATGGATTTGTGAGAGGTAGATCATGCCTCAAACCTTATTGAATTCTTTGAAGAGGTGACCAAACACGTGGATGAAGGTGGAGCAGTGGATGTGGTATACATGTATTTAAGTAAGGCGTTTGATAAGGTTCCCCATGGTAGGCTCCTGCAGAAGGTAAGGAGGCATGGGATAGGGGGAAATGTGGCAGATTGGATTCAGAATTGGCTGACCCTTAGAAGACAAAGGGTGGTAGTGGACGGAAAATATTCAATCTGGTACTCAGTTATGAGTAGTGTACCACAAGGATCTGTTCTGGGTCCTCTTCTATTTGTGATTTTTTGTAAATGATTTGGATGTAGGAGTGGAAGTGTGGATTAGTAAGTTCGCGGACGATACAAAGGTGGGTCGAGTTGTGGATAGTGCGGAGGGCTGTTCTAGGTTACAAAGGGACATTGATAGAATGCAGAGCTGGGCTGAGAAGTGGCAGATGGAGTTTAACCCTGAAAAGTGTGAGGTGATTCATTTTGGAAGGACAAACTTGAAAGCAGAATACAGGGTTAACGGAAAGATTCTTGGCAGTGTGGAGGAGCAGAGGGATCTTGGGGTTCATGTCCATAGTTCCCTGAAAGCTGCCACCCAAATGGATAGAGTTGTTGAGAAGGCATATGGTGTGTTAGCTTTCATTAATAGAGGGATTGAGTTCAAGAACCATGAAGTTATGCTCCAGCTATACAAAAGCCTGGTTCAGCCACATCTGGAGTATTATGTCCAGTTCTGGTCGCCTTATTACAGGAAAGATGCGGAAGCGTTGGAAAAGGTGCAGAGGAGATTTACCAGGATGTTGTCTGGAATGGAGGGAAGGTCTTATGAGGAAAGGTTGAGAGAGCTAGAGCTTTTCTCTTTAGAACGACGAAGGATGAGAGGTGACTTGATAGAGGTGTACAAAATGATCAGAGGTATAGATAGAGTGAACAGCCAGAGACTTTTTCCTAGGGTGGAGGTAGCTATTATGAGGGGGCATAGTTTTAAAGTGATCCGAGGTAGATATAAGGGAGATGTCAGAGGTAGGTTCTTTACTCAGAGAGTGGTCGGGGCGTGGAATGCATTGCCGGAGAGGGTAGTGGAGTCAGCCTCATTAGGGGCATTTAAGCGGCTATTAGATAGGCATATGGATGATAGTATAAGGTAGGGGTGGAGGTTAGATAGACCTTAGGATTAGGGTAGAAGTTCGGCACAACATTGTGGGCCGAAGGGCCTGTACTGTGCTGTACTGTTCTATGTTCTATTATCTTGTACACTTCTATCAAAACTTCCCCACCCTCCTTTGCTTCAAACTGAAGAATTCCAGCTTTTAAACCTAACCTTGTAGCTGAAATCTCTCATCCATTTACCCTTTCTAGTAAATTTCCTCTGTCAGAAGTTTGCCTGATTCTTGAAATAGTATATGCCAAGGAGTGGATGCAATACTCTGTGGCCTAACCAGAGCTTCATAAATGCTCAGTGTAAGTACCCTTGTTTCTGTACTCAGAGTCTAAAATCATATATGTTTTGCTAGTTACTCTCAATATATCCTACCATTTTCAAAGATAATACAGATGAATCCCCAGGTTCCTTTATTCTTGCATACACTTCAGAACTATGCTGTTGGGTTTATATTGTCTCGTCATATTTCTTCTTCTGAAGTTCACCATCTCTCACTTCTGTATTAAATTGCATCTTCCTCTTGTTTGTCCATTCTTCAAACTTATCAAAGACCTGTTTTGAATCTTTACCTTGTACTCCAATATTTGGGGACAGGGTGGTGTGATGATAATGTCACTGGACTAGTAAGCCAAGGCCCAACCAAACGCGCTGGGGATGGTGGTTCAAACTCCACAGTAGCTGGTGAAGTCTAAAATCAATTAATAACATCTGGAATTGAAAGCTCATCTTGGTAATGGACCTATTGTTGATTATGGTCAACACCCACCTGATTCACTAATTTACTTTAAGGAAGAAAATCTGCCATCCTTCCTAGTCTTGCCTACATTTAGCTCCAGATCCATAGTGATGTGGTTGATTCTTCACTACTTTCTGAAATGGCCCAGCAAGCCACTCAGTTCAAAGACAATTAGAGATGAACAACAAATACTGACTTTGCTTTTGACAACCATGTCCTGTGAAAGAATAAGGGATAAAATTCCAAATAATCAGTGATCATGATATTTGCCCTTGAGGAATGCCAATGTCTTACTATTCTCCAGTCTGAAAAATAAGCACTTAGCTCAACTTGCTGTTTACTTTCAGGTTAATTCGTCTATTCTAGCTGATGGTAACCTTTTGTTCAATGAGCCTCAACTTTGTTAAATAGCATTTTATGTGGTGCTTTAAAATCCATTTAGACAATGCATCTATTGCATTTTATTTATCAACTTTCTCTGTTACTTCATAAAAACATTCAATTAGATTAATTAGTCAAAAGCAACTGTATTTTAGAAATACAGACTGGCTCCTCTTAATTTACTTAAAAGTTTGCAAGAGCCAGTTGCTATTTTCCACCAGTTATGGTTTCTAATTTTATAATCACATCTGGCATCTGGCACCCTCCCTGAAAAATTTGGAAGATTATAGCAAGACTTATACATTTTATGCACCTGCTTCCCTTTACCGACTGAAACAGGTAGCTTACCCACCCTTGAGCATAACCAACGTTTCCGATACATCCTGCTGATCCATTTGCACCATATCTATTAGTTGTATTGTGTCTTCTACTATCAATATTTAGCATCCTCGTTATTAGTAAACAAGGAAACAAAGTAGTTTTTGGCCCAGTCCTTCAGCCTGGTATCAAGGCCGAGTGCCCATGAGGATTTCTGCAACCTGATCATTTTGTGATTTTTTTTTCAATCATACTTTCAATCCCAGCTGATGTAGTGAATGGTCAGTGCAGTGATTTCCAAAGAATTTCAACTGGTGTAGGTAGAGGCAGAGTTGGGGAAACACCTACTTTTCACAACTGAAGCCAGAGTACTGGGGTAAGTTTTTAAAGGTGGAAGTCTGTCTGTCAGTCAGCGTGAGACGTGAGTGAATAGGTGGTCAGGTCAGTTGAGAAAGTTGAGTAATTAGGTCATCTTGGAGGTTTGAATGGGGAGGTCACTTGTATTCTTCAGTTAATACTGGGTAATTACTGAATCAGATCAGGAGCCACATTTTTGCTGCCCATTTTGGGACTGTAGATTTGAAACATTTTTGTCTGTGGAGATCTCACAATCGGGTGGAGGTGGGAGGAAGCAGATGCTATTTGGAATCAGGCACACATCCCCCAAGAAATAGTTTGGAAACAGCCAAAAGGGCATTAAAAAGTAGTACAGCCTAAAACAGCCTTCATCACTCACCTGCTTCTCATGCCTCATCCATGCCATCACATGCTCTCCACCTACTCGTGCCCAAGGCCTCCCATGCTTTCACTACCAACCTATGCTCGTTACCTTCTCCTCTTGACACCCCTTTATGCCAACCTATGTTCTTATAGTCACTACCATGGCTCCTTATATTCTCTGTCCTTGGTTACCCCAGAGAAGGTGGTGGTGAGCTGGCTTCTTCAACTGCTGCAGTTCATGTGCTGTAGGTAGACCCACAAGGGAATTCTAGGATTTTGACCCAGAGATGCCAGGAATGACAACATATTTCCAAATCAGGATGGTGGATGGATTTGAGTGGAACTTGATGGTGGTGTTCCCACGTATCTGCTGTCATTGACCCCTAGATGGTAGTGGTCAGGAGTTTGAAAGGTACTGTCTAAGGACCATTAGTGAACTCCACGGTGCACTTCGTAGATATTCACACTGCAGCTACTAAGTGTCAGTGGTGGAGGAAGTGGATGTGGTGCCAATCATGTGGGCTACTTTCTCTTGATGTCAAGCTTCTTGAGTGTTGAAGCTGCACTCATCCAGGCAAGTGGGGAGTACTCCATCATAAATCTGACTTGTGCTTTGTGGGTGGTGGACAGGCTTTGGGGAGTCAGGAGGGAAGTTACGTGCTGCAAAATTCCTGGCCTGTAAATTCCTCTGGTGGCCACTTTATATTATGACTAGTCTAGTTCATTTTCTGGTCTGGATGTTGATAGTGCAAGATTCACTGAGGTTAACACCATTGAATGTCAACGGGCAATGGTTAGATTGTCTCTTATTGAAGATGATCATTGCCTGGTTTTTGTGTGGTGTGAGTATTGCTTGCCACTTTTGAGCCCAAACCTGGATATTATCAAGGTTTTGCTGCACATATAATAAATACTGCTTTGAAGTCAAAGACTGAAGACAGTTCCTGACTGCCTGCTCCTCAACCAGTCTCCTAGTGTAGCATCACACCATACTATAAAAAATAAAAGCCCCAGACTGTGAAATTTTTTCTAGCAGGTGAATTCTCCCAGTTCCATTCTCATTCTTGTGAACCTTTTTTTTCAGTTTATAAGGAAGATATGAGTAACAGCAGCGGATCCTGAGCTTTTCTGATTTTCTAAAGTGCTTCATGTTAAAGACATATTGAAAGTAGTTGTTTCTACTCTATGTGCTACCTTTTTGAGAGACTTGCATATTGCATGTGTACATTTGTGAACCATAAACTGAAGAATAAAAGTAGACTTCACACTGTTTAGAGGCAATCATCATTTCCGTGATAATACTCAAATGGTATGACTAAAGATTGAAGTGTTGCTATCTGATAATGTATTCTCTTTCTTTCACCAATTTTTTCGGGTGCAGGTTTATTTTTGACATCCAAGGACCCAAGGTCCATTTAAAATACCTTTTCATCTCTCACTGAAGTGCAAGTCTTTAGCAGTATCTTGAATCTGCTGTTTAATTGGCTTCATGTAAAACAAAGCTTCTACAGTCTTTAATCTTACCAGAGGATCTTAATTTTGGTTTGCAATAATTAATGCAAGACTTCTTTATACCTATGGCTAGCATAGACTGAGATATTGTGTTGAGAAATTACCCCACCATGGCCAGTTCCATAGTTAAGTACCTTCTACTATTGTAGTTTCTCCGTTAATTTGTTTTAATTTACTTTAAGAATTACGGAAATTATTTACCTACATTTTTTTTGTAAAATAAATAAAGTTGGCTGTGTTAAATGTCCATTCAATAAATACACAAGCTTAATAATTATTTCATCATTATAGAAATTTTAATGCAACCCAAGCCCAGAAGAGTAGAATCTATAAATTGTACTGCTGGAATTTGCTCACTTCAGGTGGTCATTGTATGAAAATCTCCCATGCACTGTTATGGTTTACTGAAACCCTGACCACTCCTTCATGTTACTCTGAATGGGTGATGTTTCTATTATATGGTCATCAGAAAGGTATTTCTGCTTAACCTTTTGTATCCTGTGTTCCAAAGTTCAGGAGACCTCAAGTTCTAATAAAATCTTTTGGTTTTTATCTAATAAAATCATGTGATTTTAGCAGATTAAGATAAATTACCTTTTGTTCCCAATTTACTGTCTCAACAATGATTTGGAACCACAAAAGATGCCGTATCTAGCCTCATACCAACTGTTTATAAGCTATGCTCCCATTAACAAATTTACCACAGAAAAAATGTTACCCCTAAACCAAGTAACTTGATGACAGTAAAATAAAGACAGGTATCCAGTACAATAAAAACTGACATATTTTCAATTTAAATATTTTCATTTAGATTAGAGTTGAAACAACATTAATCACTGCAATAAATTCCTAAAATAATTACATTAATAAAAGCATGGATTATTTCTTGTCATGGTATGTCCGTCTCAAAAATGCCTAGCTCATATTCAGTGATGTTTATCATCCTTTTACCCTTAAACCTACCTGTCTTTGTCTTTATCATCTTTATGGCTAACAATAAAAAAAACTTAGAAAATAAAATTGCACACATTTCATTAGCATTATAAACTGGTGGCAAATATTAGCCATTTCTTCTGAGAGATCCCCTCATGACAAACTACTTCATCTTTAATCTAATGAATTTAGATGGCACCTGACCCTGAACTTTTTAGAGGTTCAGTTGTTGAAATTGTTGTGTAGCTGAGCAATGCAGTCCAAGATGTTATTCCCAGTCTGCTGAACTCGTCGATCTCAGGGACTGCTATTAGTTTCTGACCATTGGTCTTTTGGTCTGTCAAGTGAGGACTGGATCAGATTTGTCTTGATGATCTCCATAGTCAAGTAGTTTGCTGAAGCTCACTGACCAGCTAACACATTAGGAATGACTAGTCGGGGACAGTGTTAAGGTTGACCAATGACTATGAAACCGTAACCAGCTTTAAACAATGACTTCAGAAGAGGAGGAGTGAAGGAAATTCTTATTTCATGTCAGCTATCTGCATTTTACATTTGTATAGCATGCCTTAATAAAGGGTGCGTTAAAAGGGTTGAACACAGGAAGATAACAAGCAGGAAATGAAAATAAAAATAGTTTGGAAAAAGGAGATTGAAGGTATGGTTGAAAACTGCACAGAGCATTAGCATGTACACAATGAATTAAAATGGACCAAAATTGGATGCTGACTGCAATGGAGCTGAGCACATGGAGATAACCTTACGTTAAATCCATAAGATGGACTTTTTTTTCTCACAGGTTGAAACTAACACTTGTCCTTCATTAGTTTATTAAAATCCTCAAAATAGTTTTCTCTTGTAGTTATTAATCTTTGTTCCTCTACTTTTCCAATCCAAAGTTTTCTGGCTGGGATTTTCTGAATATGTTCAGAATGGCATGCTGGCAGGCACAGAAACAGAAGGGCCAGACTGACTTTGCAGTCGGCTGTACCAAGGGTGTTTACTGCTGACCTTGAAGAAACCAGCTTTGAAAGCTGGGCTGATCTCTGTGACTCAGTTGTCTCCTTTTCTGAATGGCAGTTTTTAATCTGACTCCCAGGTCAAAAGAATGTTACCCATGCACTGACGTTAGCAAGCAGGTAAGAAGCCAATCACTCTGGAGTACCTCCATGTAACAAAGCAAGAAGTGAAAGGACTTCATATCTTTCACGTTACATTTTCAGATAGCAAAATAAATGATTAGCTTAACACGAGCTGAAATGAAGATAATTGTTTTTGTTATTATGTTCCACAGATATAAATTTAACTTTGTCAGGTCCAGTGAGGCTATTTAACAGTAATATGAAGTTAGTATATTGTTCGAAAGCTCAGTTATATTTAATGTTACATTTTCAAGGGTTTTTGCAACACAACCAACAATGTAGGAGTATTCTCAACAATTTGATTGTTTTCCCCGATTGCCTCAACAGTGCATTTTCTGGAGAAGTGTAAATCATAAACAGTAGCTCCTAGATTTCTGTGTTGTCCCATTGTCCCATGCATGTGCATTCTCCTGTAGTTCCTGTCAGTGGGGTGACAATGTTGAGCACAGACAGTTTTGCCGTTATCACTTTTACTTGTTTCTATAGCTTATTTTTAACTATTTTCTCTTTTTCAGTTGCTGTAGAGTACTGCTTGATTTTCTTTTCTCCTTTCTTTTCCTTTCCACAGATATTGTTCTACTCGATTTACCCCTGCACAATCCTGACCTCCATTCCTGTGCTGTAAGAATAGTCCAAGTTTGGACTTAATAGAGAACTCTCAACATATAAAAAACATGGAATGTTAAATTATCAATTTAATCATCATTGACCTCTGGTGAGATCCATTAGTCTCTTGAGGGAATTTCATGAATAGATACTCTGATTGTCAAAGGTTCAGAGTGAAAGTTGAGATTTAATACCTCCCTTCACCTTTTTCAACTCTGACAGCTGCCATCAGCTGTGGCAGCCTTCCATTTCTTAAGGCAATGTTTTATGTTGTGGTGGTCAACTCAATTCTGTGTTAAGCATTTCCTGGTGGGCCCTCAGCCAGCAGAGTATTTCATTTAAACTCATTTCTTCCAATGGTCTTCAAACAATCAATCTCCAGAGGTCCCCACTATCTCCCAGTTGTCAACGTCAGTGTCTGCCATCTCATCTCACTTGCAGATTTCCTTGTAGCAGAGGAATGGTGGCCCAGGAGGTCATGACCTAGTGGCCAATTCACCATGCAGAGGTTTTAGGAGATATAGCCATCTTCGATCTGTTCGACATGACCAAATCAGTGTCAATATTGTTGGCTTAGCCATAAGTGTATCTTTCCAGAATCTGTATGCTCTAGGGCACCTCTTTGGTCACCTGACCTGTCAGGAGATGTTGAGGACACTTTCAAGACAGGAAAGGTGCTATCGTTAGCAAGAGTAGTTATCAACTTTTACTGCAAGGGGACTAGAATATACCTGTTTAGAAGTGTTGTTACACAGCTCTGAAGCTGATAGGACTTGAACCCTGGGCCTCCTGGCTGAAAGTGGGTCTGCTTTATTTATTTTGTTTCTTTTACCAGGGTTTACTTTATTCTTGGACAAAAACAAAGTCGCTGGAAAAGGTCAGCAAGTCTGGCAGCATCTGTGGAGGAGAAAACAGAGTTAACGTTTCGGGTCTGGTGGCCCTTCCTCAGATCCAGTTCTGAAGAAGGGTCACCGGACCTGAAACGTTAACTCTGTTTTCTCCTCCACAGATGCTGTCAGACCTGCTGACCTTTTCCAGCAACTTTGTTTTTGTTCCTGATTTACAGCATCTGCAGTTCTTTTGGTTTTTGTTTTACTTTATTCTTTGTTGTTGATCAATTTGAAATATTCAACTTGCTACAGCCCAGAATTGAACCCAGGTTAACAGCTTGGAGGGGAGCTATGCTCATCACTATTCCATCATTGCAGTCTGGGACTGCTTTATGACTTTTTTTTTTAAACCGATTTTGCTAATCAACCTGTTCAGGGATACTATTACACATCTCTGGAGCAGGTGGGACTTAAACCTAGGCCTCTAGGTCAAAGGATTGGGACACTATCACTGCACCACAAGAGGGCCCCTAGCACCTGTAATGGGGGTAAGGACACGACCACTGCACCATTTTCATTTTTTTTTCCCCATTGAGTTTTATTTTTTCTCACAAATCACCTGTGGTTTTTATGTAGTGAGGCAGAAAAATGAAGAAACCATTGTGAACGTAGTTTATTATTTTATTTTTCTCCATCACCAGGAAAGCACCTGTGCGGCCAATTTATAAGCAAAGCCTGTTAAGGGCAAAGCTGACATCACCACGCTGACAGCACTCAGGTCTGAGCCAACCCTCTGAAGAACATCCCACCCAAACCCAGCCCCCTACCCTAGCCCCGTATTTCCTATGGCTAATCCATCTAGCCTAAACATCCCCAGATGCTGCAGGCAATTTAGCTTGGCTAATCCACCTAACCTGCACAGCTTTGGATCATTGGAGGAAACCCACGCAGACACATGGAGAACAGACAGTCATAGAGTCATACAGCTTGGAAACAGACCCTTTGGTCCAACCCATCCATGCTGACCAAGTTTCCAAAACTAAACTAGTCCAATTTGCCTGCGTTTCGCCCATATCCCCCTAAACCTTTCCTATTCATGTATCTATCCAAATGTCTTTTAAATGTTGTAGCTGTACCTGCAACAATGGCTTCTCTGGCAGTTCATTCCACATACTGAGTATAAAAAAGTTGTGCCTCGGATCCCTTTTAAATCCTTTTCCTTTCACCTTAAAAACATATCCCTAGTTCTGAACTCTCCCAAAAAATCCTTTGCTTTTCATCTTATCTAAGCCCCTCATGATTTTATAAACCTCTATAAGGTCACCCCTCAACCTCCTACGCTCCAGTGGAAAATGTTCTAGTTTTTACAAGCTGTTTTTATAGCTCAAACCCTCCAGTCCCAGCAATATCCTAGCGAATCTTTTCTGAACCTTCTCCAATTTAATAATATTGTTCCTATAGCATGGCGACCAGAACCGTGCACATTAGTCCAAAATTGGCCTCCCCAACGTCTTGTATAACCTCAACATGACGTGCCAACTCCTAAACTCAACTGATCTGAGCAATGAAGGCAAGCATGGCAAATGCCTTCTTTACCACCCTGTCTACCAACTTTCAAAGAACTATATACCTGAACCCTTAGGTTGCCTAAGGCTGGAATCAAACCTGGGTCCCTAGCACTGTGAGGTAGCAGTACTAACCACTGAGCCACTGTGCTGCCCATGTCTAATCAAGAGACCACTTAACATGTCTAATTGATCTTTAATTATTAATTCAAATGACAGGTGAGCTACAGATTTTGACACGTACCCACCTTTTGGGGGTGAGTCCTAGTAGCTAGTTTGGTGGTGGGCCAGATGCCTGACCTATTTTATTTGGCCCTCTTCCCCCTCCTGCCTCTGCTGATAACAAATTGGGCCACGTAAAATCCGGCCAACCTAATTTAACTGTAGTTTTATGCTCGATTGTTCTTTGTCATTTTCTTTAACCATTGTAAACCTGAGGATGTTATGATCATTCTTCCCCAGCACTGTTAAATTTCTTATTGAGCTGGAAGCACACAGATTAAGAAACTGGTCTGTACATGTTTCAGAAAATCCTCCCTGTGTTTGCTTTTATACTGTTACTATACTAATGTATGTCTACTAATATATACTAATACTACTATATACTAATAATTTGTCACCCATTATCACATTTTATGTACTGCTCTATAACCACGTACATCTTTTTATAATTTACCTGCAGTTTTGATTTATTTTCGTCCTATTATTTGGCATCCTATAGTACACAACCGGTAAAGTAATAGTTTTTCTATTGTTACTTAATTCTGTTCAAGTGGATTCATGTCTTTGACTTTTCAACTATCTCATCTCCCTCCCATGTTATAATAGCTTCTTGTCATCCATTCTTTTTCTTTCCTACCCCTAACTTTTCTGTATGCCTTGCAGCCAGCAATGTCAAATTTACCATTCTCTCTGTCCCTGATCCAGATAGCTATTATTGCCACTATATCATAAACCCATGTAGAAACTTGTGCCTGCAGCTTACTAACCGTATTTACCAGATGACATACATTGAATGCACATGCAGCCCAAATTTGTCATAGACCACCTTCCATTTGCCTACTGTCTGATGCCTTCTGTTTCTGAATTATTTGGTGATTTTCATCTGTTGCAAGCCGTTGTTTCTGAATTCTAATGTTTCATCTCAAGCTCAGTTCCACTGCCAGACTCAATGAAATCCTTACTGTCAGCACTAGTTTTATCCACATAACCAGTACCTTGTGGCAAATATCATTATTTCAAATGCCTAGTCTTGCTTAAGGCTGGTTAATTCTGAACTTACAATTCAAGTTAAGTGGCTTGCTTGCAGGTATATAACTGGTGCCTCAGCATTTAAAAATTTGGTTCATGTTTGAACTCAAACAAAGACATCTACATAAAATAAGAATTCAGGCTTTTACCGTGACTTGCAATTCACTGATCTATCAGACATTTGGCAGCATTACACTATCCATTCCCCTACACTCCCCCAGCCCTCCGCATGCTAAAAGACAGACTAATGTAATTATAGATTGTTCATTGAAAGCCACAACAATGATTTGATTTACTCTGTGAAGTATTGTTCGTAAAGCCGGCATTCCAATCTCACTTTTAAAAAAAAATCTTAAAATTTTCACCTTTCCTAACTGATTGTTTCTGCCAGGATCCACAGGTGCCAAGCTGTCCTGCCTTAACTCTCCCAGAAGGCCATTCTTACTGTGTGAGATGGAACCATGCAATGAATAGCCTGACGAAGAGTTTTGGCCTGAAAAGTTGACTTTCCTGCTCCTCGGATGCTGTCTGACCTGCTCTGCTTTTCCAGCTCCACATTTATTGACAATGAATATGAAGAACTGTTTGAACCATTTGAGGCATCAGAAGTGAACCTGCTCCTCATGTCACAGTGTAACAATCAGGACGAGGAAACCTGTCATAATGTTGGGTCCTTTATTTACCAATGGTACTAAGTGTACCAATCACTCAAGCCGAGTTCAACTAACGCAATGCAATTCAACTAAAGATGAAATTTTCTTACAGTACCTGCATCTGCCACTTTCTCTAACAGTTCATTCCACACATGAGCCATGCTCTGTGTAGAAAAAAAGTTGCAATCATCTTTTTCAAATCTTTCTCCTCTCACCTTAAAAATATGCCGCCTAGTTGTGAACTCCCTCAGCCTAGGGAAAAGACCTTTGTCATTCACCTTATCTTTGCCCCTCATGATTTTATAAACCTCTATAAGGTCACTCCTCAACCTCCTATGCTCCAGTGAATAAAGTTCCAGTCTTTCCAATATATTTTTATGTCTCAAACCCTCCAGTCCCAGCATCATCCTAGTAAATCTTCTCTGAACCCTCTCCAGTTTAATAATATGCTTCCTGTAACAGGGCAACCAGAACTGCACACACTATTCCAGAAGAGGCCTCACCAACATCCTGTACAACCTCAACATGACACCCTAGCTCCTACATTCAAAGGTCTGAGCAATGAAGATAAGCATGCTAAATGCCTTCTTAACACTACCTGTGACACAAATTTCAAAGAATTGTGTACCTAAACCGCTAGGTCTCTCTGAGGTAGCAAGATGCTGGAGTTAGAGTCAATATAGTGTGGAGCTGGAAGAACACAGCAGGCCAAGCAGCATCAGAGGAGCAGAAAAGTCAACATTTCAGGTTTACACACTTCATCAAGATGGGTGCCAGACGTCTACAAGACTTGCTAGGGCCCTTTCATAAATCGTATAAGGCCTGCCCTTGTTTGCAAAACCAAAATGCAATACCTCACATCTATCCAAATTAAACTCCATCTGCCACTGCTCAGCCCATTGACCCAATTGGTCAAGATCTCTTTGTAATCTTAGATAACCCTCTTCACTGTCTGCTATACCACCAATTTTGGTGTCATCTGCACACTTACTACCTATGCCCCCTTCACTGTCATCCAAATCATTTGTGTATTGACAAACAAAAGTACACCCAGCACCAATCCCTGTAGATCACTGCTGGTGACAAGTCTCCAGTCTGAAAAAAAACATGGAAATTAATATTTATTTATGTTAATGTTTATCAATTCAAATTATTGAGCACTTTTCACATTCCATATATTCTTATATCCTTTCATCATTGATTGTAAAGTTGATAGTCTCATGTTTAGATAATTTAATAAAACATATATGTTACTAATTCTTTGCACATAGTCAGTCACTTGTAGAAAACCAAATTCTGGTTCAAGATGTACATGCTTATTAAACTAGATCTTTTCGCCATTCATTTGTAGAGTTTCAGAGATCATTATGAATCACTGTGGTCTTCCTATTATTAAAAATAAATCATACTTTTAAGTTTCATGTAACCACACAGGTATTTTCATGTTCTGCATGTTTCATTAAATAACTTTGCAGTGTATTTAACAAGTCAGCCATTAAAGAGGCTCACAAAACAGCTATTGGAGCAGTTTGCACAGCTTCATAAAATGTAACTGCAGTAAAAATAAGTATAGCTTGACAAAACAGATATCTACACCTCTATTTAGACAGGACAAGAGAGACTCCAGGGAAATGTATGTCTAAAATAATGAAACTTATTGATTTATCCTTGGGTGTTAATATTTATCAGTTCAAACTTTTCACATTAGATAAATTCTTATCTCCTTTCATCTTTGATTGTCAAGTTGATAGACTCATGTTTAGATAGTTTAACGAAACATATATGTTACTAACTCTTTGTATATAGTCAATTACTCGTAGAAAGCTAAATTCTAGTTCAGGATGTACATACTTATTAAATTAGATCCTTTTGCCATTCATTTGTAGAGTTTCAGGGATCATTATGAATCACTGTGGTCTTCCTATTATTAAAAATAATCATACTACTAAGCCTCTCGTAACCACAGGTATTTTCATTTAGATACTGTACCCATGAACAAGTATGGTCTGGTACAATTAATGAAGGATGTTAGTATCAGTCATAAATTTGTCATTACCAATATTTTTAGTTTTCAAAAAGAACTAAAGATGACTGCCTCGGGGCTCTGTGCAGGAAGGGGAAGATCATATGGTTCCGCCTCATTGTCTCATAAAGGGTATGTCTATGACTGTTCCATGATGATTAGAATTTATTTTCATTTGTACAATGTTGACTGTTGCACCTAAAGGCAAATAACCCATACTTCATCAATTCTGTTATCCCTTACCTTGAGTTGTACATTTAAGTATAGAAACGGAAGCCTTTCGAAGGAGGAAATATACGTTCAGTAAACAAGATACTTCCAGAGATCCCAAAGGTCTTTAATTTGTGAGTTCTGAAAATTAGATCCAGAGTTTCAAAAAGCGAACATTTTTTAACAGATGTTTGGTGCTTTAGAAATTTTTGAATAGTTAAATAATGATCAGAAACAGGGACCAATTATGTTTTTCCAATTGTATAGAAGCTATTTTTATTATATATAATTAGCCATGCCCAGCTTACAATGTAAAACTTTTTGAAGTTTTACTTGATCTGCTTAGAAAATGCTTCTATCCGTATTGTATATGCTAGTTCTTCCAGTTTAACAAAATTAATATTTAAATACCATGCACTTAAAAAGTTGATGAATGTAGCTCAGAACAGAATATAGCCTGTGGCTATGATTGATATTAACATCCTCCATTAATGGTTCTCTGGACCAGATTATACTTGTTTTCTTGGGTAATCTACAGTAACTAAGTGCCTGTGGTTATAACAGACATGAAAGTAAGATCCCATTATCAATGGGAAGTACGCAGAGAACCATTTAAAACACATTACAGTTTAACTGTAGCATATTTTTAAAAACGGATAAAATATGCTGGCATTTCCAATTAATCACAAGTTCATTCACCCTTATCAGAAACATTATATAAATGCAGAAGTTAAAATCAATTTTATTACTCAAATTCCATGTGTCCTCTCATAGGGTTTCTAAAATTCAGTAACATACTGTAGACACAAAATGAGAGAGTTCTTTATTAAATATATTTGCTGCATTTCTTTCAAAGGTAAGGCTGAACAATGTGCCAGTGTAGTAGACAATTCGTCTTTTTGCTTCAAAGAGCAACTTGTATGAGAAAAGGCAACATCACCCCTCCCCTCCAAACTCCCCATCCCCATCCCACCCCCCATTAGGTCATTTCGACCACCAGTATGAATTCACCAAGGACTGCAGCACAGTCAGCTGTGACGAAGCAGTTCATGGATTTCTTGTTATTGACCCCTAAATCCTAGGGCATTAAGTCAAATTTGTCCATCTGCTGATTACCAATCATTTCCCTCACGCAGCTGCTGGATGGGTATTTCCCCAGTACAACACTTGGAAAAATCACTGTGGCCAGCAAGAGTACAGGTGGCTTGGTAGCCACACTGCTGTTTGAGTTGATGGAGTCATGAAGGACACATCTGCCAAGCTGGGCTCGTGCTGGTGGTGAGATACAACTGAATGGCTAGATAGGTTACTCCTGAGGACAGTTAAGCCATATTTGTGTGGATCCAGAATTGTATGTAGATCAGACTTGTTACAGATGGTGGATTTCCTTCTCTAAATGACTTCAGTGAACCAGAAAGTTTTTGTTTAATCAGTATGGTTTCATGTTCATCAGCACTGAGACTAGCTATTGTTCTAGACTTATCATTAATTGAAATAAAATTCTGACAACTGCTAAGTGGGATTTCAGTATGTGTGTCTGGAGATTTAATCCAGGCCTATGGAACACTCGTTCAATATCATTAATGTTACGCTACTTAGGGGATTGGTAATAATTGTTGAATTTATATTTTGATCCCAGCTGATGGTACAACTGGACAGGTCAGATCCCAGAAAGAATGAATCCTGGCTTAAAAATTTTAGTTAATGTTATGGTCATTTACAGAAACATAATCAAATGAGGTTGCAGAATTTCTTTAAAAACAGAAGTTGTTTACACAAAAGTCAAAAACAAAGAAAACCAAGCTGTTTAGATGTAGAACGCAATTAGAAAATTATTAAAAACACACTTAAAACAAAATGTTAACCTATTTCCCAGAACCATCACTTTAGAACAAAAATCCAGAGAAATTATGCATCTATATTAAATCTTTTTTGATGAAAGTAACTGATTTCTGTCCTGTGAACTATGGAGTCACCTTAAATGAATGAGAGTTTAGACTTTCTCAGCTTCTAATAATCTGCAGATTTGTAATGAAACACTCCATGTCTCAAAGTTTCACAAGCTAAATGTTTCTATCAAAGTAACTTATTCTCTTAACTGCTCTGAAAATCTCCTTTATATGAGACAGCTTGTACTTCTTTTAATCCCAATTAGATCTCCACCAATCTGCCCTTCCACTTTCAGTCTAAAATAAAAACTATTCTAAACTGAAAACAAGCTAATGGCTTACTCCATCTGTCATACACCATTTTCCATTAACACTCCAGAGGTTCCCTGCTCTCAGACACAGAGTGGATTGCATCCAGAAAAATTGCCTGACCTAGATATTTTTTAAAAACCTTCACAAAAGAATGCAGCATCCGTGTCCAAACCTAAAAATTATATTAATCTTTTTTATCACCCACCTTTCATCACAATTACCAGATATTACCACATCTCACAAATAAGGAAAACTCACTGCTTTCATAAGCTTTTGTAATAAAAATGCGTCATGAAAATACTTAGAGGATGCACTTGTTCTTTAATTAGAAAAATATACCTGTCAATAATTACTTAAATTTTTAACCCAGGCTATTTTGGAACCATTTTGTATTATCGTTTAAGTCATCAGTGCTCATAACTTCAAAATTATAGGAAGGAAACAAAATTCAATTTTAATAACAATCCTATTGTCTTAATTAGAACTAACTTGGAAACTTATGAGCAGGTGACTCAAACAGATGTTAGGCATCATGAATGTATAGGTTAGCAGCTAATGCCTGCTGAAGGACCTGTTGCACGCAGCATTCTTCAGTCGTTCATGTTCTGTCAACACAGGCAGTTGGAAATCCATTTGTAATTCTCCTTCATTATCCCTTTGCTTGAAATATACAATTGAATTCTTTACTACAAAAAGTACTTTTCTCCTCTTTAAGCACAAACTAGCCATGTTACAAGCAATCTGAAGATGGGTTCCTGAACCCAAATCATTGAGTCTGCTTTGTCTCCACAGATGCTGCCAGACCTGCTGAGTTCCTCTAGCTATTTCTGATTTTGTTTCAGATTTCCAGCATCCTCATTTCTTTGTATTTTGTTCACATTACAATCTTGGCTGATTATATTAAATTTATTGCTAGTGTTGCTATAAGTGTGCTTACGATTATTCAAAAATTGCTGCCCAATTGCAAAATCACATAATACAGGCTGGCATTTTGTTTTGGGTTCTGCAAATATGATATCATGTATGCATGCCTGTGTCCCAGCTACTGGTGAATCAAATTATGTAGCACGGTCCTTTAGTTGTTTATAATATGCAGAGTGCAGCCTGTATGTTTAAATTGAACTTGAGCTCCAAGTTTTTACCTTTAAGAACTCTATTTGCTAAGATGAGACCGTAATGAACAACTAAACAATAAGAGACAACTTAAAACTAAAAGAAAAAGCATATAAAAATACCATAAAAATCAGAGATCCTGATTAATGAGGAGGATGAAATAACAGCAAAAACTGACAATATCAATAGTAAAACTTACAAAATGGAGCATGAATGGAAACTTGCAAAGAATGTCAAAGTCAACAGATTATTCTTTCGGTTAATGGAAAAGACAGGGTAGTTAGGAGCAAAGTCTTATCAACTCACAATGGTGATAGTGTAAATGAAAACAATGAAATAGCATAAATGTTGAATAATTACTTTGCATTTAGCATTTACGGTAACGGTAGTGGTCAGCCCGAATGAAACCCCAAGGAAACCAGTAATGAATCAGGGATAAGGATTCATCCAAATTCATATGAGCAAACTAACAGAGACGACTAAAATAGTGTCACTAAGCAGTAACAAATCCCTAGGCCCAATAATTTCCATCCCAGAGAATTAAAGGAACTTGAGAACTTTGCAAATACTCTAACCATAACGTTCCAAAATTTTCTAGATTGCCAGCTGATCCTTTAGATTTGGAAATGACTCGTGTGCTGTTTAAGAAAAGCAGGAGAGAAAATCCAGAGGAATTAAAAGACCAAATAATCTAAATCAGTTCTTGGGAAATTGTGACAGTCTATGATTAAGGGTAGAACAACCTTTTGGTTGTTCAGAGAATACCAGCATAAGGTTATGAAGGAAAGGACACGTCTGATTAACGCGATTCGGTTTTTAAAGAATTAACTCCAATAATGGATGCGAGAATGTGATGGGTATTATTTTTATGGATTTCCAACAGGCATTTGCTAAAATCCTTCACTGGGGGATTGTTGGTCAAAATTGATGTCCATGAAATTTATGGTAAGTTAATCACTTGGTTAGGAAATTGTCAGAGAGACTAAGGGGTAGCAGGCTGGTACTCTGGCTGCAAAATGTCTGTTTGTTCTATGAAACAATTTAGCATTTTCATTAGTTCTAATGTGGCATTTTGTAATCATACTATAATGTAATTACAATGATAAAGAACAATGATTATGAAATAAGCCAATTATGTGAACTGTGGAACCAATTTTGTACAGGCTTGCCATTGCAAATTGTGTTAACTTGTTTTTGTATAATTGGGGCAGATAAATATATTGAAGTATCACCTTTTCTAGATGAAATTCCATAAATTGTTTCACACATCCGGTTTGAATTTCATAAAATTCTGACCTTAGTGATATTGCAATAAAACTGCAGAAGTACTGAAATCTATTTATGATGCTTTGTGGGACATTAATGCATCACAGCTTAGAATTCAAGAATTTTCAAAGGTTTATGTGTACATTTGGGGTGTCATGACAACAAAGGATAGCTGGAAGCAACTGTAACAATGACTCATCTGAAATTAACTCTTGCGGTTCTAGAACAGAAATGCATGGAAATATAAAGAAGGCAAGTCCAGCGATTTCCAACAATTACACATGCATCACAACAAATTGAATTTTTAATATAAAGTGTAGAATTACAGGTGTTGCATGAAATTTCATGACCGTTGCAAACCTTTAGATTAATGCACAAGGAGAACTGTTTCGTTGAATTGGAAATTTTGCTAATGTCAGTTCATTATTTAATAAGGGAGGCAAAAATCTGGAATCTATGATCTACCAGTTGTGGAGAAGTTAATGGAATCTGTTAACAGAGACTGAGCATTTTGGACTGAATGAATTAAACAAAGAAAGCCAACGTGGATTTGTGAAGGGTAGGTCATGTCTGTCTAATTTAGTTAATTTTTAACCATATGGTTTATTTTATGAGGAGGTGATTGATGTGGTAGATGAGGGGAAGGGTTGGCATAGTGGTAATATTACTGGACTGGTAATCCAAAACCCTAATGTGGTAGATATATGTGGACCTCCAGATTGAAATCGATAAGGTTCCACAAAAGAAATTATTAGTTAAATTGAAACTGCTTGGAATTGCAAATAACCTAGTGCTACTGGATGGATAAAGGAAAAACACAGGCATAATGTGACAAGTAGTATTTTTTGGGATGTATACCAGAGCCTCAACATTTTATCACATACATGAATGAATTGTTTGATGGATCAGGCAGTTCTACATCCAAGTTTACAGATTAAATTCAGTTAAAGAAAAATAGTAAGTAATGAGAAGTTGCAGAGTTTGATGAAGTGAGTGGACAAAACCGTGCAAACTGGAATTCAGTGTGGGGAAGTGTAATGTCATGCACCTTAGATCCAAGGAAAACAAATGAGAATCTTTTCTACAGGATGAGGTATGAATGAAGAACTGTGGCGGGGATAGATCTTGGTCTGCATATACATATAAAGTTCCTGGGATGTCAGCTTTTACCTCAAATGGTATAATTGAAGTGGCTTTTATGAAAATCCATCACCATTACCATTTTTGTTCCTAATTTTACTTTATTAACTGAATCTAAAATTCCACCTGTTGTGCTGGGGCTTGAATTCACATCTTCAGATTATTATAACAGATCCTCAGAATTTGTCCAGTAAAACAACCACCATGCCATTCACGTCCAGAGGATTATGTTCTGTTCTGATAAACTTGGGTTGTATTCTTGATGTCAGGAAGTTCAGGAGTGACCCAGTCCATTTCTTTTCATACTGAAGCAGTTTCTCACTCATCCTGTCTTACTGGATTCACAAAAATTTCCATGATTAATCGAGTAATATTTAATAGGCAACAATTTGAAGGATTTATGGATCAAAAGGATGTCAGACACGGATTTTTTTCAATCAGAATAAATCAGATCTCCTCTTACCTTTCTCTTCTCAAAGGACAACAGTGCCAGTGGGTAAAGAAGAAAAATAGTCACGAAGCCAGACTCAGAACAAAATAGTTTCTAGGAGCTAGTGGAGAACGCAAAGATAGGGAGGGATGAAGTAAGGAAGTGAATTAATTAAAAGAATGATGTTTCTTATATTTCAGGCATTAGGCATGTGCAGCCAACATAGGCTAGTAAATTCAGGGTTGAGAGTTAAGTGGAATGCTGTATGAGATAAGATACAAGCAGCCGAGTTTAGAATTGGTTAACATTTACAGATGGGCAGGAGTGGAAGCCAGCCAAGTGAATATTGGAGTAATCCAATCTGGAGCTGACAAAGACTTTGATGGTTTCTGGAGCAGCGGGCCTGATGTGCAGGTAATATCCCAGAGAAGGGTGTAAGTGGTCTCTGATGAAGAAGATATTGAGTCAGAATAAAGGGTTTATGTCAAGGCTCTAGATGTCTGGTTTGTTGAAGGCTGATTGTTTTTTCTAGTGCCATTTTTGTGCTCTGAGGAAGAAACATGATTCAAACAGGGAGTTGTCGAACAGGATATAAACAAAGGAGTCAATTTTTCACAGAAGATTCTCCTTCCATGAGCTGGTATGTTCATGGAGCTTACCAGTACCAACTTGGGAAACTATAACTGGATTCTACAAACAGCAGACTGTTAACTGCTTGGTTGTGGCCTCCATCCCCATGTGGGAAGATGGCCCAACTGTTGTATGGGCATCTGAAACAAAAGCAGAAATTGCTGAATAAACTCAGCAGGTCTGGCAGCATCTGTGGAGAGAAAACAGAGTTAATGTTTCAGGTCCAGTGACCCTTCTTCTGACCTGAACTAGTTAATAATGACTGAATGATGCTAAATAATCTGTTTGCATGATGTTCACTGAGGGATTATCATTGATCAGCTTTCAGCACTCCCATGCTCTTCAATGAAATACCATTCTGGGGTCTTTTATATTCACATGAGAGCTGATGGGGGCTTGGTTTGACATCTCATGTGAACAATGACATGTCCAACAGTGCACCTCTCCATCATTACCTACATTGGAGTGGCAGCTTTGACCTTTGTTCTTAAGTCCTGGAATGGCCCTTGAACCCACCATCTTCTAGCTTGGAGGCAAAACAGGCAACATGTGGCCGATGACAGCAATGACAATTATTCACACCCACTTTGCCAGTTTACTTTTATACCTGACATATAAATTGAACCTTATCTTTGGAGGAATTATATGATGTTTTAAAGGTTACCTTATATACTGATACCCATAGTAACTGATCATTAACACATTGCTATTTTTTTGGGAGTTTACTGTAAGCTACTTGGTGGTTGAATTTTCTATAGTACAGCAATGATTAGACTTCAAAAGTATGTCATTGGCTGTAAAGCCATTTGTGATGTCTATTTTGTTGTAAAAAATGCTAAATACATGTAAGCCTTTCTTCATCTGACTTTTGTAATTTTGTTACAATTCCCATGGGGATCTGTAAACTGAATTAACCAACATTCAAAAAAGATAGTGCGTGGGCATTGCTGGCTAGGTCAAAATTTATTTCCAGTGACTAATTGCCCATGAGGAGGTGATGGTGGATTGCCTTCTCGAAGTTCTTGCGGGGGTGGGGGTGGAGTGGGGGGTGGTGGGGTGGGTGGGTTGTGGTGGGCGGCAGTTGGTGGGTGGGGGTTAGGTATACTCACAGAGCTGATAGGAAAGGAGTTCCAGAATTTGGCCCAGTGACAGTCAAGGAACAGAAATATAGTTCCAAGCCAGAATGTTGTGTGACTTTGAGGAAACCTTGCAGACTGTACTATTCCTGTATATCTACTGCTCTCGCCCTTCTAGGTGTTAGAGGCTGTGGGTTTGAAAGATGCTGTTGAGGGAGCTGTGGTGAGTCACTGATGTGCGTGTTGTCAATGCTGCCACTATGCATCAATGGTGAAGGGAGTGACTTGAAAATGGTAGTTGGGGCCCCAATCAAGTAGATTGCTTTGTTCTGGTTAGTGTCAAAGTTCTTAAGTGTTGTTGGAGTCGCACCATCTAGACAATATTCCATCAACTTCTACCTTAGATGGCAGATAGAACCTCGGGAGTCAGAATGTGCATTATTGTAGAGTTCTTTGCTTCTGACCTGTTCTTGTACCAACAGTATTTGTATGTCTAGTCCAGTTCATTTTTAGGATACTTGGTGCTGCTTCTTCCTCACTCCTAACTGAACCAGGTTTGATCCCCTGGCTTGATGGTAATGCACGAGTGGGGTATATGTCAGGCCATGAGGCTTCAGATTGTGTGGCAGTATAGTCCTGCTGATGCTGATGGCCTATAGCACATCGTGATTGCCCAATTTTGAACTGTGAGATCTGTTTGAAGTCGTTCACATTTAGTGTGATGGAAGTGCCACACAGCATGATGGAAGGTATCTTCAATGTGAAATCAGCATCTCATCTCAATGAAAATTGTGTGATGACCATTTCTACCAATACTGTCATGGGCAAGTGTATTTATGACAGGTGGATTGGTGAGGACAAAGTTAGCATCTGCACAGTTTCTCAACTGTGTCTTTTTGGACTCAGTCACCTCAGACAGCAGTGGTTCTGCTGAGCTGCTCTTGCTAATGGACATTGAAGCCCAGTGTCCAAAGTAAGTTCCGTGCTTTTGCCAGCCTCAATGCTTCTTCCAAGTGATGTTCAATCAGGGCGGCAAGGTGGCACAGTGGTTAGCACTGCTGCCTCCAGGGACCTGGGTTTGATTCCAGCCTTGGGCAGCTGTCCGTGTGGAGTTTGCACATTCTCCCTGTGTCTGCGTGGGTTTCCTCTGGGTGCTCCAGTTTCCTCCTACAGTCCAAAAATGTGCAGGTTAGTTGGATTGGCCATGCTAAATTGCCCATAGTGTCTAGGGCAGGAAATGCAGGGATAGGGTAGGATGAATGTTATATGAGGCACTGTTGAGGCCTCTGGTTTGTACTCCATGGAGTTTAGGAGAGCAAGGGAAGATCTCATTGAAACTTACAGAATCCTGAGAGGTCTAGATAGGCTGAACATGGAGAAGATATTTCCACTGGTAGAGAGACTATGGCATGAGGCACAGACTCAGAGTGAAAGCACGACCCTTTAGAACTGAAATGTGGTGGAGTTTTTTCAGCCAGAGAGTGATGAATCTGTGGAACTCATTGCTGCAGAAAGCTGTGGAGGTGAAGTCATCGAGTGTCCTTAAGGCAGAGATAAGTATGTTCATGATTAGTAAGGGGATCAAAGATTACAGGAAGAAGGCAGGAGAAAGGGGTTGTTCATACCAGAAACATGATTGTATAGTGGAGCAGGGTCGATGGGCCAAATGATCTAATTCTGCTCCAGTATCTTATGGTCTTATGGACTCATGTGGTCTGCAATGTTGTGGACTCCCAGGAAAATACTCTCCTGAATGTGTACCACTGTGCTTGGCATCTCTACTGGGTCTGTTATGCTGGATGTGACAGGATATCTCTAGTGATGGAGGTGTCTGGGATATTACCTGTAAGATATGATCCTGTGGAATACTCTGGTAGGCTGTTGCTTGACTACTCTGTGAGACAACTCTCCTAATTTTAGCACAGGAACCCAGATTATAGTCACAAGGACTTTGCAGTGTTGACAAGTCTGATTCTGTTGTTGTCTGTTCTGATGCCTAAATTGATTCACTCCAGTTTCACTCCTTTGCTTATAGTTCACAATCATTAGATAAAGCTGAATGGCTCATCAGTTCAAATTTACCCGATGATGTTCAAATGAAGAGATTACTGAAATAAATGTCACTGCTCATTTTATTTTAAAACATATCAAAATCACGAAAATTAAACATAGATTAACAAGCAAACAATTGTTGGTATAAGTTAATAATAATAATGATAAAGATAGATGTGATTGAATGTATAGGCTGTACACGCTGACTATATAAAACCAACGTCAGCCACAAAGTTCATCCAAACTTGGATCTTCCTTGGGAAAAATTCCAGCCCAGTTCTTTTGAGGCCTTAACTGGTTGTCTGTCTCTACCTAATCAGACTTCCACCCACGCAGTCAGCCACTCAATGGCACACTTCTTCGCTGTTACTATTTAACTCTTTCCTTCTATCCATCATGGCAGCACCCATCTACTGGACCATCATTTCCCTCCACATGTCATGGCTGATAGTCTGGGAATTTAGCAAATTATAAATAAAAGAAAGAACAGCACAGCAGTCCTAAATACACTTTCTGATTATTCCAGCTCTCTGACTCAGCTCACTCACTGATTCCTCTCTCCAGCTCTTCTCTCCCCTCGCGGCCTCTTTTCTACGCGCCTCTGCATTTAAAGTTTCTTCTTTGCTTCAGGTCAAGGGTCACCCAGGTCACATGGGCTGTATTCCTTCTTATCCAAAAACTGTTATTGAGCTTTTTGCAAGTGATAAAAACTCAAGTCCTTTTTGAACATTGTTGTAAACAATTACAGATTCCCCAAGACTTCTAAAATAATTTTCAAGTTTTCTTTGTTTTCACTGCTTCTGTTTCAAAGGCCTTCACACACATTCACCCTGGAGACAATTCAGTCTTCTCCTTCAGTAGCCTGGGTGATCTTTCAGTAAACAGCATCATCATTACATAATTTCAACAGCTACATTTACCATTGCCCTGATTCTGTGCAAATCTTTGCCACAAGTGTTTGTAATGGCCCAATATTGCAGAATGAACATATGAGACTTTACATTATGCAGTACATGACCTTTAAATTGGCACACACATATAACACTATGCTATTCAGTGAAAGCTTTGCTCAATCAGATCCCAAGCCCAATCTTGATGGATTTACGTGAATGTTTCTGGGTGCTTGGAATCTGCTCTTCGTCAATGTGGAGACAGGCTATTGCCTGTTCTGCCCTGGTGATGGGTGGATGCAGTAGGTAGCCTTTTTTATGTTTGAGCTGTGGGAAGGCCTGACACATGGGGAATCACCTGAATTGGCCTTTGTCTTCAGGGCTTCATGAGGCATTTGTGACAGCATCAAAGGGGCTGAAGATTAGAAGATTTGCTGTAATTCATTCAGTACGTAGGCTCCAGAGTGTCAATCCTCTACCCTTTCAAGATGTATCAGTCCTTCCTTGCTTATCTGGTGTGGGTGATCACTGGGCAATGGGTGAATGCACCTCAGGGACCCCACCCTCCTCCACACCCCATTGCTCTACAGAGCTCATGAATGATGCCATACTAAGGAAGCCACTACACATTCCCTGCATCTATTGTGTAGTTCATTGGTTCTCGCTGTCCATGAGAGTCACCATTCTCTGAGACATTCTTGGCATGGATTCACTTCACCATAATAAGAATGCTGACAGATATCCACACATTTCATGCTGCTTCTCCAGAAAATGCTGCTTTGATGATGACTCCTAACATTCTTCATCTTCATGAAGCTGAGAATCGCTCAGTGCTCCAAACGGGAAATGCTATAGCCCTCGCTGCCTTTATTATACTATTCATGCACCTCAAGGCTCTTCTTTGGAATAGTTGTGAAGAAGATAATTGGACTTGAAATGTTAACGCTGGTTCTCTTTCCACAGATGCTGACAAATCTGCTGAGTTTCTCTAGCACTTTTTGTTTTCATTTCAGATCTCGGCAGTATTTTATCCTTTAATGCTCCTTGTGTCCATTTTAAAGGCTGATTATATTTTTAACAAAATATATGTATAATTTATAACTACTCGTTTGTGATAGACACCTTCAAATACTGAGTATTATAATGAATGGCATGAATCCACAAAGGTAACAATTGATCCAATGGTTGGAATGTCAAACTGAGAGTCCACTTCATGGGCTGCTCTGATAAAACTCTCTAAAACACATTTCATGGGGTCTTGAGGATTGTAGTTGACTGTTGTGCATAACATAATATCATGTAGCTTGAGACTCTGCTGCTAGTCAGCCTGGAGGATCCACACTCTTCATTAAATGAAGACGATGAGGAGAGGGAAGCAGAGGAGACAGAACTGAAACTTGAACATCCTGTGCCATATGTAAGGATGCTTGAAAGATATACAAGCCGATTCCAGCAGCTTAATGCCTTTGACAAGATCTGAGCTCTAGACTTATATCCACACGATCTTTGCATCTCTTCCCAATAGCAACTCATCATTGTCCAGTAACAGGCCATTCAAATTTTACCACTGCAGCCATGGGCTGGTCAATATTCCGTCATCACACATACAGACCTATCATTTATTCTGGTGACACTTACACTGTGAACCAACTCATAAGTAATAAGATGGTTCTGATGAAGAGTCACTGGACTCAAAACATTAACTCTGCTTTCTTCCCACAGATGCTGCCAGACCTGCTGAGTTTCATCAGCAACTGTTTCATAAGTAATAGGATCATCCAATCAATATGAATAAGGTGAGGCTATTTAATCAGATCCTCACACAGGAAGTTTGAGCATCCATACCACACGACTTTACCTTCACATTCTGTTTCTTATACTTACGGTTGTGACCATTTGGTGTACTATTGACATCTGCAATCAAGCTGGGGGAAGGGTGCTGGCTGTGATATATAATTTCAGGCATGACCTTGGGAGCTGGACTCCGGTCACTTTCAGATAATGTGAAGAAGGGAGAGACACCGTTTCAGGGAAGCGACAAGTCAGGTAGATAGCCACACAAATGTGTTAATGAGCAGTGCAGTCCACAATTTAAAGTGTTCCTCTTATATACGTAAATATATTTATACAATATACACACACTTTTACATTTCGGTAAGTTATCTCCAGAGTTTCATGACACTGGAATGAGTGTCACCGTATTATCAGATAGTGATCCATGGTTAAGTAAATAATGTCTACGATCAACAACAGTGCAACTCCATCGTACAGGAGGCATAGCCCTTAAGATTCAAGGTATGCGACAAATAGCTCTCCAGTAGAGGGGTGCCAAGTAGTAGAAAACCCCTATTATAAAAGTAAACCATTCTAAAGCAGACTGGGTGACTGCTTCATAAAGCACCTATGTTCTGTCAACAAAAATAACCTGGAGTTTCCAACTGCCTGCCACGTCAACACACCACCGTAAACCCTAGTGAACATTTCCATCTCAGGCCTGCTGTGGTGCTCCAGCAAGGCTCAGAGCAAGCTGGAAGATCAGCATCTCATTTTCCACTTGGGGACCCTACAGCCTTCAGGGTTCAATATTGAGTTCAATAATGTTGGAATCTGAACATCTTCTTCTCTGTCCTTTACCCACCCCCACACCTAAGGTCCGTTATGACATGGACTACTTTCACCTACTCATAGACCCCATTTCCAATTTTTCTTCCCCTTATGCCTACAACCCTTTGTCTGATATACAGTCTTTTCCTCATTCTCTCGGCTCTCTCTACATCTTCGCTTACTCCTTCCCCCAAACTGCCTCCCACCCCCTGCCTTCAGCTTATATACCACCTTATTTCCTAGCTACTATCAAATAAAGATAAACTATTAAATGACTAAAATGATATTCGCTGGTTTGGGATTCTAAAATTAGGGAGCATGGTCTGAGAATTAGGTCCAGACTACAGATGTTAATTTTAAGACTGAGGTAAATAATTTTTCGTTGGCAAAGGTATTACGTAATATAGGCCAAAGGCAAACATATAGAGTTAGACCATCAATCAGCCATGATCCCATTGAATAGTCAAAGAGGCTCAAGGGGCTGAAAGGTCAATTCCTGTTCCTATGTCCTGAAGATGGGTCATTGGGCCTGAAACTTTATCTCCGCTTTCTCTGCACAGATACTTCCAGACCCACGAAGTTTCTCCATCAATTTCTGTTTTTGCGTTCTAAAACATAATTCTTCCTTTGAGGTAAACTCTTTTCTCTCAAGTGTTAGCCTAAGTGAAATTCACATGAAACATAAAACAGCAATAAGACCACAGATCTTACTTTTGACCTCGGCCATATGGCTTCCTTTATTACAGAAACTGTTTACAATAACCACACTCAGACAATGATTTAAGTCCTCACTTGTTTAATTATATCAAAATGATTAATTATTGAAAAATAAGTCAATCTTAGTATTTCTTATTCTCCTTAAATGCAGTGGGTACAGGACCAGCCTGTTCAACTTTTCTTCATAACCTTTCTTCATCCCCTAACCACCTTCCCAGGTATCTGTCAAGGGACACTTCTCTGAACTGCTTCCAATGCATCTACATCATTTCTTAAATAAGTAAGCAAAATTATATACAATGCTCCCGATGTGGCCTCACCAAAGGTTTACACAACTGCAGAAAAGACTTTCCTATTATTATATTCCATTACCCTTGCAATAAGCAACATCACTCAGTTTGATGTCCTCATCATTTATACCTACGTGCAAACTGTTTGTGATTCATGTACCAGAACACCCATATTTCTCTGTACGTCAAAATTCTGCAACCCTTCTCAATTTAAATTTTCTACTTTTCCTGCCACAGTGGACAAGGGAAGGGGTGAAGAAGGCAATTAGGGTGGGTTCCAGTTTGTAGTTCCACAGTTCACGGAGGCAACTACCCAAATAAAACAGCAGCTGCGTCTAGTTGTGTTTGATTTTTATCAACTGGCAGTGGGAACCGTAACACATGCAGATTAAACTTTGTTTAAACTTTGCAGAGTCACTTAGATATGTAGGGTAACCTTTTGGATATTGTTCTAGGCCACCTTCAGGGAAGGTCAGATGCCATTTGGGAGAGATGGAGGGGGGCCCTTTGAGATTGTTAAAAGCAGATATAAAGGTGCATAAGAATGCATCAAATCCATGGAACTGTCAAGCTGATTGGAACTGCCGAGAGAGCTGTGAAATGGACACATCAAAGAGAACTATCAAGCAGTGAATGGTATGCCTGCAGCTAGCAGCTTCCATACTGTTTCTGGAGTCCATGACTCCCAACGAGCCCAGCCCCTTTGCAATGAAAATGCAAAGACTGGGGGCATTTTCTACCGGTTGGGTTTATGGTGTCAGGAACTGTTCCCTGTGCTCCAGACCCAGGACCCATTTTTCGGAGCAGCTGTAACTCAACATGTTGCTGAACCTGGTTGATCAGTTAGCCTGAAAATGGTTGTGGGAAGCGTTTAAGGATACAGCATTCAAAATTTTTATTTAGCAAGAAATATTGTGGCATAAACCTGGACAATAAGTACCAATTTGTCAAAATGAAGTTATGTTTGACAATTCTAATAGTGTTTTTGGGAAATCAAAAGGGAATCAAATTGATGTATTCAAAAGGTGACACATAAGTCTTGCTGCAAACATTGAGTCATATGGAAAAGGAAATGTAGCAACTTGGATAGAACAAAAATAAATAGATTTAGGGTTAACAGAATGTCCTTAGAGTGGAGAAAGATTGGAAGTGATATACTTCAGAGTCAGTGGTAGGCCAATTTTTTTCTCTTGATATAGATAATTTGAACTTGGAGACTGGGATATTCATATTTACTGATGATACAAAAATAAGAAGCTTGGCAAATAGCAAAGCTACAGAAGGATGTAGATAGGTTAGTAGAATGGGTGGACAGATGGCAGATGCATTTTAATGAGTACAAGTGTAAGATAATGCATTTTAAGAGGAAATACAGAAAGGCACGGATGATGTGGATGTATCAAGAAACCTTGGTGTTCAAATATAGAATTCTGTGTAAATGTGAGTGCAGGCAAGTAGAGGAATGAAAAGGAACAATATGGGTGCAAGATGCAGGAATAAAAAGGAAATGATATGTTTGTAGAAAGCTATCACAGTAAAAGTATTAGTGTAAGTTTGGGTACTATTATAAAAAGTATATTAAATACACAGAAATCATATACGGCTTCATCCGGATGATATAAGTGATATTTTCAGAGGCTTGAAATATTGAGGTTATTTCTGCTGAAGCAGAGACGACAAAAGGGAGCATTCATTTTTTTTTTAACTCATGAAAGACTCTACAGAATAAGGAGGGAAATACTATTGCTGCTGGTTGGGGAGTCAGTGTCAATTCGAAAACTCAACCTTAATGGGACAGTGAAGAGAAATGGAGGATACCTGGTTTCATAAAGTGAACTGGATGCTGTGCTGCAAGGACCAGTTGAGGCAGAAACCACGGCCCATTTTAAGATCAATATATCAAGCAGAGGAGTTTAGCAGTCTAAGGGGGAGAGAGAGATCAATGCAGAGCAGAGCAGAGCAATTAGTTTTAGACTGTGCTAGCAACAGCCAACGCAGATACAATAGTCTTTACAAAAAACCTTTTCGGTTGGCCTGGAGCAATTATTCCATTCCATCAAGAAGATAACAATGACAGTTTCCCTTTACATATGTCGTTGCTGTTATTTCTGTGCTTAGATTCATTCATATTGTACGCTATTTAGCATGTAACCAACAAGGTGCAGCTACATCTGCACATCCTACTTTATCTCTGAGCATTTTATCAATAAATATGCACATTGCATGAATGTGTTTGAGTTCACAGATTGAACGAGAGTATTTATTACTTGTTTTATATTGCTTATCAAAAAGCAATTAGCCCAATCTAGATTTCAAATTAGATCCATGTAGATTGGATAACACTGGTCTGCAAAGCTTTATGGAGTTGACTATTTTTGCCAGAGGCAGCTCTGCTAGTGTGTGTGATGAAGCAATAGTTCTGAAAAGTGGGCTAGATTTAATGTAGCAGATCATTGTGAGAATGATGGTGCCTCGGTCCACTTAATTATGAGAGATGTCCCCTGTCAGTCACCTGTTAGCAACAAGATCTCCATTATGCTGAAGGGCAGAAGGATCTAATGCAGGATTCACAGTTACTAGTGGTGGGATTTCAATTAAGATCATTGAAGTGTTAAATGACACATTATTCCTCAACCCACTGCAAAATAGTGGTCCCTCAGATTATATGGGAGTAATATTTTTTTCTAGTACTCTCAGAGGCTGCCCAGCAAACCTGCCAAAGATTGACAGTGGCCTGACAGATTAGGACTCTTGTTATCAGGCAATCTGTCTGCCTGCCTATGTTCTTCCACCTGGTGATCCTCATCTACCTTCACTACCCCTTGGCCTCATGCTCATGATGGTCCTGGGCCTCTCGTGGGTGCTATGATACCAGGCATCGTGGCTCCCGCTGGTGACTACTGCATGAGGAGTTGCTGACATCTAATTGGCTCAGACCTTCAGCTCTGGGGACCTCGAAACACCAGGAAGACCTGATGGTGGCCATTTCAGTGCCTGAAGCACACTTGGTTCTGTCGAATGTACTCCACAGCACTGACAGGGATTCCCCAATGGTACTCCAATCAATCAGTGAGACTTAGTTGGCCCAACAAAACCCTGGCTGTTGTTGGAGCTAATCTCTGCATAAATTTGGCAATTAACTAAGCAGTATCAGTTCTAATTTTAGAACTAGTCTCAGAGAGTGGCAAATACATGAAACCAAGATGGTTTGGTTTCAATTCCTCTTCAACTCGGCAAAAAAAAATGAATTTGCTGTTTGTTTAGTCTAAATGGCCTTTTCACCTATTACATTAAAGATTAAACAAATTATTGTCTCACAGAATCAGAGGAAGCTCTCGCTAGCATTGAGATTTTCCTGAAGCTTTGGTTAGGAAGTTGCACTTACTACTTTCCACAAGAGATGAGCAGCTTATTGTCAAAATAGAACGCAGGGAATTGTTTTATACCAAAGTATTGTCTCATAGTTTGAATTTTATCCCTTGCATCTGGTACAACTTTTCATCATTTATACCTTGTTAACCTAATTTCTCATATTGCTTTGTATCTTAGTCACAGTTTTCTAACAGCTGACTTTGTTTTTTATTCACTATTCCAGCTGCTTGGTTGTCTTTGAGTTTGTCAATGAAATGAAGGGGGAAGTGTTATCTGAAGTAAGTGTGCGATGTAAGTGGATTACACACAAGCCCTTTACACACCAATCCTAGCAGATCTCCTGTGGGATTGTTCATAGTAAATTGGAGGATACTCCAGTGCCACCCTAATGTTCCCATCCTTCTGTCCCATCCCTCTGTCCCACTTCTCTGCCCCATCCTATATTAAAGCGTCTCTCTCCTCCCCAGTATTCTGACACACCAATATCGTGCTATGTGTGCCACATCCCTTCATCTTTTCTCACTGCTTCCACACACATGGACTATCCTCTCTCTAATTTTAAACAACACTATTCTCATTCTATTGTTGCTTTTCTCTTTTTTTACATTTATAATGATCTCAGCTGATGATAATACTGGACAAGTCAGACCCCAGAATAAAACCTGACTTGATGGATCATAGGTTTAATGTTTGCAATTTTTTTGCTGCGGTAGTTAATGACTGAAACCAATTCACAGAAGGCTGCCAACGGTCTTTGACAAGTTACCATAGTGTAGTGTACAAAATAAGAAAAACAAAGCAAACAAAGCTATAGATATGTTTTATGTAGGCAGTGCCTGGGTTGTGAATGCGTTCTGTTCCTGAATCTGTTTGCAGGTGGATTTGTACACAGGTTACACTCAACACCATACAGGACAATGTAAAGCAGTTGTTTGTAACTAGGGGAAATGTTTGTATGTCAAGTCTTTGAAATTACATTCCTCTTTGGGATCACATTCTTAAGTATGAGTGTTTTTAAGTTGGACTTTTGCAAATCAGGGACCCCCTAAAAAAGACAGTTAGAAGTATCTTAAGACCATGAAAATAATTTCCAACCTGTTTCCCAACACTATCCACTTCAAAGACTCAATCCCAGAGAAATTCTATACCTCTCAGCCATTTAAATCACTACTTAACTGACTTTCTCCAGTTTCTTTATTCTTCCACAGTGGACACAATTTTATAATTCTCTTCCAAGTCTGTTGGCAAGAGCATCTCACAATTTTGATGGCCTGAAATTTTTTAGTTCTAACAACTTGAAGGCTTCTATCCAAGCTCCCCTGGCTTAGAAGCTTCATAGACTAGGAATCACTTCTGCTGAGGTGACTGGCTCCCCTGAACTAAAAAGCTTAGTTCTCCTGTCAGGAGATAGAAAAAGATTTCCCAAGACTATCCTTCTGAAACTGTCCTTCCCAAGTTTGGCTAAGCACAAACAAATCATCAAAACAAACAACACAGTAATATTACCTTTCAACTAACTGACCTTGTTGGTTAATTGCTGAAAGATTGCTGATGCATTTTTCATTCCAAGCAACATAAATTATATTGAAAAGTCCATTCGGTGATGCAAAAGCTGATATTTCTTTGGCTCTGTCAGTCAATGGAACTGGCCAATATCCTTTAATAAAACCATTTTTGCAATAAATTGTATGTATTCAATTCTTTCAATGTAGTCCTCAAGGTTTGGGGTGGCATGATGGAGCAGTGGTTACTACTGTTGCCTCACAGCATTGTGTACCCACCCATTAAGTATATGTTGCTGTATGATGCAGCACGTGATTGAAGAAGACAAGGCTATTGTAACCTTGTATCAGCTAATGGTTCAAATGCCCCATGATTTATTTTAGTTTCTTGCTGAAGCGCCCAACATTTCAGATGCCAGTCTTTAGCTAATTCTATTCACGTACATGATATTCAAAAAAAAATCAGCGTTTTGGCTCCCCAACATTCCAGCTGTAGAGTTGAAGATTTATGCTTCAGAACAAACCGTGCTTCTATCTAAACTGGTCCATTTCACATCTACCTTACAAAGTTGGTGGCACAGTGGGAATGTCACTGGACTGCTCAGCTCAGGCACATGCTTTGTGTACATGGGTTCAGATCTCACTATGGCAGCTAGTGGAATTTTAATTCACTTAATATACCTGGAATTAGCCTCAGTGATAGTGATATAAAATCATTGTTGATTGTTGTGAAAGCCCATCTGATACACTATGATCTTTAAGGATGGAAATCTGCCATCCTTATCTGGTCTAGGTTTTATGTGATTCCAGACCAGACAGTGTAGTTGACTCTTGGCTGCTCTCTGAAATGGCCTAGCAAGCCACTGCATTCAAGGACAATTAAGGATGAGCAACAAACGGGGGCCTTACCAGTGACATTGGTATTCCCAAAATAGCAATGAAAACAAAAGTGTAAGATTGTCAAGGTATGAACTGTCAACAATAAAATACAATAATTTCAACCTAGTCAATTACTACCCTACCTTCTCTACAGCAAATTCATGTTAAGATCAATCAATTATTATATTGAATGGCACTTATGTACAAATAACCTATGAATAAATGAACTGAATGCCAGAGGTTATTTGGGAACAACTGCAGTTGACATCAAGGCAACATTTAAATGACTGTGGTACTAAAGGACCCTAAAGATACCGAAATCAACAGGGATCAGGGTAAAATTTTCTCAGCATTTTGATTAATGCCTAATGCTGAGTATTTTGATGTAAGAGGTGAATTATCACTGGAGGAGCTCCCCAAGATCATCTCTTAAATCCAAATGCCTTCAGGAAATAATAATAAACATTTATAAAATACTGGTTAGTTGAATATTGTGTGGAGTTTTGAGCATTTCATTTTGGAAGGATATGAAGACTTTAGTGGGGGTGCAGAAAATACGTACCAGAATGGTTTCAGGAGTGAAGGATTTGATTTAATCCTAGACTGGAGTTTGGAGTTGTTCTCTTCAGAAAAGAAATGTTGAATGGAGATTTGATGGAGATGTTCAAAATCATGAGTGTTCTAGACAGACAGAGAAAAACAGTTCCCTTTGATGAAAGGGTTCAGAACTGTGGCACACAGATTTAAAGTGATTGGCAAAAGACGCAAAGATGACAGGAAAATTAATTTTACACAGTGAGTGGTTACAATCTGGAATGCATTGTCTGAGAGTGTGGGGGCAGCAGTTTCAATTGTAATTCTCAAAACAGAATTGAATAAACACCTGAAGGAAAGCTATTTCCAGGACTAAGGAGGAAGGATGGAGGAATTGATCTAGCTTAATTATCTTGCAGAGAGATGGCACAGACTTGAATATCTGAATGATCTTCTTCTGTCTTATAATCATTTGATAATTTCACACATCCCTGTAGAACTTTTTCTCTGATTGTATAATCAATTGCAGTTCCTGTTTCATATCGTCACAAATTAAAATGCAAAATTGACGAGTATTTGATGAGCAATGCTTGTTAGCCAACTGTTTTTCAAATCAGATTTAAATGGAATGCATATACACACCATTTGATCATTAACCTATATAAAATGATTTAGCTAGTAGCAGAAAGACTTGCATTTATATAGCACCTTTCACAATCATTGCCACCTGAAAGTACTTTATAACCATTGAGGTACTTTTATAGCATAGTTCCTGTTCTAATATGGGAAATGTAGAAACTAATAAGTACAGAAAAAGACTTCCATGACAACCAGCTCTGATAATGGCCAGGTAATCTGTTTTTCTGCTGTTGATTGAAGGATAATGTTGACCAGGACATGAGGTGATTTCCCTACTCTTTTCTGAAATAGTACCATGGAATCCTTTTTGTCCACATTGAGGGGAGATGGAGCCTTAATTTAACATTTCAGCTGAAAGACAATACTCCTTGACAGTGCAGCAGTTTCTTAGATCTGTACTGCTATGTAAGCCTTGGCTTTTAAGCTCAGGTCCTGGAGCGAGACTTCAAACCACAACTGCCTGACTCAAAGTGTACCAACTAATCATGGATGACACCAAGAAAGACAATAGAAAATATTTCCTTTATGGTGAAAGAATAGCTTTTATTTCCAGAGGCTGGAATTAAAAAAAACATGGAAGTGATGCTTTTGTTGCTTTTCCCTTCCATAATGATATATTGGCCTTAGAGAACATGCAAGGCATGTTCAGTAGAATGATGTTGAAGGTTAAAGGGTTAATTTATGAAGCTTGTTGATTTCGGAGGTTCATGATCACAGCTACCTAATAAGGGCAGTTGATGACTTGTCATAATTTTCTGATAGTTTATGGAGTTTGTTAAGTAGCAGCAGATACACATGTAGACACAACCATAACAGGTGAGAACACTTCATTGATTCCAAAGCTGCCCTATGGAATGGAAGACCATGAGCGGTGGTTTTGAAATGGAGCATATGTCTTTGTTGGTCCCTTAGGCTAATGTAGAGTTTTCTCTGGTCTTATCCCAAGAAAATGGTAGCTGGTTTCCTGGATCCTCTTGCACATACCTTCTCTCCCCAACTATCCCCCTGTTGATATGCCTTATTCTGATATGGGTTCGCCATCTTTCTTGTGTCAATCATCTGTTAAAGACCATGAGCACTACTCATGATGACAGGATGATTGCTGCCCACCTTGATTTGAATGTCCTCCAAACCTTCTTATTTTTGAAAAAATGCACTGATGTAGTGTGACAGCCAATGAATCTTGTGTTTCTGCTTGTGAAAGGCTAGTTACTAATGTGACATAGTTAATGAGGTTTCATGTTACATAGAAAATCTCAAACATGGAATATTGAGTGAACATAGGTTTAAAGGAGGCTCTGATTTCCAGCAGGATTCAATACCTAAATTTTGTTTGTAATTCCTTTAACAAAAAAGGTAGAAAGATAAGATAATTGATGTGATTCAAATAATACGTGGACTTAGTAAGGAAGGTAAAGAAACTATTTCCTCTGGTGGGACAATCAACAATGAGGGCTCCTATGATTAAAATTAGAGCTCAGTAATTGAGGAGTGACGCAAAGAAACCTAAGAACATAGAAGTGGGCCATTTGGCCTGTTGTAACAGCTTCTCTGTTCAATAAGTCATTGGCTGATCTGACTTTGGTCTCAATTTCACTTTCCTGTCCGTACCCTATCACTCTTGACTTCCTTGTCGATCAGAGGTCAATCAATCTCAGCCTTGAATAAATATAGACCCAGCCTTCACTCTCTTCTGGGGAATAAAAAAATCTCCTTATCTCTATGAGACTGCTTATTTTAAAACAAAATATCTCCTTACTTTAGTCTCCCTCACAAGGGTCTACCCTATCCAGTACCCTCAAGATCTTATATGTTTCCACAAGATCACCTCTCATTCTTCTGAACTCTAATGGATATCGGCCTAACTTAGCCAACATTCATTCAAAAGATACGCTTTTTGTCTCAGGAATGAGAAACAGGAGGGACTTGTTCCAAGGGCCATGAGAATTTGGAATTTTCTTCCTTAAAGGATAATGGATGTGAAGCCAATTGAATTTTTCCAGACAGAGACTGAAGATTGTTGGCTGTCAAAGGACACAGAACAAAAGCAGGTACTTGTACATGGATGTGAGATATAGATCAGCCATGATTTCACTGAATGACAAACAAGTAGGATTGGAGCTCCTGTTGGAACTAGCACATATCTGGTTCTTCAGGTTATCAGTACGTTTTGATGGCTGGTAAAGATGCTGCTTCTGCTTCTACATCCTGAAGGTTGATTTGCAGTGTGTCTTGGGATGTTCTTATGTCATGGGTTTCCCACTGGACATACTTTCAGAAGACTCAGCAGCACTTCTCACTGCAGAAGTGAAGCATAAAAATCCTTTTGGGCTACAAATAGATCCCACTAGCAACGCATTGATTAATGATTGATCCCAGAGACATCAGTAATCACTTACTTAATTCTTACATTGTGTGAGAGTATAGTTTAAAAAGCAAAAAAACCCCAATTTACATCTTTATCCTGATCTAGACTATTGTGTTTTCTACTTTCCAACAAAGACTAGATACAAAAAGTACTTAATTGGTGCTGTATAATTGCAAATTCCCTAATTACAGAATTACTAGTAAAAACTTAAACTGGAAGTGTAGTCTACAAATAAATGTGTTTTTGATATTACATTTACAGTCCCATGAAGATTTAATTTGTAATCTGAAACAATTCTATTTTGAAACATCATTATTACTAGTGGCTTATAATGCAGAATAAGCATTTACAAATGTTTCTTTACTTCAGTAATTTTCAATGTTTTACATCCATTTATAACAGAGTATCAAATCCAGAAACTAGTTTGTGGCTGACTGCTTCAGCAAGAAGACTGAAGATAGAAAGTTAGAAATTCAACTACCCAGCAGAGCTGGAGTGAATGCTATGGAACCAGATATCCACGGAGTGGGGTAAACAATACTTCAGTCCACTTCCATTGTTGGGAAGGGTGCTTGAATGGGTTTACTATGCATATTTCCCAAGTAGGCTGGTTGTGGTATCAAACAGCCATTCCAGCACATTGTACCACTCAGGTCCTGTTGTCAATTGTTATTAACCAAGCACATGGATTCTGATGCGAAAAGTACCCACCTAACTAGCATTATGTGCAGGAGAGGCACCTACTTGAAGAAGGTAAAGTATATTAATTACTGCTGCTCTTCGTGTAGGTACTTTGATTTCATTGCATTGTGATTGAGTAATGTACCTATCACAGATGAATAGCTGGAGGCATGTGGAAATAGTTGGATTTGGGTATTAGGCTGGCATCATTGGAAGTTGCATGAACATGAAATGAAGTTTCTGAACTTCTGCCCTCACTACCATGGAGGAGTGAGTGGTGGTACTGAGTAGCTTGTGATGTTGGGCTGGAGATATCTTTTGAAGATGCACTCAATGACATTGACCATCCATGTGAAGTAATTTAACTTTTTGCAACCCTGCTTCCAGAATGGTGGGCCAGAACAAGACTACTGACCTCTCTGGCTAACTGGTCCCATTCCTTCTGAGGTCTTGAGGCTTCCTGGCTCCCAGCAGAAACATGACCTTTCTTATTTTCTCAGTGTCTGGGAAACTAATAATCCTATAACTTCCCTAGATTCCTATTTATGCCGTTCCTATTTGCAATAAATGTTGGTCCAGAGTCAATATCCCTCCCACAGAATGCTGATCTCTTTAAGAAGTGCAGGTTGCCTTTGATAGAACGAGATTGCCTGCACAATGTACTATCAGCCAACATGGCTTATCCCTCCATTGAATGCTCAAGTAGGCAGTAGGCTGTGGATCCCACTCAAACCTATGCAATCATCATTTAAAAAAGGAGCAACACAAATTTTCACACACTGTGCGTCTGCATCAGAATGGGTGCGGACAGATCAAAAATCAGCATCCCTAAACCTGAAAATGACCCTTAGCAATTTTTTATCATGGAGTTTGTTAGCAGAGGCTGAATAGCTATTACTGCTGCATGTAATGTGCCAAAACTTTAATTCAGTTATTTCATTTTAAGTGAATCTTGAATTGCATAGACCCCTAAAGTAATCTTAAAATAGTAGCATTCCAAAGCAACTGCTGTTGTCAGACAGTATTTCTCACATCTTCCCTAAATAACATAAAGACTAGCAAATATGATTATATTTATTCTTGCAAATAAGCTGCTTTATCATGACCGAACAAATCAAACAGTATTTTTGTCATACACAGTTTCCTGGTTTTTACTGATGGTTGGGGAATTTGATTCCAAAATGCTGCTTGTTCATAGTTAGGGCTACTGATGTGATTGAATCATTCACATTTCTGTTGTGTGTTGGATTAAGGAGTTGCGCTGGTGCTTTGGGGATTAAAGTAATTCCATCCAATTTTCTGTGCAGACTGCATATCAATACTTTTGTAAATGACCCCTTTGGCTTAGGAGAGACAGATGAGATCACCCCTTAAAAAATATTCCGTCAACCTAAAGGAAAGGAATAAGGCTGGCTCAATCCAAAAGGTGAGTGGGCTTGTGACACTGGAGTAACACTTGAAGTCACCGCACTGAGAAGAACAGGATCTATCCACAGAAACATATGTTAGCACTTGTGTAATACTGAAAGGAACCTATTGGAGGAATCACAAACTCTTCTTCATCTTTTATCTTTTAAGAAAATAACAATGTGATGCTAGTCCCTGACTGATGTCCCATCTGCTGCATGATATCTGACTACAAGGAATGCATAATTCACTAGACACTCTCTACTCAAAATGTCAGTACAAATGAAAACAAATCTGTAACCTAGTTTTATTTCCTTTTCCTAAATCTCTTGTTTCAATCATATGTTTTACTGTTCGATCTTTGAAGTTAACAACTGGAATGGTGAAAAACAAGTGCAGTTATGTAGTAAAAGCAAAATCAACTCAGCTGCTGCAGCATTGGCAATAAGGGAAAACTTATGGTATTAACAGAAAATAAAAATTCCAGTGGGAAGTGTCAGAAATGAAGGACAAAAGAACTGTATGTGTTATGTTATAGCAAATGTTCATAAGCCCTTATAATGTCCAGATGCTAGCAGAACCCTTTGGGTTTCTCAGAGTGTGCAAGAATACAGTGAGAATACAGACTGAGAAAATCAGGGCATCACATTACACTGCAAGTACTTTTGTTACTTAAATTGGGTCATTTGATAGCATTTCTGGTACAAATATGGCTGTGTCCGTGCCCTCAAATGAAGGTGAGTAAGAGTAGGTGGTGGTGAAGATTCATGCTGCTGATGAGTGTTTCAATTTTCTGGCACTCTTCCACCATGGGCTATTTTCCCAAAGACAGGATTGCTGACGGAAGGGCTACCTACCCATAAAAGGTGAATAGCCAGGTGAGGACATTTCTAGTGAACTTGTGCATCCACTGAGACTTTGAGAAACAGGACAGTTGCTTTGAATAGCCTCCCATCCTTGAAGATCTCCTCCACCATCAATGTCTGCCTGCAACTGCTGCAAGTTCAGGTTGTTCAGTCAAAAGGCTCCCTTTTCACAATAGTATCTCGGCTGCTGAGGTCATTTTGTAAAATTGAAAACTTATACGAACTGCAGAGATAGAGGGACACTCTCGCTCTCTGTTTTAAGTGAACTGCAGACTGCTGCTCCTTCCAAGTTGTAAGTTCTCCTCTTGGCAATTCAGCATCAAGACTCCTGTCCTTAATTGACTAGTGAGCGTGTCTTTTGACCACTAATTGGCCAATTTGGGGAACTGTCGGGTTTGTAAAGAGTGCATGGTCAGAACCCCCATTTGATGCTCACATTCAGATTCTGGCTCTCAACTCAAAATCCTGCTCATTATTTCATCGCCTACCTACAAGAAAAATTACATCCAACGTTACCATTCTAAGCGAACTTAATAAAATTAAAAATTAACTCACAATTAGTATTGTATTTTTCGTGATCTAAGAGATCATCATAACTTCTTCATGCTTGTAGCAACTTTGAATTATGGTCTCCTTTACATAATCATAAAAGAACACCTGTATTCAGTGTTAAGTTATTCACGTATTATCAATCCTTATATCACATGAGCTCTTTAACTTTTCAGTTTCTTAGATCAGAAAATTATAGTCCTTTTGAAGTTGAATATTTGTGCCAAATCTTTGAATAGTCTATACACTTTTTACAATGAACTACGTTTAATGTAGCATGACACTACAAAAATGATTTTTACTTCAAAGTCATGAACATTAAAACCTGATTGAATATTCTAGGACTTAGTATTAGGAAAAAAGCAGGCTTTCTGCGATTAAACATAATAGATGTTAAATCAGTTAATATTGTTATTTCAAAAACTGAAATGTTAGCCATAATTCATTAACCAGCTGTCCATCTTCACTGAAGTTACAGCGGAGCAAATCCATTAGCTCAAACTAAAAATCTGAACTCGAAGCAGTGTTGTAGCTGAGAAGAGATGACAGGAACTTCTCTGAGCAACAATGTTTAGTCAAACAATCATTGTGAAAACAAAATGGCTTTTTTGGTTTTGTACTTGCTCCAATATTTTCCCCAAACTGTTGATAGGAGTAATTACAGCACTTCAAAATCCCTAGCATTTTGCATGTGTCATTAAGGAAGGTTGTGGTGGTTTAGTGGTAACATCACTGGGCTAATAATCCAGAATCCCAGCGAACGTTCTGGGGACATGGGTTTGAATCCCACCATGGCAGATGGTGAAGTTTGAATTCAATAAAAATCTGGAATTAAAAAATTAGTCTAATGGTGACCATGTAACCATTGTTGATTGTCATAATACCCATCTGATTTACTAATGTTCATTAGGGAAGGAAATCTGCCACTCTTACCTGGTCTGGTCTACACGTGACTACAGACCCATGGCAATGTGGTTGACTCCTAACTCCAATTAGGCAATTCTAAATGGGTAGTAAATGCTGCCTTATCCTGTGATGTTCACACCCCATGAATATAAAAAGGGGTCATTTCGGGAACAGTGATCATTATATCATAATCTTTTGGAAGATGCTGAAAAATAATGTCGGTCAATCCAGAGTAAGATCTGACAGAGAGAGAGACAACCTCACTATGGCAAGAACAAAGCTGGCCTGGATAGACTGGAACCAAAAGTTGGCAGAAAAGAAAAATAATAGCTGAATAAAACTTAGCTATGTCTCACAGCAGATGTGCAAAATAACTTTCAAAGACAAATGCTTATGATGTCATATCTGTGTCATGACATGTGACCTAATGGCATAAAGCTGTAATCTCCATCTTACTCAGCGCTGTCCTCTAGCAGCATGACATGCAGAGGGAAGCTTGCTGCAGTACATTGAATTGCTTAGTTTGAGCCCAGATATGCAAGAGCCTGTGATTGTAATGTACATATGGAATAACAGTTAATTGAAAAGTTCATCTTGACTACTGCATTACCCACATCCTGTCCTCTGGTTATGGGAGCTAACTGGGTTTTTGAAAAGGCAACAGAGAGGGTTGCTAAGTACAAGTCTGTTGATGGACTTCCAAAAAGACATTCAGTACAGTGCCACACAACAGATTTGTGAAAGTTATAGATCATGGAATACAATGGACAGTAGCAACATGGATACAACATTGGTTAAGCAATAGGAAACAGAGAGTAATGGTCTCTGGATAGTTTTTAAGCTGGAATAAGGTTTTAGTAGAGTCCTGCATAGGTTGTTTTTATGATCCTTTCTTTTCCTGATATATATAAATAATTTTGGTGTGCAGAGGACAGTTTCAAAGCTTGTGAATGACAGTAAACTTGAGAAAATTGTAAATTGTGAAGCAGACACATCCCTCCAGCAACAGAGATATCACTGACTTACAGTCACTGGCATTCTGCCCTATCTCTTACCGGCAATGACAGCCAACAATAAATGGGAGAAACAGATGACCAGTGCAGAACCACTAATCCATCTAAAGTCTCAAAAATAGTACTTAGGATCATGGGCAGCAGAGCAATGGAACAAGTACGGGCCCATATTGTTAGGACCAGCTGAATAATGGTGAGTTGGTCATTCATGAACCTTCTCCTGCATCATCATAAACAAGTGCTGCAAAGATCCTTTGACCAATCTTAGCAGCAAACTTATTGCTTTAGGAAGCTGGGCTTGCTTGATGCTGTTACATGTGGTTCTGTGTTTCTTATTCAATGCTCTCTGACTTCAGGTAGTGGAATAGTGGAAGAGGGTTATAAGCCACGATAATGCTGAGGCAGAGGATTGTGTATTTGATTCCCAGACTCAGAATTAACTGTGTGATGTAACCTGATCTTTAGTGGACTGGTTTGGGAGTTTAGCATTGATGATGATGATGATGTTGATTGATTGATTTATTCTTGTCACATGTACCGAGATACAGTGAAAAGTATTGTTTTATGTGGAATACAGGCAGATCGTACCATGCAAAGTGCATCAGGGTAGCAGACCACAGTGCGGGATACAGTGTTACAGCCACAGAGAAGGTGCAGAGAGAGAGAGAGAGATCAAAATTAATATTTGAGAGGTCTGTTCAAAAGTGTGATAACAGCTAGGAAGAAGCTGTTCTTGGATCCGTTTGTACATATATCCAAACTTTTATATCCTCTGCCTGACAGAAGAGGCTGGAAGAGTGTCTAGCCAGAATGGGAGGGGTCTTTGATTATGTTGGTTGCTTTTCTGAGGCAGCAGGAAGTATAAGTAGAGACAATGGATGTCCTAGCCCCCACCCCCATACACCAAGCCTTGTGATCACTTAGTCTGCTATTACACACAACCCATTGTTAAGAACATAAGAACCAGGAGCAAGAGTAGGCCATCTGGGCCTTCGAGCCCACTCTGCCATTCAATAAGCTCATGGCTGATCTTTTCATGGCCTCAGCTGCACTTACCCACCCTCTCACCATAACCCTTAATTCCTTTACTAATCAAAAATTTATCCATCTTAGCTTTAAAAACATTCAATGAGGAAGCCTCAACTACTTCACTGAGTAGGGAATTCCACTGTCTCACAACACTTTGGGTGAAGAGGTTCCCTCTCAATTCAGTACTAAATCTGAGCCCCCCGCTAATTTTGAGGCTACGCCCTCTTGTTCTAGTTTCACCCGCCAGTGGAAACATCCTCCCTGCTTTTATCTTATCTATTCCGTTAGTAAGTTTATATGTTTCCATAAGATGCCTCCCTCATTCTTCTAAATTCCAAAGAATATAATCCCAGTCTACTCAGTCTCTCCTCAGAAGCCAACGCTCTCAATTCCGGAATCAACTGACTGAATCTCCTCTGCACCCCCTCCAGTGCCAGTACATCCTTTCTCAAGTAAGGAGACCAAACCTGCATGCAGTACTCCAGGTGTGGCCTCACTGGCACCCTATACAGCTGTAACATATAACCTCCCTGCTTTTAATCTCAATTCCTCTAGCAATGAAGGACGAAATTCCATTTGCCCTCTTAATTACCTGTCGCACCTGCAAACCAACCTGCTGTGATTCATGCACAAGAACACCCAGGTCCCTCTGCACTGTAACATGCTGCAATTTTTTACCGTTCAAGTAATAGTCCTTTTTACTGTTATTCCTACCAAAATGGATGACTTCACATTTATCAACATTGTACTCTGTCTGCGAGATCTTTGCCCACTCATTTAATCTATATCCCTCTGCAAACTTTCAGAATCTTCTGCACACTTTGTGCATGGCACTAAGATGCGTGGTAGAGCAAACTTTGACACACTACACGTGGTCCCCAACTCCAAATCATTAATGTAAATTGTAAACAATTGTGATCCCAACACTGATCCCTGAGGCACATTACTAGTCACTGATCATCAACCAGAAAAGCACTCATTTATTCTCACTCTTTGCTTTCTGTTAGTTAACCAATCCTCTGTCCATGCTGAAACATTGCCTGTAACGCTGTGCACCTTTATCTTATGCAGCAGCCTTTTGTGTGGCACCTTGTCGAATGCCTTTGGAAATCTAAATGCACCACATCTACTGGGTCCCCGTTGTCCACCGTGCTGGTAATGTCTTCATAGAATTCCAGCAAGTTAATTAAACATAACCTGCCCTTCATGAACCTGTGCTACGTCTGCCCCAATGGGACAATATCTATCTAGATGTCTTGCTATTTCTTCCTTGATGATAGATTCAAGCATTTTCCCGACCACAGAAGTTAAGCTAACTGGCCCTATAATTCCCTATCTTCTGTCTACCTCCTGTTTTAAACAATGGTGTCATGTTTGCTGTTTTCCAATCTGCTGGAACTGTCCCAGAGTCCGGCAAAGTTTGAAAATTTACCAGAAACGCATTCGCTATTTCCCCCGCCATCCCTTTTAGTACCCTGGGATGCATTCCATCAGGGTCAGGAGACATGTCTACCATTAGCTCCATTAGCTTGCTGAACACTACCTCTTTCATGATAATAATTGTTTTTAGGTCGTCACCTACCTTAGTCTCCTTTTCATCAATTGGTGGCTCATTATTCATGTCGTCCACTATGAAGACTGACACAAAATACCTGTTCAATGCCTCAGCTATTTCCTCATTTCCCATTATTAAATCCTCCTTCTCGTCCTCTAAAGGACCAATGTTTACTTTATCCACTCTTTTGTCATTTTATATATTTGTAGAAACATTTGTTTATCTGCTTTATATTCTGAGCCAGTTTATTCTCTTGCTTGTCTTTATAGCTTTTTTGAGGCTTTCTGTTGACTTTTAAAGTTTTCTCAATCTTCTAGTTTCCCACTGATCTTTGCTACTTTTTATGACTTATGTCTCAGTCTGAAAGTCTGGTTTTTATGAAAGTCTCTCTTATTTCCTTCGACACCCATGACCCTTTTCCTATAGGCCTTCCCTTTCATTGGTATATACTTTTGCTAAGCACTTTGAAAAATTGCTTTGAAAGTCCTCCACCGTTCCTCAACTGTCCCACCACCAAGTCTTTGCTTCCAGTCTACTTTAGCCATCTCCTCCCTCAACCTATGATAGTCTCCTTTATTTAAGCACAAGACCCTGGCATTGGATTTTATCTTCTCATTTTCTACCTGAATTCTAAATTCAACCATACTGTGATCGCTCCTTCCAAGAGGATCCCTAACTGTAAGATCATTAGTTAGTCCTGCCTCATTACGCAGGATCAGATCTAGGATAGCTTGCTCCCTTGTCCATTACATACTGTTCAAGAAAACTATCGCTGATACATTCAATTAGCTCATCCTCAATGCTGCCTTGACTGACCTGGTTCGACCAATCGACATACAGATTAAAATCCCCCATGATAATTGCCATACCATTTTGACAGGCATTAGTTATTTCTTTGTTTATTTACCACCCTAATATAATGTTATTTTTTGGTGGGCTATGGGCAACGCCTCTCAGTGACTTTTTCTCCTTAGAATTTCTAATTTCCACCCAAATGGACTCAACCTTATTCTCCATAGAACCTATATCATCTCTCATTACCGCCCTGATGTCATCCTTAAATATCAGAGCTACACCACACCTCTTACCTTCCTGTCCGTCCTTCCAAATAGTCTGATACCCCTGGATATTTAATTCCCAATCGTGACCATCCTACAACCGTGTCTCTGTAAAGGTTACTAAATCATACTCATTTGCAATGATTTGTGCCGTTAACTCATCTACCTTGTTTCAAATGCCATGAGCATTCAAGTAAAGTGCCTTTATGCTAGTTTTTATATCTTCTTTTTGAATTCTAACATCTCCATTAATAACGTTCTCTTGAGTTTTCCTTCCTTTTATCTTCTTCTAAGTCTTCAATGTATTTAAACCCTCCTGCGCACATGTTAACCTGCTGTTTCCTTTTCTATTTACTATTATACTTCCTGTCAATTTCCCCTTTCCTTCCTCTAACAGTCTCCATTAATAGCTATTCACTGACCTAGCCAGATCATTGTCCACTCCTTTGTCTGTCCAACTGCTCCTCTCTCTCTTTGGACTCCGTCCCCACCTAACATTTACTCCTTATCCCCTCCCCCAACCCTATCTTCTGCATACAAACTGACATTTCCTAGAGACTATCAGTTCTGATGAAGGGTTACCAGACCCGAATCTCTGATTTCTCTCCGCAGAAGCTGCCAGACCTGCTGAGCTTTTCCAGCAATTTCTGTTTTTGTTTCCGATTTATAGCATCCACAGTTCATTTGGTTTTTGCAATGGATGGAAGGCTGGTTTGTGTGATGGACTGGGCTGTGCTCATGACTCTCTGTGGTTTCTTGTAGTCTTGGGAACAGCAGTTGCCATACCATGCTGTGGTGCATCCAGATAGGATGCTTTCTATGGTGCATCTATAAAAATTAGCAAGAGTCCTTGTGGACATAATGAATTTCCTTAGCCTCCTCAGGAAGTAGAGACGTTGGTATGCTGTCTTGACTACCATGTTGAATGTGGATGGACCAGGAAAGATTGTTGTGATCATCACTGCCAAGAAGTTGACACTTTCAACAATCTCCAGCTCAGCACCATTGATGCCCTGCAGTCTGCTTCCTGAAGTCAATGACCAGCTCCTTCGTTTCACTGACATAAATGGAGAGATTGTTGTCTTTACGCTGTAAGCACTCTATCTCTTTCCATCATTCGGATGAGATATTATATTGTATCTGGATTTACCAGTTCAGTTGAAGTTGAGTCCATGTGATATTGCAAGATAAGTGTAAATCTATTGTCTACAGTAACCTTAAACAAATCTAAACAGAAATTAACCAGTTATTCAACTCATTACATTTGACTGGTACAGAATGGTTACTATCTTTGTCTACAGAATTATAGCCGTTGATTAAAATAATTGTGTTTTAAGTACACTTTAATGATTCATTAAACTGGTATTTAAAATACATATGCCTCTTGTGATGGAAGGTATGTAGTTTATATCTATTTTAATGTCATTTATTTTTAAGTTTGAAGTTATGAATTTGAGCTAGTGGCACATGGATTTTCTCTGTGTCTGAAGGGGTTTAATGATTAACTTGTAAGTATTTCAGTAGCCATAGTAACTTCTTGTAAATGATACTGTGAAGGAAAGACTTCCTAGAAAGTATTGGGGTACTGTTTACGTTGGGAAAATTTTATGAATGGATAAAGTAAACAGATGAGCGTTAGGCTCCTGTATAGATGGTCGGGGATTGGTTTAAATCCTTTGATTATGGGAAACGTGCATATCTTGGGGGCAAATTTTTTTTATAGAATCCCTGCAGTGTGGAAGCAGGCCATTTGGCCCATTGAGTTCAACAAACCCTCATCCCACCCAGACACACCCCGTCCCTGCAAATCCCATGGTTAATCCACCTAACCTACACATTCCTGGACACTATGGGCAATTTAGCATGGCCAATCCCTCTGATCTGCACATCATTGGACTGTGTGAATGAACCCACACAGACATGGGGTGAATGTGCAAACTCCACACAGACAGAGGGTAGGATCAAACCGTGGTCCCTGGTGCTGTGAGGTGGCAGTGCTAACCACTGAGCCACCGTGCCACCCCAATAGTTTCAGTTTGGGCAGTTCTACAGGGATCTTAGCTGGATGTGTAAAGCAGTTTCTCCTGAGAAAGGGAAAAATGAAATTTGAATTGTTAATAACAGGTTACCTCACTGTAAGGAGTACCGTAAAAGGTCCAGACCAGAAGTGAGATTTGACATGGAAGAAGTTAAATTCAGTTATATAAAGGCTCCAGGAACAGCCTATCGGATCGTTGAACCAGGGATTTGAAGCCACAGTTAGGTTAACCCAAAAGTGATGGAACTCTTTTTGGTGTGAGTACTGTTTTTGAGATTAATGGGATTATATTTTTCCCATGTATGTTTAAATATGTGCTATAAGTAAATAATTGAGTATATTCTATTTACCTTCATCTCTTTTGTGTTACAAACTCGTGTTTTATTGTTAAAATCAAATCTGCATCATTGTGTCCTTGTGCTTCAGTGACAGACCACCTCATAAAAAACAAATAGACAAAATATGATCTATCAAGCCAGATTTCAGTCTCCGATTTGACTTATCCAATATTGACACCAGCTGGGATCATAACACTTTCAAAACTATCAGTGAAAAACAGATACCGATGAAATATGGTAATTAGATTAGGAGCTGGAGGTCATCAAAGCGAGTAAATTGTAGCTTTGAGAAAATATTGAAGACTTTCATTTTCGTTTCTGTTTTACTTTTTCCTTCATTCCTCCTTCACCTATCCAGCATACCTCCTTCATATTTGTCCCTTTCTTCCTGTAAGTGCTGATGCTGGATAGGGTACAAAAGCGTATTTGTTAGCCATCCTCTGTTAACTCAGTCACCAGTCCACTCATCATGTACAAGCTTGAAGAAGCCAGGATTTCCAGCTCTTCATTCACCAGCCCATAGGTTTATGATCAGTGAAGAGAATGGGTAGAACAGAAGCAAATCTGTAGGTCATTCATGTGTGGGAGGTTATCAAACCTGACATGCTCCAGCACGTATCATGAATAGTGACCATAATGCTTGATATTTTTCTTCCCTGGCAATTTGAAGATTACTTTTTTTAAACTTAAGGAGGTCTTGCAGTCAGGCAAATTATCATCATGCTTCATAATTTTTGGTGAGGTTTTTAAAACTGGAATAATTGAAAAAAATTTGTAAATTTTGAGATAATCTGTACAATCAGCCAAATAGTTCATTAACTGTATCATCTGACCTCAAATTCCAATAGACATTTCAATTATGAATTATCTTCAAAGCAATATGAAAATAAATGGCTATATGAGAATAAACTAGTGGATTGCTGTGAAGACTCTGTATTTTACTTTGCCATCCCATTAAACATACCACATAGGACAGAATATTTTTACAGCACTGCGGAAGAGGAGTAGACACGTACGAAGGCGGTTTTGTTTAAATTTTCCCTCATTCTGCACACATTAGTGTCATCGAGTCATAGAGTCATACAGCACAAAAACAGAACCAAAACAGAACCTTCAGTCCGACCATCCATGCCAACTATAATCCCAAACTAAACTAGTCCCATCTGCCTGCTCCTGGCCCATATCCCTCCAAATCTTTCCTATTCATGTATCTATCCAAATGTCTTTTAAACATTGTAATTGTATCTGCATCCACCACTTCCTCAGGAAGTTCATTCCATATGCAAACCACCCTCTGCGTGAAAAAATTGCCCCTCATGTCTTTTATAGATCTCCCTCCTCTCACCTTAAAAAATGTGCCCCCTAGTTCTGAAAACCCCCATCCTAAGGAAAAGACAACCACCATTAACTCTATACCTCTCATTATTTTATAAACTTTTGTCAGGTCACCCCACAACCTCCTGCACTCCAATGAAAAAAGTCCCAGCCTATCCAGCCTTTCCTTGTAACTCAAACCTTCCATACCCGGCAACATCCTGGTAAATTTCTTCTGAGCCCTCTCCAGCTTGATAATATCCTTCCTATAACTGGGCGACCAGAACTGGACACAGTATTCCAGAAGAGGCCTCACCAATGTGCTGTACAACCTCAAAAGGACTTTCCAACTCCTATAATCAAAAGACTGAGCAATGAAGGCAAGCATGCCAAATGCCTTTTTAACCACCATGTCTATATGTGACGTAAATTTCCAAGAATTATGTACCTGCACCCCTAGGTCCATCTGTTCTATGACACTTCTCAAGGCCCTACCATTAATTGTATAAGCCCTACCCCTTGTTTGTTGTACCAAAATGCAATACATCACATCTATCCAGATTGAACTCCATCTGCTGTTTTTCAGCCATTTGCCCCATTTGATCAAAATCCTTTTGTAGTCCTCGAAAACAGTCTTCAATGTCTACTATGCCACCGATGTTGGTGTCATCCACAAACTTACTGACCATTCCTTCCATATTCTCACCCAAATCATTTATATAAATGACAATAAAAAGGGAACCCTGAACTGATCCCTGTGGAACACTGCTGGTCACAGGCCTCCAGCCCAAAAAGTAACCATCCGCCGTTACTCCATGTCTCCTGCCATTAAGGAATTATGTATCCAATTGGGAATCCCATGTGACCTAACTTTACTAATTAGACTCCCATACGGGACCTTGTCAGAGGCTTTACTAAAATCCAAATAAACAACGTCTACTGCTCTGCCATCATCAATCTTTTTGGTAACTTCCTCAATAAACTCAATCAAGTTTGTGAGACATGATTTTCCTCGCACAAAATCATGCTGACGATCCCTAATCAGTTTTTGCCTCTCTACATGTCCATAAATCCTATCTTTTATTGTCACCTCCAACAATTTAGCCACAACCGAAGTCAGACTCACAGGTCTATAGTTCCCCAGTTTCTCCTTACAACCTTTCTTAAACAAAGGTACAACATTAGACACCCTCCAGAAATCAGGCACCTCACCCGTAGTTATAGATGATGCAAATATTTCTGCAAGGGGCCACATAATTTCCTCCCTTATTTCCCACAATGTTCTGGGATACATTAGATCAGGTCCCAGAGATTTATCCACCTTTGTATTCTCTAAGACCTCCCAAACTTCCTCTTCTGTAATGTGAACTGCTTTTAAAACATCAAAGTTTATTTCTCTGCATTTTCTAGACTCCATTTCTTTCTCCACAGTAAAACCTGACGTGAAGTATTTATTTAGTATGTCTCCAATCTCCTGGGGTTCAACACAAAGACCTCCTTGATCTTTAAGAGGCCCAACCCTCGCTCTAGTTAACCTCTTGCTCTTCATGTATTTGTGGAATCTCTTTGGATTATGGTTAGCCTTATCTGTCAATCCTATTTCATATCCCCTCTTTGCCTTCCTTATTTCTCTCTCAAGAATGCCCCTACACTCTTTGTATTGGTTAAGAGAATCAATTGAACCAAGTTGTCTATATCTAAAATGAGTTTCTCTTTTATTCTTGACTAGAACTTCAATATCTTTATTCATCCATTGTTCCTTAATCCTACCAGCCTTACCCTTCATTCTACAGGAACAAAATGCCTTTGAACCCTTGTTGTTATACTCTTGAACACCTCCCACTCGTTAGATGTCCTTTTACTTGCAAACGGTCTACTCCAATCAACTTTTGAAAGTTCTTGTCTCATACCATTAAAATTTGCCTTACTCCTATTGAAAACATTGACCTTTATGGAAGGCTTTTCCATACCCATTTTGAAACTAATAGAATTATGATCACTGGAGCCAAAGTGTCCTCCCACTTTTACTTCAGTCACCTGCCCCGTCTTATTGCTCAAAAGAAGGTCTAGTTTTGCTCCTTCTTTAGTAGGAATATCCACATATTGATACAGAAAATTTTCTTCAACACATTTAACAAATTCTTCACCATCTAAACCTTTAACACCATGGTAGCCCAAGTCAATGTTTGGAAAATGTAAATCCCACATTATTACAGCCTTGTTGCGCTTACATATACCTGAGATCTCCCTCCATATTTTTTTTCTCAGTTTCCCTCTTACTGTTGGGGAGCCTACAATACATCAAAGTGATCTTTCCTTTCTTATTTATAATTTCTACCCATATATTTTCACTGAATGATTTTTTTCAGAAATACCTTCCCTAGTTACAGCAGTAATGTATTCCTTAAGCAAAAATTCCACCCCCGCCCCCGACTTTCTTGTCTCCTTCTCTATCCTTCCATGCTTGACAAATCTTTTAGAATTCAATGAAGACATTATGAGCGAGGTGGACAATGGGGACCCAGTGGATGTGGTGTACCTCGATTTCCAAAAGGCCTTCGACAAGGTGCCGCATAAGAGGCTACTGCATAAGATAAGGATGCATGGCATTAAGGGTAAAGTATTAGCATGGATAGAGGATTGGTTGACTAACAGGAAGCAAAGAGTGGGGATAAATGAGTGCTATTCTAGCTGGCAGTCAGTGACTACTGGTGTGCCTCAGGGATCGGTGTCGGGACCGCAATTATTTACAATTTATATAGATGATTTGGAGTTGGGGACTACGTGTAGGGTGTCAAATTTTGCAAATGACACTAAGATGAGTGGCAAAGCAAAGTGTGCAGAGGACTGTGAAACTTTGCAGAGGAACACAGATACATTGAGTGAGTGGGCAAAGGTCTGGCAGATGGAATACAATGTAAATAAATGTGAAGTCATACATTTTGGTAGGAGTAATAGTAAAAAGGATTATTACTTGAATGGTAAAAAGTTTCTGCATGCTGCTATGCAGAGGGACCTGGGTGTCCTTGTGCATGAATCACAGAAGGTAGGTCTGCAGGTACAACAAGTAATTAGGAAGGCAAATGGAATTTTGTCCTTCATTGCTAAAGGGATTGAGATTAAAAGCAGAGAGGTTATGTTGCAGCTGTACAAGGTGCTGGTGAGGCCACACCTGGAGTACTGTGTGCAGTTTTGGTCTCCTTACTTGAGAGAGGATGTACTGGCACTGGAGGGGGTGCAAAGGAGGTTCACTAGGTTGATTCCGGAGTTGAGGGGGTTGGCTTATGAGGAAAGACTGAGTAGATTGGGATTATATTCATTGGAATTCAGAAGATTGAGGAGGGATCTTATAGAAACATATAAAATTATGAAGGGAATAGATAAGATAGAAGTAGAGAGGATGTTTCCACTGGCTGGTGAAGCTAGGACAAGAGGGCATAGCCTCAAGATTAGAGGGAGCAGATTTAGGACTGAATTGAGAAGGAATTTCTTCACCCAGAGGGTTGTTAATCTATGGAATTCCTTGCCCAGTGAAGTAGTTGATGCTACTTCAGTAAACGTTTTTAAAAAAAAGGTAGATTTTTTTTGAACGATAAAGGAATTAAGGGATGCGGTGAGAACGCGGGTAAATGGATCTGAGTCCACGAAAAGATCAGCCATGATCTTATTGAATGGTGGAGCAGGCTCGAAGGGCCAGACGGCCTACTCCTGCTCCTAGTTCTTATGTTCTATAGTATCTAAAACCCAGAACATTGAGTTAGTAGTCTTGTCCATATCTCAGCAAAGTTTCTATAATAGATATGATGTCCCAATCCCATGTTCTTAAACATGCCCTGAGTTTATCAGCCTTCTTCAGAGTTACTACATACTCTGACTCCCTCTTGTCTTCCTTTTCTAATTGACATGCTCTCCTCATATTCAGAACATTCCCCATCAATCCTTCCATTTACACTGCTAGTTAGAATTCCTCCACTCTCCCTCTCTATCAGTATAAAGTCCCCCTTGATGGAATGAGCACATCTCCCTGTTAAGATATTGATCCCTTTCCAGTTCATCTTAGATCCATCCTTTTTGAACAGGTCTTTTCTATCCCAAAAGACATTCCAATTGTCCGAAAACCCGAATCCCTGAACAATACACCAGTTCTTCAGCCGTTGATTTATCTCCTTTATCGTTTTGTCCCTTCCCTTGTTTGAGTTTGACATTGGGAGTAAACTGGAAATTACTACTTTTAAAATATTATTTTTAAACCTTCTACCTAACCTCTTAAATTCACTCTGTACTGCTTTAATCTTTTCCCTAAAAATGTCATTCCTATCAATGTGTATAATAATTTCTGGCTTCTCAATCTTACCTTTAAAAATATATTTAAAATGTTTCGAGGCATCCTTAATCCTAGAATCAGGAAAGCAACAAACCATTCTAAAGGTACACTCACTACCACAGATTCCCCTCTCTTTGCCCCTGACAAGAGAGTCCCCTATAACAATAATTCTATTAAAGCTAGTCAAATGCTGCTTAAGATAAGAATCATTTCAAGTGTCCAATAATTGACTGCCCTTTCCATTTTCCTTGGAGAGTCTAACCCCTTCTACAGTTCAAAAAAACTGAATATCTCTTTGATAGACTTTTGAATTACCTTCTTACATTTCCTGACATTCACCCATCCATCTGACTGATCCTGTTGTGTAATAACTTCTCTAAATCTACTAGCCATCTCACTCTGCACCTCATATATGCCCTTAATAACATTAAGCCTGAAAAAAGGATGTTTCAATAGCACCTTATATCTAAAATAAACAACCTTTTATTACCTACAAAAAATAATGTTAAAATGGAAAATATTAAAAAAAATATCAAACGTATAAAACTTAAATAAAATCAACCGCTTAGCTGATTAATTGAATAAAAAATACTTTAATTGTTTAACTTGAGCTCAAGGTTTCCAGTCAAATGGAATAAAATAAATGCTATTGCTAATACCTTAAAGGGGATGTGCAAAATAGCCCTCAGTCTGCCACTTGACTTTGATACCAAAGTGGACAACTATCTCCAGCATTTCACTCTCACCCAAAATAATGTTTCCTTCACAGATGCTGCCAGACCTGTTGAGCTTTTCCAGCAACTTTGGTTTTGTTCCTGATTTACAGCATCTGCAGTTCTTTTGGTTTTTTTATAATGTTTTGCAGCTGTTTGGTGACTTTGCTGACCCTGGCATCAGTGTGGCAACATACCAGCCTGTCAACAACTACAGAATCCCCTGTCCATTACTGTAACTAGCAAATCTCCTACCAATATTTCCCATCCACTCTTCTCCTCCACTTGTGTAGATGAACCACTCACGGAGCCGTGAACTTGGCAATTTTAACTTTTTTTCTGAGGAACTAGTATCCAAAATGGGAAACCCGTTAGACAGTAAGACAGGCTCAAGGATTCATGCATTACCTGCCTCATATTCCGAGACTGCCTGGTGGTTACCCATTACATTTCTCGCTGCATGCTTCTGACCTGTGGTGTGACCAACTTCTTAAACATAGTATCCAAATAATTCTAAGCTTGCACCACAAGGACTCCAGCCTGTCTTGTAAGTTACACTGTTTTTCTAATTAACATGTTCAGAGATGTTATTACACACCTCCGGAGCAAATGGGAGTTGAACCCAGGCCTCCCAGGTGGGGACACTACCACTGTTCCACAAGCGGGCCCCCTTTCTGTTGTACTTGGTATTCCTGGACAGTCACATAAACAGAACTTGCTGGAAAAGCTCAGAGGGTAGCGAATGTTGTGCCCTTATTCGAGAAGGGCTGCAAGGAAGAACTTGGGAATTATAGACCAGTAAGCCTAACATCTGTGGTAGGTAACAAGGTGCAGGGCTGGATGAACACAGCAGGCCAAGCAGCATCATAGGAGCAGAATTGTTCTTCCAGCCCTGCACCTTGTTGTCTCGGATTCTCCAGCATCTGCAGTTCCTACTATCTGTGGTAGGTAAGTTACTTGAGAAGATTCTGTGGGATAAGGTATACATGCATTTGGAAAGACAGGGTTTGATTAGAAGTAGTCAGCATGGCTTTGTGCGTAGGAGATCATGCCTCACAAATTTGTTAGAGTTCTTTGATGAAGTGACCAGGAAGGTTGATGGTGGCAGGGTGGTAGACGTAGTCTATGTGGATTTCAGTAAGGCCTTTGATAAGGTTCCACATGGTAGGCTGTTCTGGAAGTTCAGGTCACATGGAATCCAGGGAGAGCTGGCAAATTGGATACACAATTGGCTGGATGGAAGGAAGCAGAGAATAATAGTGGAAGGATGCTTGTTGGACTGGAAGTCTGTGACTAGTGGTGTGCCTCAGGTGCTGGGCCCATTGCTGTTTGTTATCTATATCAATGATTTGGATGAGAATGTACAAGGCATGATTAGCAAGTTTGCAGATGACACTAAAATAGGCGGTATCTTGGATAGTGAAGAAGGTTATTAGAATTTGCAGCAGGATCTTGATCAGCTGGGGAAGTGGGCTGAGAAATGGCAAGTGGAGTTTAATATAGATAAGTGTGAGGTGTTGCATTTTGGAAAGTCAAATCAAGATAGGAGTTTTGTGAATGGTAGTGCCTTAAGGAGTGTAGTGGAACAGAGGGACCTTAGAGTTCAGGTGCATGGTTCTCTGAAAGTAGAGTCACAGGTAGACAGGGCAGTGAAGAAGGCTTTTGGCAAATGGCCTTCGTCAGTCAGGACATTGAGTATGGAAGTTAGGAGGTTTATGACACAGTTGTACAGGATGTTGGTGAGGCTGCACTTGGTGTATTGAGTTCAGTTTTGGTCACCTTGCTATCGGAAGGATGTTATTAAACTGGAAAGAGTACAGACGAGATTTACAAGGCTGTTGCCAGCACTCAAGGGACTGAGTTATAGGGAGAGGTTGGACAAGCTAGGATATTTTTCTTTAGAGTGTATGAGACTGAGGGGGGATCTTATAGAAGTGTATAAGATCATAAGAGGTATGGATAGGGTAACTGCACTCAGTCTTTCTCCCAGGGTTGGGGAATTGAGGACCAGAGGCCATCAGTTTATATTAAGGGGGAAAGAATACATGGAAATCTGAGGGGCAACTTTTTCACACGGAGGGTGGTATGCATACAGAATGAGCTGCCAGCAGAATTGGTTGAGGTGGGTACATTAACAACATTTAAAAGGCATTTGGATGAATACATGAATAGGAAAGGTTTAAAAGGATGTGGACAAAGTGCAGGGGAATGGGGTTAATGTGGATGGACATTTTGATTGTCATGAACCAGTTTGGGCCGAAGGTCCTGTCTCTGTGCTGTGGGACTCTATGACTCTCCAGGTCTGGCAGCATCTGTGGAGGGAAATCACAGTTAACGTTTTGGGTCAAACGACCCTTCCTTCAGAATTCCCAGGCAGTCACCCATCCAAATGCTAACAAGGCTTGAGTCTACTTAGCTTCCGAGATCAAATGAGATCGGGCATTTTCAAAGTTACAAAACCTGCAGCTTAAGTTTCTGCAAATGGTGATGCTTCTTGTATATATTTTGATCTAGGCCAAATGAAATGCCACAGGGTAGGCTTTCTGCGCATCTGAGCTCCCCTGTCATGTCTCAGCTTCTTTCAGACTATTTACCACAAACTGGATTCTGGAAAGTAGAATTATTCACTCTTAATCACCAATCAGTTCCTTCTCTTGTGCCTGTAAATTAGATATGTAAGTATCATGTAACTCTTGTAGGGACTACAGAGCTGCCAACCATCCAAATAGTTGGCAGCTTTCAAAAGCATTACTTCCCTCTGAGAAAGAAACAGAATCCTCACTTTAAGGTAATTTATGCTACTCGCAGTGTGAAATGGTTATGGGACAGTGGGACGGGCTCCCCTGACCTTTACCTGAGGGGTGGGCTTGTTGAGGACTATGCAAATTCTAGCCCAATAATTTAAGAGAATTTTCCCCATAAAGAAAACACAATCAATGAATTTTCTACCATTACTTTGTCACAATCTGAACACCTGTGTATGAATTCACAATTTATTCGACAGTTCTGCCAATGTACTGAAGTTCTAAAACCTGTTTTGTCATGAAGATGTCTCTTTGATGGTTCATTACGTCTATATGTAACGTATAAAATATTGTCTAGAATAATAATATTTCTACACAGTTTGAAAACATTTGCAAATTTTTATTATGAGAAACTTTGCCATAATTACATTTCTCTTTCGCACAATATCACATCTCTACATATCATTTCTATTTTATATAATTTAATTACCCCAGATTCTACAAATTACACACTCATCAGTCTATGCTTTTGTCATTGCTGAACAAGCACAATTACCTTGCTGGAAAATAACGAGGTAATATTAGCATATGTTCACACTCATCTTCCAGCAACTATTAGAGGACAATTATGAACCATGATTATGAGTTGAACTAGTAACAATATCAGCCCAAAACAAATCTTTCTCTGCAATTGTCAACCATTTAAATGTAGGACACCTTGTAAGCAGTTGGTTGAGAACATCCATCAAGTACAGAGTTGAGTTTATTGAACTGCAACATTTCTTGGTACCATCATAATCTCATCAAGCTCAGTACTAGGGTTGCAGCCTGTTTCCATTTATCTGCACAGACATCTGGAGACCACCATGAAACATAAATATCTGGTCTTTACTGTTCATTGCTACTTAAATAAAATCTGCACTATCCTGTGTAATTAATTTATCGCTCCTGAACATAAATGCATTTGCTTCAAGGAGCAGTCAAGCTGAACTTCATAAGTCTGTCAGGCTGTCTCACTGAATTCTCTTCACAATTAGCTGCTCTTTTTAATTATTCAATCAAAAATTAAAAGCCAGCTTCAAGGATCATTTACAGTTGATTTTCTCAGCACAACAGCAAGTTACTCTGATAACAATGCTCTACCATTTATCAAATGTTCATAATTAGTGTTTCATTCTGCATTGATTACTGTTCAAAATAACTCGCTGAAAATTCTTCGCAAAGTGATTTTACTGACCTGATCTGCAATGAAGGGCCTCACTTAACGGTTTTGGCTGTGTCAGTTTTTTTGGGTTTCATGGAGGGTTTCTCTCTGTGGGGCCTAGTGAGTTTTCTCATTCCTTCATCCCAAACTCGCCTCATTAACAACTATCGCACCCCTAAGGAGCTCCTCTCAATCAATGCTAGCTTGATTCTACCACATTCGCTACATGTAAGAACTTGTTACTGCCTGGATATCCTGGAATAGACTGGGTTCCCTGAAAGCCACGCCAACTTTAAAAGACAGTTGTGCTCCCAGTCAAGCATGATCAGAGGGAGTTGCACTGCATGATTTGTGACATTTTTCCTGGGCGTGGCAGAGAACTGGAAATTGGCATTCTGGTTTGTGGACAGGAACCTGGAGGTCCTTGTGAATGAGGTGGTGCTGAGGAGAGATGTTCTCTACCCTCAGGACTGGCAGAGGACATATAGTAACCAGAAAGAGAGAAAATCGAAGCAGGATTAGGCCACTCAACCCTTTCAGCCTGCTGCACCGTTCAATGCAATCATGGCTGATCATCCAACTCAGTATCTTGTTCCCACTTTCTCCCCATATCCTTTGCTCTAACTTGTCTTAAGAACTATATCTACATCTTTCTTGAAAATCTTCAATCTTACCTCTCTGATCTTCAATCCCCAACACTCCTCAATGCAGCAAATGCTGTCTCAAATATCCTTTGGCTTCAGGTGCCAACTGTAGACTCCAATCTTCCATCCTTGTGCCAAATCTTCGATCTTCTCCCACTTGTAGCCCTATCTCTGGCCTTTCCAATTGCTCCCTCCTACCTGCAACTTAGCTGTAGTCTGTTGCCAAAGACCTACTTGTCCAACAGCCAACTAGCCTCTCGACCTGGTTATCCAAAGCTGGGAAATAGAGGTAAAAGGTGATGATGAGACCTACCATGAACTTTGTTCTTCCTGGTTTCCTGATCAAAAATCACCGCCTCTGCATTGGAAATTGGATTAGAGCCAAGGTGTTCATTTCAATTTTGACTTTGCCTATGAGCATCATGCGTAAAATGCATTCCTAATTTCCAACAATGGTTCATATGCCTAATCCATGCTTTAACTCTGGAGAAAATTTAGGCAGATTTGGATAACACTACCACAATGAACACTACAATGTAGGAGGATCTCATTCACCTTTCTACATTATTTTAATATTTAATCAGTTTACCGTCAACCTGTATCTTAATGCCACATACCTGCCTTGGCTCTATAGCCCTTTAATATCTTAAAAATACATCAACCTTTGTTTTAAAATTTAATTTGATCTAAGATGAACAGTTTTTCTTCGGAGAGAAAGTTCTAGATTATCTTTGTGAATGAATTAATCAAGAGAAAAAAGATAGTTTAGGGTCACAGAAGTATGATGCTTACACTGCTACTGATCAGTTTAGATATACAATTCAAAAGATTAACACTTCCTTAAGATTAACAATTTAAGAAATTGGATAAATTTAATAAAATATGGTCACATATTATGAAATGTTTGATTGCATCAAATTAATCGGTAAACTTTTATGTGGCACAGAATATTTTGTCCATAAACCTGTACTAATAAATCAAGCAAAGTAAATTTATAAAGAACTTAAGGATTGAGAATTAAGGCTTTTGATATAAAAGTGTTTAAAAGATGGTTTGTTGCATAAAACTAATTCATTAGGAATTAATGTATTCATCTTTAATAATATAAAATATTTTCTTGCTTTATAATTCTAACGAGCTTAATTATTACTTTTCAGTGTACAAGATAGCATTTCCAGTGAAGGAATTAATGAGAAAGATTGGACTATAAGTTATTTGTTAAAATAACTTTGCTAAATATATGTTTATTTGCTAAATATAGACCATAAGATGGAAATAAATTACCACATGGGCTACATTCACTAAATTGTCATTATTTTCAGTGTGTTATTTTTGAAAAGATTTGTTCATGCATCATGGGCATGGCTGGCTGGTCCAGCATTTATTGTACATCCTTAATAGTTATAGGGGAGAAGGCCACGACCACTTGCTTTCCTTACCTGCTGCAGTCCTTGGGGTTTAGGGATACCTACAGGGCTGTTAAGAAGAGAGTTCCAGAATTTTGATCCAGTGACTATGAAAGAACTGTAATATAGTTCCAAGTCAGGATGATGTTTGTACCAGAGAGAAACTTGCAGGTTGTGGTATTCCATGATTTGGGGTACCCATTTGAAATTGTAAAAAATAAAGGATTTTCACCCAGGGACTGATCATTACAGCATTTATATGACTAATATGACAGTTCTTATGCTGCAAACTCTCTTCTTCTGTTAATCAAACTTAAGTAACATTGAAACATAGGTGATTGGAGAAGGACCAGGCCATTTGACACCTTGAGCCTGTTTTGCCATTCAATATGATCATAGCTGGGTCAGTAACTTAATCCCACCCTTGCCCCATATCCCTTGATTCCTTTAGCCACAAGAGCGATATTTACTTCTTTCTTGAAATTTTCTGGCCTCAACCACTTTCTGTGGTCGTGAATTCTATTGGCTCACCACTTTGTGGGTGAAGAAATTTCTCCTCAAATCAGTTCTAAAAGGTTTACCCCTTACCCTTAAACTATGACCCTTGATCCTAGCCACCCCCTCTCCCCACCCGCACCCCCCACCCCGAACATCGGAAACATCCTTCCTGTATCTAAGCTGTCTGGTCCTGACAAAATAGTACAGGTTTTTATGAGATCCTCACTCATTCTTCTAAACCCCAGTGAATACAATCCTAACTGACTCAATTTCTCCTCACATGTCAGACTAGCCATCTCAGGAATTAATTTGGTAAACCTTTGTTGCATGTCCTCAATAGCAAGAACATCCTTCCTCAGATAAGGGGACCAAAACTGCACTCAGTATTCTGGGTGTGGCCTCACCAATGCCATGTATAATTGTAGGAGGATATCCTTATCATAGCATATTCATGTGCTGTGACTAAGATACAGTGTCCTGTTCAATTTTCTTGCTGCACTTTGCTGGTCTAGTTTTTATTGTTTAGTGTACTTCCTTACTAAGTTATAAAAGTGATCTGCATTTATATTGTGCAACTTCTTGCCCTTCAATATTCATATTGTAATCTTCACAGGATACATTTGGTTAAATCTTAGTGTTCATTAGAACTTTTAATTACAATAGAAAAGGGGAGGCTACAATTCATATTGTGAAATCTGTCAGAGCCAGCAGTTATAAACCAGATTTTTTGCTATTCATTGCCAAGCAGACAATATATCTATAAAATCTCTATAAGAACTGGGAGTGAGGTACATCATGCAAAGTAAAGATTTATGATTGCTGTAAAATGGTGTACCATTATAATGAAATGAATAGAGCTGTTTGAGTGCTGGATTTTGCTGAATGAGCTCAGATCAGATGAGTGAATAAGGAACTAAAATTGACCTCTTCACTCCTGATTTAAGGAAAGGAAATTGAGGTGAATTTCCCAGTTCTGATTAGTTACCTGTCACTGCTGGCAGTACACTTATGTGGATATCGGGGGTGGAAAGGATCAAGCTTACTACACCCTCTGCAGTCAAAAAGCCACCAGTTGCTATCTGCAAAATAGTAAGAACTGACACTGCTGGAGTGAGAGATAACACAGTGTGGAGCTGGAGGAAC
>NC_063335.1:12355893-12384096 GCF_021869965.1 Rhincodon typus
TCAACTTTCCTGCTCTTCTGATGCTGCCTGGCCTGCTGTGTTCCTCCAGCTCCACACTGTTATTATCAGTTGCTATCTGCCTAGCCTCACACAAGGAAAATGGCCACTTGGGTCATGACATCTTCGTTTGTCTTCAGATTTTTAAAATAGATTTTGCATTAGAATTTGCCATGATTAGAAATCCACTTCAACACAGGGTATGGGGAGGCCTGCATGAATTGAGCAAGCCTACGGCATGTGATGAATTAATTCAATTAGATCAACAAATCATTAATAAGCAACAGTGTCTGAATCAATGAATGCCATTAGAATTGTTAATTCACTGTAAACTCAGGTATAGAAAGGGAAATAAAGAGAGAGCAAGAAAGACAGAATTGAGAGAGAATACACAGGCAGAAACAAAAAGCTGTTTTATTCAAATACTTCTCTTTTTTAGGCTCTCCTACAGTAATTAATATTTAAAGGAATTAAACTTAACACTTTTGAAAGTTAATTATGAGTGCCATAAGTGTTATTTTGTTGTAAACAGACTTAACATACACCTCGACTAAAATTGACAGGACTTAACTATTTCCACGTACAAGCAGCAATTTCATGCATTTAAATGTTGAGCTTTTTTGCAAATGTACCAGTGTTGTGAAACTTCAGGAAAGGCAGGTCAACCTGGATAGCAACTTCCAGACTTTTGTGAGCATCCGTGAATATGCGGTTGCTGACGTTACTATCCAATTTACGCCTTAAGGACAGTGATCACACTTAACAAAGTCTAATCCATTCTATTCACCTCATCAAGGTTTGAAAACAAAGAAAAAAATGCATTCAGGAAAGAGCAAATTTAGCTATTATAAAAACAGAAATTGCTGGAGAAACTGAACAGGTCTGGCAGCTTGTGTGAGAAGACAGAAGCATAGTTAATGTTTTAAGTCTGATATAACTCTTTTTTAGAACTAAAGTTTTAATGTTCTGAAGAAGAGTCATGCCTAGTGTGAAATGTTAATTCTATTTCTCTCTCCACAGATGCTGCCAGACCTATTGAGTTTCTCTAGCACTTTCTGTTTTTATTTCGGACTTCCAGCAGCCAAAGTGTTTTGCTGTCAAATTTAGCTATTGCTTTATCAAAAATATAGCATCCCTATTTGTAAAGAGATCCATTTGGCAGCGACTTGCACTACTACCAGTTTACTTGTGAATTGGCAGATACATTATTAAGTACAGAACCATTGCATTCAAGTTCAAATCTGCAATAGGGATCTTATATTGACAACTGAATAAATGAACAACTTGAATATAAATAATGTCTTTAACATTGTAAAATATCCTAAAATGCTTCACAGAAGTACCATCGAACAAATTTGACATTGACCCAATAAGGAGATATTGAGGAAAATTACCAAAAGCTTGGCCAAGGGGTAGGATTCAAGAAGCAGCTTAATTAAGAGTTGGAGAAATTTAAGTAGGAAATTCAAGAACTTGATGCATAGATAGTGGAAAGCATGGCTGCTAAAGATGGAGTGAAGAAAATTGAGGTTACTCAAAAGGCCAGAGTTGGAAAAACTGACAAATCTCGTGGAATTAAGGGGCTGGAGAAAGTAACAGAAATAGGGAGATTAAGACCATGAAAGTTCTTGAAGATAAGGATTAAAGTTTTAACATTGAGGTATTATCAGATTAGGAAGTCAGTGAGCACGAAATGGCACTTTGTGAAACTTAGGCCATGGACAATAGAACCTTGGATGAGTTCAGCTTTATGAAGGGTACAGGCTAGGAGGACAGCCAGGAGAGTACTGGAATAGTTGAGAGGCAATAAAAATATTAACCAAAATTTCATTAGTAGTTGAGCTGATGTACAGAAAGAGCCAGAGTTAGGAATTATGGAAGCAGGTTTCATTGGTGGTGGAAATAATGCAGGACAGATTTCAAGCCTATTTACATCAGCAAATGCCATTTTCATTTTCTCTCATCACCTCCCCACAGATAGGCAGAAATTAAAGGATTCATTTAATGCTATAGTGTGAGATATCTTTAAGTACATGGAGAAACTGCTAAAAATTTTCTGTTTAATCTCTTTCATGAAACTTTCACTTAGCATAGTATGCACTTTTTGTTAAGGGCCTGTGATTAAACTTGTGAACATACACTTTGCTAAACAAAAACCCAGGATAAATTCTTTGTGAGGAAAACAGTCACAAAATCTTAAAATATGATAAACGATTTTGGTTAGTAAAGGAAGGTGGGGAATGAATAATTTCTAAGATTCCCAACTCAGCTATAAATTTTCCTAACATTATTTAGTATTAAAACTTTACAGAAATATTTTTTCCAGATGTTTTATAATAGAAAACATTTGTCTGTTTTTAATGTTGTACAGGAGATTCAGTACTTAAAGGGTTTATGCTGAATATAATGTGATCATTAGAAAAAGAAAAATCTTGCTTTCTGAGCTAAGTATTTTAAGAAATTAGGGCCCTGATTAGTTAATCTAACTTCAGTAAACACAGCATTTTGAGTTTAAAGTGAAAGGGTTGATGTATGTTGTCTTGTTTCAAAGGGCAAACAGTATATAGCATAATAGTAATGACTTTCCTCAGCTCACCTTTTTACAGCTATCATAAATCATTAATCTCCATGATGTGTCTCATTCCCAGTCCCTAAGTACTTTGAAAAATGGATATTTTCTGCCATTGATTTTCATAAGCAGAAAACCTAGCCCACAAAAGACGCACATTACTTTTATTTTGTTGCGAATAAAATTCGTATTGAACATTAAGAATTGACAAAAGATAATTTGTGAAGATTACAGCCTCAGTCAGGAGAACGGCAATAAGTGACAAAATATGTAAGCAAATTATTTTTATAATCCGGGATTAGGTATGGTTATGAGTAAATAGACTAAGTGTGATATTTTGTGAAATGTAGAATATTGTAATCATTTGGTTTCCTGTCTCCGTCCCTTCCTCCAGAAAGATCTTCCCATTTTACAGAAAATGACAAAACTCAATAAACACAAGTTGAAAGGTCTGAGAGCTTGAGTGTCAGTTATTGCTGGAATTTGAACCACAGGACACAACAGCACAATATGAACGTCTTAATTGCTGCCCGCAACAGAACAAACCTTACATTCTCTCATCAGTCAAACATTGCAAATCCAATCACAGCAGTGGAGAGACGTTGCTACCCGTTTTTTTCCAGAGTGGGTGCATCCTCTGGGGATATTTGAAACACTACTGCCCTTTGGCCCCAATCAGATCCTATTCATAAAGTAATTACAGATTGATTTAACAAAATCTGAACTTGTTTTCCTAATTCTAAAGTAATTCAGTCAATTAGGGGGTACAATAAAACATTCACCAGAAAGTTTGTAGTGACTGTGTTTAGTGTGTGGTCCTCCAGCTTTGCTCACAAGAAGCAGTAACATTTGGTGTTGTTTCTTTCTAATTCAGTAAGTAGTGGGGCAGTTGGATCCATCTGTGACAGGTCACTACCAGTCAGTTTGTGGACCTTCCGTAAACGAGGCCGGATGAACCTCGGAACATACAGTGTAATGGATTCCAGAATGTTGTCTAGACCGACGAGAGCTGTTTGTCTCAGGCATATATTTAACTATGTCTGTGCCAATGCCAGTACTGAGACCAGTCCAAATGAATTTGGGTTTCTCAATCTGTATTTACACACCGAACAAAATGTTGCATTTTTTCCTTCCTGCCAGCTCTTGGCACACCCAGTAGCGTGACGCATTGATCTGGCATAATGAGAGAGTCCACTTGGGCTCTGGGACCAGCTCGCAGTCAGTTTCAGTATGATATTTTGAGGTGGCATAAACTGTATTTTGAAATGTTGAGACACTTCCTGCCACAAAACCCAAGGATCCTGGCCAGACTGTAAGGTGCAAGGAACAAGGAAGTCATAGCAAACTGCTCCACTCAAGGAAAAAATTTGCAAATTAATTCAGGTCTGGAAGAAGAATATGTATTGGCTACTGGGTTAGAGAGAGAGAGAAAAATAGCTCATTTTGATGCTCCAGTGTAAATTAGGAAACAAACCTGCTTTTAGAACTTTAAAGTACACCCTGGCTAGGAATCCCTACATACCTGAATGAAATTCCAAATGATGAAATGGCACCAAGGCATTTCAGTGATCTGTTTTAACCAAGTGAGTAGACGTAGATTTATATTTCAAACTTTCATCATACTGAGCTTCACCAGTTCCATAGAGAGAGATGCAAAACAGAGCTTAACCATTACTTCCCAGAGACAAAAGGAGAAAAGAGTGGGAAAAAAGATGCCACTGTCCTTGGAAGTAGCTCAACAAATAAGCAGGAAGTGGGAGAAGAACTGCCAGAGAATATGCATAAGATGATCTGCAAAAGGAGTGGAATAAAAGGGAACAAAAGAACCAGAACAAAGGAGAAGTACAGCACAGGAACAGACCCTTTGGCCCTCCAAGCTAGTGCTGATCATCATGCTCTAACTAATCTAAAAATCAAACCTTCTGCCCTTATTTGATCCATATCCCTCTATTCCCTCCCTTTTCATAGATTCCCTACGGTGTGGAAACAGGCCCTTCAGCCCAACAAGTCCACACTGACCCTCAGAGCATCCCACCCAGACCCATCCCCCTATAACCCACCCAATCTACACACCCTTGAACAGTATGGGCAATTAAGCATGGCTAATCCACCTACTCTGCACATCTTTGGACTGTGGGAGGAAACTGGAGCACCCAGAGGAAACCCATACAGGCACGGGGAGAATGTGAAAACTCCACACAGACAGTTGCCTGAGGGTGGAATTGAACCTGGGTCCGTGGTGCTGTGAGGTAGCAGTGCTAACCACTGAGCCACCGTGCTGCCCCAAACTCTTAAATGTCACCAACGTGTCCACTCCCTCCAACTCCCCTGGAAGTGTGTTCCAGGCTCCTACTACTCTCCGAGTGAAAAACTTCCCTTGCACATCTCTCTTAAACTTTCCCCCTCTCACCTTGAACCTGTGCCCCCTTGTAATTGAAACTTCAACCCTGGGAAAAAGCCTCTGATTATCCACCCTATCTGTGCCTCTCATAATTTTGTAGACCTCTGTCAGGTCTCCCCTCAGCTGCCGTCTTTCCAGTGAAAACAATCTTTATCATCAATGGCATCAATTTTTAACCTTTCCTCATAGTCAATGTCCTTGAGATTGGGCAACATCCTGGTGAACCTTCTCTGCACTTTCTCCAAAGCTTCCACATCCTTCTGGCAGTGTGCTGACCAAAACTGCACACATTACCCTAAATGTGGCCTAACAAGGGTTTTATATTGCTGCAACATGGTTTGCCAACTCCTGTACTCCATGTCCCGGCCGATGAAGGCAAGCATGCCAAATGCCTTCTTAATCACAAAGTTGCTGGAAAAGCTCAGCAGGTCTGGCAGCATCTGTGAAGGGAAAAACAGAGTTAACATTTCGGTCTGGTGACCCTTCTTCAGTTCTGAGGAAGGATCACCGGACCCGAAATGTTAACTCTGTTTTTTCCTTCACAGATGCTGCCAGACCTGTTGAGCTTTACCAGCAACTTTGTTTTTGTTACTGATTTACAGCATCCGCAGTTCTTTCAGTTTTTATTGCCTTCTTAATCACCTTGGCCACCTATGTTACCATGTTTAGCGAACTGTGGACCTGCACGCCCAAATCCATCCGAGTGTTAATGTTCCTAAGGATTCTACCATTTACAGTATGATTTACACCTAAATTTGACAAATCATCAAATTTGTCTGGGTTAAGCTCCATCTGCCATTTCTGTGCCCAAGTCGCCACTCTATCTATATCCCGTTGTATCCTTTCACAGTTATTGGCACTATCAGCAACTCTACTATCTGGGCTATAACTTCAACTGTAGGACATAACGTGCACAATTTTTACTACATGGCAAATGATGCTGACTTATGAAAATTGATGAATGGGAAGGAGGCTTTCTGGGTTCACTGTAATAATGAAATGTTAAACATGATTTTGCTCAAGCCTACAGCAAATTTAAGGATTTTCTCCCTTTACCCAGGAAAAGGGATAAAAAGCTTAAATACCAAAGCATTGCTCTTTGAATTTTTAATATTAAACACAGACATGCCAACCCTCAGTCTCCACTGTCTTTCAGTTAAAAATCACTGTGATTCCTCAACTCAATTGGGCATGTGACTAATGTTTACTGCCAATCAAATTGATGAAAAGCAAATCTCATGATTTTTGCTTTTGGATCCATACTTCAGTAGCAAAAACAACTTCATTTAAAACAGCAAGGACCACCAAAACAGTCCTCTGGTAGCAGTATTGCAGAGCAAACACAACTTAATTGGTCTCAAAGATCAGCGTCTTTCCATTCAAGCATTGTAGGCTCAGAAATGATCTGATAGATGTCTATATAATAGCGACAAGCTTATTGCAAGATTATTAGAGACATAAAGTCATAGTCGTATAACACAGAAACAGACCCTTTGATCCAACTCTTCTGTGCCAATCAAACTTCCCAAACAAAACTAGTCCCACTTGCCTGCTTTTGGGCCATATCCCTCCAAACCTTTCTTATTTATGTACCTGTCCAAATGAAAATGTCTTTCAAATGTTGTAACTGTACCTGCATCTCTCATTTGCTTTGGCAGTTCACTCTACATATGAACCACCCTCTGTATGAAAAAGTTGCACCTCAGGACCATTTAAAATCTTTCTCCTCTTACCTTAAAAATAAGCCACCTAGTGTTGAACTCCCCACCCTAAGGCTATTTACCTTATCTATGCCCCTCATGACTTTATAAACCTCTATAAGGTCAGCCCTCAACCTCCTATGCTTCGGTGAAAAAAATCCCAGCCTATCCAGCCTCTCCTCGTAACTCAATCCCTCCAGACCCGGCAGCATCCTGGTAAATCTTTTCTGAGCTCTCTTCAATTTATCATGGCTAAGTCATCTAGCCTGCACATCTTTTGTCTCTACACCCCACAGCTGTTAGTGTAACAGGTCTGAAAATGTGTGTTTAAACCATGTGCGAGTACGAATAGACAGGATGCTACAAGGTTCTTCTTTTCTCAGAGAGTAAGGAGCCTCTGGAGTACAATGGTACCTCTTGTGCTGGGCATCAACTGTCTGTAAATTTTAAAGAAGAAGATGGACTGGTTCCTGGCTGGGGGAAGAGATCTTTGCCTTTATAGGCTAGGTCACCAGAGTCCTGCTGTCTCATTCAAAATTGACAAGTGGTTGTGGTTTAACCTGAGGGTCACCCAGGTCTCAGAGAAGGGGAGAGGTTGAAAAGGAGGGACCTTTTTGGTAACCTCATGAAGGTATGGCAATTGAACCCACACTGTTGGTGTCACTTTGCATTGCAAACCAGCCATCCAACTGAACCTCTTCGGAGATAACACTTGGTCCTATTGAATTGGATTGACAGAGTAGAATTTTTCAGACTATTTCCCTGTGTTTGTTTGCTTTTCCCAGGAGATTGAATGACTGTGGGTGTGGTGGGTGGAGTTGGTGGGGAAGGGAAGGTGGACATCTGCTGGGGGTTGGAGGGGGGATTGTTGAGGGGGCTAGGAATGGTGGTAAGAGTGGTGTAGAGAGTAATACGGTAAAGGAATGAGAAGAATTATTAACCTATGACAGTCTGAACATTGAGGTATAGCAGGTTTGATGGAGCAGTTAGTCTCTTCCAGGACCTGAATTTCATATGTTCATAATTATACCATTACTTAATCAAGTTTCAGCCAACTTGCGTAAGAGTTTTAAATTATCTGACTGCATGAATTATGTTTTTGTTTTGTGGTTCTCCATTATAAGATAAAAATTGAAAACAGAGCAGAATGTAAATGTCGAGGAGAAATGAACTGAACTTGTATTGTAACAATGTTTTATCTCTAACTCAACTCTAGGTGATTTGAAATTCAGCTGAAAGCAAATTTTTTGTCCACGACTTTGACAATCTGCAGCTGAGCACCGCCAGGCTTATTAGTATCACACGCCTGGTGGTAGACCGGTAGAAATTCATGCTTTTGTACCAATGCTACACTGTGGAATAATTACACTCAAACAAAACCATATCATCAGCAGCTTATGTTTCTACAGCAACTTAAATTCATTAAGATGTTTTCAGGTGCTTCACAGGAGGATTATAGAATAACATATGGCTGTCACACAGCTCCCAACGGGAGAAACAGCAGGTGAAAATCAACCAAGGAGCTGGAAGAGAATGATGGGACTCTGCATCCACAGACCTCACTGTCATTTTCTACAACACAATGGTGATGCAGATCAAGGATGTCCTAGGCCACCATCAATGAACTGTGTTATTTGCTGAAACAGAAGTTGCATTCAGAAGAAATCTGTTCTGGTGGACATGAAGGTGATAGTTGTCCTGCGTTTTTATACTTGTGGCTTTTTTCAAGGATTAATTGGGAGCCTCTGTGGCACGTCCCAGTTCTCAACTCAGAAATGCATTCAGAATGTTGCTTTCTCCAGAGCATAGCTCTGATCCCCCCCATTAGAAGGAGCATCAAATAACTAAATCTCTCTCTTCCCCCATGGCAGGGCACTATAGACTGCACCCTCCTTGCTTTGAGAGCACCCAACCTGCTAACAGGGAAGACCTCCACTCCAACAGTGTTCAACCTCTATGTGACCTTTAATGCCAGATTTTGGAGCTCGGTGCTAGATATCCTTGGAGCTGCCATGATGTGTGAATAGAGGACTCACAGGTTCCTGTTCCTTTCTAAGTCCTTTGGGCCATACAGAGATGGTTGCTAGGAGACAAGGGTTGCCTTTGGAAACATAAAGCATGACATCTTTATGAAACCCTCAGACTGACACAGAATGAAGAAACAATGTTAGCCAGGCTTTCCACAGGCCTATAATGGAACAGAACATAGGCCTCCTTAAGGTGAAGCTTCAATGTCTGACCACTCAGGCAGCACCTTGCAGTGCAGCCCAGAGCAGGTCCTTCAAAACGGGAGTCTACAAAGGAGGTTTGTTTTGGATGTAGAGGGAAAGGGATTCAATCGCAATCTGCTGAGGATGAAGATGAGGACAGTGACTGGGAGGGGCATCCAAAAGAGCACAAAAGAGTAATACATTATTGAGTGCAATAAGCCAGAGAGAACCGAATTGGAAACTACTTCCAGGATGAATGAGCTGGATTTGGACTTGGTTTCATTGTACAAATACTTGTTGGATATATGGTGAGTAGTCCATTCTCAGTGCAAAGGACATGTAAAATCTAGTTATCTTGGCAGTCCTTGACCTTTTATGCTGCTGAATAAAAGTTTTCTTATTCATCTGATTGTACATTTGATATCTTCACATGATCTCACCTTCAAGTACATACACATTATGTGTTCCACTGACTGTTGGGCAAAAAGTAGCAATCAGTGAGACTTTGCAGCAATATCACATGGTGTTTCTAAGGTTAGGCAACTCTTAAGGTTTCAGTCAGAATATGATACATGAGTGTTGAGTAGTGAAGTCTTTCATGGTGAGCAGCAGATTGAGAGGAATTGTGAGGCATCTCCTTTTGACTGTTCCATCATTAGTTGGCTTTCAATATTTCAGAGTTGGTATAGATTGACAAATTACCCTAAAATGTTTTAGCATCCTGCAGGGCACCATGGTACCTGAGAGAGGCAGCTCCTTGTGCAGCCTTTCTGGGCAAATCATTAAGCGATGAGGGAGTGCGGATGTGTGAAATTTCCATAGGACAGCTTTGAATGGCAGTGGACTGCTTTGGAAAACTGTTGGATACAATGAACCCTTTCCATGGCTACAGTCATGGATTGCAGATCCATGCATATATTTGGCAGATACAGAGTGTGTTGAATCTAGCCTTCCATTGCAGTCATCAACCTCTCCATGGTGACAGATAGACAGACAGGCATGCTGGAACTAGCACTGTAGTGATAATTTTGGTGGACCCCTCCATCTTTTGATCCAGCTTACTATCTCCGATAAATCCGTCTGACATTTCTGTGCCTCTCTGTGCATTTTTACCAAGTCGTTAATGCATGAGACCATTAGATCATGTTCTGCCTGGAGCTGAGTGCCAGTGACCTGTGGTGTTTCTTCCCTGACCAGCTGAAGTGTTCACCACCTTGTGCTCCCAAATCTAATTCAGATTGAATACCCACTGAGGTGAAAGGCTCTGAGCTGGTGGATGTGAGGTGAAAACCATGTTAGTACATCTTCTGAGAGATGAGTGACTTCCTCCCTAGAACGTAGCAGAGCTGAGAGTTTCCAGCTCCGGCCTGCTTGAGGCAAATATTCACTGGATACTGCCAGTGCCTGCATTACAGAAGAAAGAGAATAAGCTGTATAAGAGGGACAAAACCTTGTGCATATTAAGAATGAACTAGAATTTGGAGAAGCAGCACAGCTCTGAAAAGTGAAATTTACCCAGTTAGCTGGTCATTGAGGTCTTCCCAATCGCCAAAGAGCAACCCCCTCACCCCACTAATCTTGGACCTGATGGTTCAGTTGTGGAACAGTTTTACCTGTGATGAGATAAGGGCAGACTTTGAGTATGATGACAGTGGATGGAAAGCACCGTTAGTGCAAATGCAGGAGATGCAGGAGGAGGAGAGGTGGTGAATTGTCCCAGGTGAGACAGTATGAAGCACAGGGAGCAAAAGGAGTTACTCATTTGGGAGGATGAGATGGCTGGGAGCATATGATGTCTGCAATAGTGAGAGCTGTGGTACTTGGTGAGAGAAGTATGCAGTGGCGTTGAGTAATGGCCCTGTGAGCGTGAGGTGTAACGGAGCAGACAGTGGCACCGCTGTGGAGTATAAAGAATCATTAACCTTCTTTCTGCACTGCTGAATCACTCACTTGATGTATAAACACTGGACAGAGCAATGAAGAATACTTCCCTACTCATCTTTGAAATGAAATTTGATTAAAAGGACTAAGAAAAGATAGTCATCAATCTCACCTCCCTCACCCATTTCGTATTCAAACTCAGGGTTTGGTTGTTTGATTGTTAGGCAGTAGAAGAAAAATGCCCCTATGGTTCATGTGCTGCGAGGCAATTAAATAAATTTTAGTTGTTTATTGAAAAGGTAATTTATAAAAATATTACACAAATTAATATCAGATTTCTGTTACACAACTTTATGGAACCAAAGCAGGTGGATGGAGTTGATATACAGATCCATCCTGATCTCGCTGACAGGACAAACCTGAGAGGTAGAATGGCTTACTCTGGTTGCTATATTCTTGTGTATATAAGTACTCTCATGAAATTGAAATCATTCAGATGTTGTAACGCTATTGCATGTAGGTTTCATGCTGCCTGAGCTACTTATTGTGCTGCAGAGCACAGTTACACCATAATCTACGCCACTTCACATAGAAACAAACTTATCCAGGAAACGTTTTTCCAACTTCTGTTGTTGAATGGCACAGCAGTCTGGAGCAACAAGAATGCAATGAGTATTATACAGATTCCATGCCTCAATCTTTATTGTTATTTAGTGCCAGAAATGTGGCCTTATGATTCATGTGTACCACCTGATTGAATGAAGTATAGCCTTTTGGAAATGATATGTATGTGAAAATGTACTCAAACTTCTATCAGACTTCAATAACAAGCCTAAAGGTTATGTGATGAAAGAATTAGTTTATAAATTAGACTGCTCTGATATCATTTATCTTAATCCTGTGTGCTGCAGAATGGTATATTATCTGCTGTGACTGTTTCTGATACTCTTGATTCTCAGTTAAAATATATTGCATTCAACTGCCTTTCCAGAACTTGTGTATAAAGATCAAGGCTAACTGTCCCTCTTTATTGAGGGAGTGCAACACTGAGATGGATGGAACATAATGGAACTTGTTTGACTAGGCATGATATTGAATTTGTTTTGCCACTGATCAACCCATTTGACCAGCCTGTCTATGTACTCCTATAATCTGAGGCTATCCTGTTCACTATTTACCTCCAATTAAGACTCATCATGCTGTTACGAATTCCCTTACACTTGAACTGACAAGCCCCAACTTTTTCTGGCTTGTTTAGCAGATAATTACACGGTAAGTATTACAACTTTACATCTCTCATATCTTTAAAAGTTAAACCACGTGGCAATGTATTGTTGATTTAGGGGTGTTCTCAATTACACTTACCTAACATAGGCAGTCAAGAATTTGTAGCAATTTTATGATAGTCTATTGAGTTTGTTAAGAAGCAGCAGTTTAGATATGGTACATTATTTAATAAGGTAAAGAAAGGAAATATATGACCCATGACAGTGCTATCTGTTCTGTAAAATGGAGTAGACATAGTTCATTCCCATATCCCTGAAGTCTTGCAGTCTTTTGTGACAGTCTTTGGTGGCAAGGTATTTGTTCTTCCCTTGGATTTCTGCAGCAGAACTCCTGATCTTCCTTCAAGAAGATGGTGGGTCCTGCTCTTGTCATAATCCTCTCTCCTCACCTATCTCTATTGATATACATTGTTTTGGGGTCTCGACAACTCTGCTCTGTCAATCACCTGTATAAGGTCTCTTGGCTAATGACATAGACAGCTACACATGATGCCAGGATGACCATTGTTCCCTTCCCACTTCTGTTTGAAAGTTAGTTTTCATTCCTTCCAAGAACAAAACTTTCTTATTTATGGAAACATTGCACTTATAACAGGTTAGTGTCGTGCCTGATAAATATTTTGTTTATACATGTGGAAGGTTAGTTACTAATGTGACCCAGATAAATGAGGTTTCATAAAACACAGCAAATGCCAAGGATGGAGTGCTGAGTGAACACAGGTTTCAGGAGACCCCAAGTGTCTGGAGGAGCAGATCAGCTCAGACAGCAAGCTGCTGCTTTATCCCTTTCACTGTGCATGTGTGGATATCAGAAGCTGCTGTTTGACTTATCTGTAAAACATTAAGTACTCATAGTCTGTCCATTATTCTTGCCACAAAATCTGGGTAATTCTAGATGCCACAATGTATCTTTCGCTGGTAGAAATAAAACAACAACTTCATCACTTTTATATCGTGCGCTCGTGTTAATGATTATACATGACAAATGCCTTAGCAACCTTAAGCCAGTTCTTCAGCCAGTTATCATAAAATTCAATTTTTATTCAAACTAGTGCAATTAGCAAATAAGATCTCATGGCCAAGCAGTGACTAACTGCGAAAATATATTTTCCAGTATGAAATGGAGTCTCTGTGTCTGATCAATCAAATGCCAAGCTACAATCACATTTCCCTCAAACTAGATGAAATGATTTCCCTGTCTGTATCTCTGGTTTTACTGGCTGGGTGAGTCATTCTAAGTCTAAAAATTAGTTGGCTGAATGATTTGTAAGATTGGATAAGCAACAAATTATTTATTTTGCTTCAGATTCAGCCTCTCCATGAGAAGTAAAAGGACAGTGTGCTGTTATCAAGGGCTCTTTGTCTTACTTTTCGAACAACTGAAAGATATTTACTGATAAATCAACTTGAAATGTAGCTTGTCCCCTAATTAAATGTACTGCTAAATTTGGGGTAAATGTAATGATTGCTTTCAACACTGGCACTGTTGCAGCGCTAACAGTGTGTGAGTGCACCTAAGTATAAAAATAACTAATTAACATTGTGCAGACAGTGAAAATATTTAAATATTTAAATGTCCATTGGAAGTAGTTTTTAGGCAGGTTTGTTTTTTCACCTGGTTCATCCACCAGGAGGAATGAACTTGCAGAGCCAAGATTAGTCTGGGGCCGCTTCACCTGGCATATTGCTCAGTCCTTGTTAACAAAACCTTCCGTTGTCTGTCGCAAAGTTGCAAACAGCTTTAAGGCTTCTGTTCAGTAAGGGAAAAATCCTTGCATTAAATAGCACTTCATCATGTCTCTCAGAAATGCCGAAGCATTGCATATGCAAGGAATTAACTTTGCAAGCAATTTTAGTGGGCAGTTTTACACACACACAGAAATTCCATAAACAACTGCTGGATGAGTGACCAATTCATTTGAGGTGTTGTTTAGAGAGAAGTGTTGATTAGAATAATGCCATGTATACATTAACAATCTCTGAGGCGCAAAACAGTCATACAGGTCATGACACCCTTCCAAGCACCTGCAACAAATTTCTGTTCCCTCAAACCTATGTGAGCATATTAACAGCAATAGGATCATGGCAGCTTGAGGTTGTATTTTATTCACTTCATGGCTTACCTGACCTAATTGGTAAACAACCCTTTGAGTTGATTTATCAGTAAATATTCTTCAGCTTTTCGAAACAATAGATGAAACATTTAACGCAATAACAGCAAAAAGAGTCATAGAGTCATACAGCATGGATAGAGACTCTCTGTCCAACTTGTCTGCACTAACCAGGCATCCAAATATGACTTATCCCATTTACCAGCATTTGGCCCATATCCCTTTAAACCAATTCACATACCCATCCAAATGCCTTCTAAATGTTGTAATTGTGCCCACTTCCACCACTTCCTCTGGCATTTCATTTCATGCACTCACTACCCTCTGCATAAAAAATTTGCCGCTCAGGTCCTTTTTAAATCTTTCCCCTCTCACCTTAAACCTATGATCTCTAGTTTTTCATTCCCCCACCCTAGGAAAAAGACCTTGGCTATTCACCCTATCCATGACCCTCATTATTTTATAAACCTCTATGCGATAACCCTTCAGCCTCCCACGCTCCAGGAAAAAAAACCCTAGGCTATTCAGCCTCTCCCTGTAGCTCAAACCCTCCAGTCACAGCAACATCTTTGTAAATCTTTTCTGCATCCTCTCAAGTTTAAGGACATCCTTCCTATAGAATGGTGACCAGAATTATTTGCATATTCTAAAAATGACCTCACCAATGTCATGTACAGCCGCGTCAGCAAATTCCAACTCCTATACTCAATATTCTGACCAATGAAGGCAAGTGTGCCAAACACCTTCTTCACCACCCTGCCTAGCTGCAACTCCATTTTCAAGGAACCACGTACCTACAACCCTAGGTCTCTTTGTTCGGCAACACTACCCAGGATCCTACCACTAACTGCATAAGTCTTGCCCTAGTTTGCCTTACCAAAAAGCAACACCTCACATTTGCTCCCCATGACGAGGATGAATCTGAAGCAAAATAAATCACTTGCTGCCCCTCCCTACTTCTGGGTCCTTAGTGTCGAGGCTACAGAGTTAAGATTAACATTAGAAGAATGAAAGAGGTGATGAATGGTGACTGAACAGCTCCACAGCGACCGGTGTCTTGTCACCCAGTCACCCTTTATTTACACATGGAGAATCCTTGACACTGATCCAGCTCCTTCAGAGCCCACTCAATGAACAGTATGTCTGATACTCCTGTTCTTATCTGTTAACGAGGGCTTCCTGATTGGACCAGCTTAATAGCCCAATCGGGGAACTCATATTCTATGAGGTCCACCTGGCTGACCTTGTTACAATCACAACAGTTAAGATTGTAGAGATTGTAATATAATTTAAAAAGGAAGTAACTGGTTTGTGAAAAGAAAGAGTAATAAAGGAAAACAGATCAAAACAGATACTGCTGGGAAAAATAGCTCAGCAGACACTGCATTCGTTATGGAGAGGGAAACAGAGTTAATGTTTCAGCCCAATGAGTTTCCATCAAAGCTGGAAGAAGTTAGAAAGGTAATAGATCTTAAGCAAGAGTAGAGGCAGGAAAAAGTACAATGGGAGGCTAGAATCAAATGGTAGGAATATGGGTGGGGGCTGGGTGTGTAGGCAGCAGTGGCAAAAAGATGATGATGCAATACTGCAGGAATGAGCTTCCAGGAGCCTGAGATATTGGAGGGGTGAATGCAAGGTCAGTTCAAACCCTTAACATGTATTATTTTAAAAAGACATACAAAAACATGGGGGAGCAGGGCTTCACTCATCTTCTTCCAACAGGTCTCACTCCAATGCTTTCTAACAACATGATGACATAACTCCTTAAGTTCATTGTCAGTAGCTATGGTCAGAGTATTGGTACAGTTACTTTTTCACTCTACATAGACAAAAGGAATTGCTAATGGGACAAGTAAAAAAACATACACTTTCTGGATGCTTTTATAAACTTTGATTTGAGTTACATTGTCCTGTTCTTTCTGAGATGTAAAGTACTTTGAGTGTGTGCATTGAAACATTCATAAATACAACTGCACATCAGAAGTTCCAAAACTGCAAAAATTTTGAATGGGCAGTGGTGTTGAGGGACTTTATTAAGTTCTTATTGATAGGGATAGTAACTGCCACAGAGTGTTAGCTAAACCCCAGCGCATATTGATGATATTGAGCATATCAATGTCAGTAAATTTGGTATAACATTAGCTATAAATTGGTGACTATTTAAAGCGTGCTACCCCTAAATTATTCCAAGATTATATGGCAACCATTTTCATCTCTAAGTCATGAAGATGTGTGTTCAAGGCCCATTCCAGGCTTGAGCACAAACATAAAGTTCCCCACTTCTGTGCAGCACTGAAGCGGGTGCTGTGTTATTTGAGACACTATCTTTCAGATGAGACATTACTGAGGCCACAGCTATCGTTTCAAGCGGCTGTAAAATATCTAGTGGCACTACTCCAAAGCACAGAATGGAGCTCTCCCTGCTGCCAAGACCAATACCTATCCCTCAGTCAACGTCACAAAAATAACACTTGAGTATACATTATCACGTGATTGCCATGTTTCCTTATAACAATGGCACCTACACTTCAAAACGTTTTTTATTCACTGTAACACACATTGGGACATCTGGTGATCATGAAGAGGGTATATAAATACAACGTTTTTCTTTCCTTTTAAAATTAATCCTACTCAATTGGTCAATAAACCTAAATACAAAAGTGACTCATGCTGTAGAATGTGCACAATTTCAGATCTTATCTCATTTATGACTGAAGTGTAGGAGGAAAGAATTTGCATTTATAAAGCATCTCATTGCGTCTCTGAATGTCCAAACACTCTTCACATCCAACAAACCACTTTTTGAAGTGCAATGACTAATATAATGTGGCACCATTGTGTATACAGCAAAATCTCAGATGAATGATCAGTTAATCTGGTTTTGGCAGCCTTTGGTTGTGGCCGGAATATTGGCCAGGACATTAGGAGAACTCAAAAAATGTCATGGAATATATTGATATTCCATCTGAACTGCCAGAATGAGCCTCTTTGGAATTATTTTCCAAAGGATGACACCTCTGCCAAACACAGCAACCTCTACTGCTACTCCACTGCAGTGTCACCATGAGAAAAAGGTATATATTTCTGTCAGGTTTCAATGTGTGGCTGTAGTTTGAAATCCAAAAAGAAGTAGCTTTTTAAAAAATTCATTCACAGGGCAAGGGCATTGCTGGCTAGGCAGCATTTATTGCCCATCCCTAATTTCCCAGAGGACAGTCAGGAGTTAATCACATTGCTGTGGGTCTGGAGTCACATGTAAGCCAGACCAGGTAAAGATGGCAGTTTCCTTCCCTAGAGGATGTTAGTGAACTAGTTGGATGTTTCTAACAATCAGGAATGGTTTTATGGTCATCATTAGGATTTTAATTCCCAGATATTTATTGAATTCAAATTCCACCATCTGCTGTGGCAGGATTTGAACTCAGGTCCCCAGAGCATTATCTGAGTCTCTGGATTAACAATCTAGTGATAATACCACCATGCCATTGCCTCCCTAAATAATTAAGCTGTTATAAGAATATTGCCCTAGTTTAGATCCCTGTACTAATCTGACATTTTGCACATAAGGTAAGTTAAATGGAAACCAATTTTAGAACGAGGCAGAAAGAGAAGCAACAGGTTAACCCTGAACATACGCCGATATGTAGAATTAAATGCCAATTATTTGAATTTAATTCTCAGTTTGAAGCAACAAAAGAAAACCAGACACTTAATTGATTGGATCTGTCCTTTCAGCTGAATTTGGTTAGCAGACAAAAGTGCAACTGATTGGAGGGGCCCTCTTGTGGCACAGTGGTGGTGTCCCTACCCAAGACCAGGAGACCTGCATTCAAGTCCCACCAGCTCCAGAGGTGTGCAATAACATCCCTGAATAGGTTAAAAACAAAAAAAAAGGTTAAAAATAAAAGAAACCAATTGGGAAACTTCACAAGACCAGATTAGAATGACTGGCTAACTTCCATCAGCAATAAAGATTATAAGAATAAAACATTGTAGAAGGTTTCAATAAAAGTGTAATTCAGTATTAAATCACAATACTTATTATCTTCTCAACCTGTAGTATTGCTAAGTTGGTGTCCACTGTGAATATTTATTGTATTATATCTGTTAGACACTACTTCATTTTTGTTTAATAAATTCATTGCATATCTCCAACTACAAAAGAAGGTTTGATTTAAAATTCTATGATCTTCATAAAATCGAGCAAAATCTTATGTAAGGCCCATGTTGGTCCAATGCTTAAAAACAATTTCAAACAGTGTTTGCTGTATGTTTTTCAGACCCTTGCCAAGAAGCATTGAGAGATACTCATAGAGTTTGGGAAATTGGTACTCATGCATAATAACAATTTAAGGGAAGAGAATTAAAACAATCCATGGTAAAAAGGTTTAAAAAGGGTGCAAACTATAATATTTTAATAAATATTAATACAAAATAGTATAATATAAAATAGTACAACATAATACTATGTTCAAATATATCAAGATAATATTGCAGTCTGTGTGCACTCTGAAACATTAAAGGAATAGACATGAAGGAAGTACCAAAAGGGACTTTTTCAGGATTTGTGTCAACCCTGTGGCTAACATGAGAGACAGTGGGTTACAGATGACTCACGAGTTTTATGTCACATAATGCTTTCAGAGTAAAATCACATTAATGCCATGTAATGTCTGCTTTATTCCTAACAGTGTTGTAGGGCAGGGCATGGGTAGTTGCTTTAATGCTGTACCACTGAAGGTATCATTCAGACATTAAGACAGATTTTGTTGCATTTAATCTGCAAGACAGAAGGTGAAGAACAGCAAACAACAAATTGGACCTTTCCTCTACACTAAGCAGAGGGCTGCCTGCCAGATGAGCAATGTAAATGGGCAAACAATCAAACAAAGTCTGAACCAAGCTCAGTCATCAAGAAAGTGGGTGACAATTAGGTTTTTCATTGGCTTCTCAGCCTCTCCTAAACATTGCTCTGTCCTCCTCTCATCATGGCTCTCTGATTAACCTACTGATGCTCAGCCTCATTCTCAAAGGATTGCTCTTGCAGCCCCATTTTGTTCACATTCAGGAATCCACCCCTTGTCAGCTCAAGTTGTGAAGAACACAACATACTGCGATAATGCGGTACACCCTGTCTGGGCTATAATGCAAAGACCCTACGGAATGTTCCAGGCCAACATTCCCTCTGGTTCCTCAGCAGTCATCACTGTGTAGCTGTAGACCTTGGAAAGACACAGCCACCTGTTTATGTTCCAGTACACACAGGTCATAGCAGCTCCCATGATATCTGGCACCGACCTCCAATGACTGATACATACCGTCATAGAGCCATAGAGTCATACAGTATGGCAACTGACCGTTCTGTCCAACTAGTCCATGCCAACTATAATCCCAAAGTAAACTAGTCCCACCTGCCTGCGCTTGGCCCATAGCCCTCCAAACATTTCTTATTCATGAACTCATCCAAATGTCTTTTAAATGTTGTAACTGTACCCACATCCATCACTTTCTCTGGCAGTTCATTCCATGTACGAGCCACCTGTGTGTAGAAAAGTTACTCCTCATGCCTTTTTTAGATCTTTCTCCTTTCAACTTAAAAATATGCCCCCTTGTCTTGAATTCCCCAACCCTAGCGAAAAGACACCTGCCATTCACCCTATCTATACTGTGACAATGCTGTCACTTTAAAAGGATTATTTTGTCCCTGTCCTGGCTTTTTCTGAAGAAAGGTGAATGATTCCTTGCTGCTACTTTCTCTGAAATCTCTCTTGATGTTGTTTCCTCCTGGATTGGAGAACTGCATGTAAGAATCTGTGTCTGAATTCACCTTTTTGCCAAGGTGCATGTTTATGGGATGTTACTATATTGGAACAGTCATTCCAATAGGTATTGTATCTATTATTTGGTTAAGTTTTCCAGTAGTTAAGTTATTCTAAATTCCTCTTTCTTTTGTTTGTATTTTAACTACAGTGTTTAAATAAATTGTCTTTTGCATAACTTCAAGTAGTTTGATCAATCACATCACATCTGGAACATGGCACCTCACATCTACTTTTAAAATAAGAAAAAGTCAGGGTCTAAGCTACCTTTTAAAATGTTTTGTGGGAGTCTTGTCTGGTCCATAGAAAACTGGGGGCTCTAGTTGGGAATCTATAATTCCAAATTGGGTTTAGGATTGTTTAATTCAAAGGTGGCGAGTGGTAGATATTAGTGTCCTTTGTTTTGGTTGTTGAATTTGGTTGGTTTAAACAGGCTGTGCCTTGTGTAGTAATCGGTCTTTCGGTCACTAAGAGTTTTCTGGGGTTGGAAGAAGTGACTTTGGGAGTTTTACAAAAAGTGAGCAAAGCAAAGACGCTGGAATTGGCAGACAAGCTGGAGTTGGAGTTGCCTTTGACTGTGAGAAAAGGGGAGGTAGTTGCAGCAATAGCTTGGCATTTAAACTTGCTAGAAATGCCATTGGAATCTTTGGAAATGGCTAGAATTCAAATTCAGATGAGGCAGCTTGAACATGAAAAGGAAATGAAACCGTTTGAATTATGATTAAAAGCAGAGGGAAAAGGAAAGGAGAAGAAGGCCCTACCTGAAGAAAGAGAGAGAAGAAAAGCAGAAAGAGAGAGAGTTTGAACTTCAGAAGTTGGCAATTAGAGAAGAAAGTTAGCTTAAAAGGGCAGAGGTGAAGACGGAAGGTAGGCTTAGTGAGGAGGATAGTGATGATAAGCAAACCCATCGTAGCCAAAGGCCTGGTGGGAATCTGTTTAAATATGTCCAAGCATTGCCTAAATTTGATAAGAAGGATGAAGAAACTTTTCCATTTCATTTGAGAAAGCGGCTAAAGCAATGAAGTGCCAGTGACCATGTGGGTTTTGTTGATTCAAACAAAGTTGGTAAGTAGTGCTAGTGAGGTATTTGCATCACTATCAGAGGAGGTATCTGGGGACTATGAGGAGGTGAAGATAGCCATCTTAAGTGCATATGAGCTTGTGCCAGAAGCCTACAGACAACACTTCACATATCTAAGGAGGGACCCTGGTCAAAACTACATTGAAAGGATCAAACAATGTAATTTTGACATGTGGATAAGAGCATTGAAAATAGATCAAACTTATGACACTCTTAGAGAAACGATTATTTTGGAGGAATTCAAAACTTCGCTTCCTGAGGTAGTGAGAACTCATGTGGAAGAGCAGAGGGTTAAAACTGCATGATTAGCAACTGAAATGGCTGATGATTATAAATTTGTTCACAAATCAAAGTTTGGCTTCTGACATCAATTTCAATCCGTGAGGGACAGAAATTTGGGGAAAAAGTGTCCTCATTGACGATAATAAAGGCAGTTTACCACAGGGTAAAAAGGAAACCCATGAGGGGCGAAAGAGAAATAAAACACCTCAGGTGTTTTCACTGTAATAAAGTAGGCCACATGAAGTTGCAGTGTTGGTGGTTTAGGAATAGAGCTGAGGAGGTGGATGTCGGAAAACAGGATAAGCCAGTGAATTTTGTTAAAGTGGTAAAGGAAAGCACAGTGGAAGCTAAAAAGCTGCACCAGAATGTATAACCTGGTCAGGGGTAGGTTGAGAAGAAAATGCCAGATCTTCTTAAACCATTTACTTGCGAGGGGTAGGTTTACTCGCAAATGCCAGGAGGAGCAGGTAAGGAAATTACTATTTTAAGAGATACGGAAACATATCAATCTTTGATGTTGAGAAATGAGGAGATATGTAATTCAGAAGGACTGTTACCAGAAAATGTGATAATATGTGGAATTATGGTGAGACAAGAAGTGATCCATTATGTAAAGTGACATTGGAATGTCCAGTGTAAAGTGGAGAAGTGGTGGTAGGAATACTGGAGGAACTGTCGGCTCCAGAAATACAGTTTGTCCTTGGTAATGATATAGCTGGATCACAGGTAGGACTGCTGCCTACTGTGGTTGAAAAGCCAGTGAAAAATCAGGCAACTGAGGTATTACAGGAAATATATCATGGGATTTTTCCTGACTGTGTGATAACAAGTTGAAGCAGGAAGAGAAATCAAAAAATAAGGATGAGTAAGTTGAAGTAGAATTATCAGAGACAATATTTGATCAAATGTTGAGACAAAACAAGAACAGATGGAGGACCAAGTGGATGTTTTTACTTCAGAGAAATTAACTGAGTTACAACAGAAAGATGAAAAACAGGAAGCTGACTAGAAATCAAAAATTCACAATTTTGCTAATGGAGATAGAAAAAGTGTTAGTGTTACTTCCAGTGAGAAGTGAACCTTTAAAAGCAAGGTTTAGTAGACCTTATCAAATTGAAAGGAGATTGAGTGAAGTGAATTATTTGATAACAATGCCAGATTGAAAGAAATCTCACAGAGTGTGTCATACGAATATGCTCGAAGGAGTTTTGATAGGGAAGGAAAGCAAAAGGAGAATGTGTTACTGATTACAACACAGATTGAAGAACTGAATTCAGAAGATTCTGAATTGGACATTCCTCAAACTAAATTGGACAATGAGGAAATTCTTAAAAATTAGGATAATTATTAAATTACTTTCCAAAGGAAAATTGAAATGACCTGAAAGAGGTATTACTATCGCATGGGGAGATGTGTGGGAATAAGCTGGGAAGTACTAATCTAATTACACACGATGTAGATATAAGAAATGCTGTTCCAATTAAGCAACATCCTTCTAGACTTAACCTTCTAAAGTTGGAAAAGGGTCAAAAAGAGATTGAACGCTGCTCAAAGAAGACTTAATTGAAGTGAGTTGCATCAACTGGAGCTCACCCGTAGTAATGATGCCAAAACCAGATAGTACCCAATAATTATGTATGGACTATTGCAAACTCACTGCAATTACAAAGTCTGATTCATATTCTGTTCCATGTTTGGAAGACTGTATTGAGAAGGTAGGACAAGGAATTTATATTTCTAAGTGGGACTTACTCAGAGGAGACCGGCCGGTACATTTGTCCAGTAGAGCGAAGCCACTTTCAGCTTTCGTGGCACCGAATGGACTGTACCAATTTAAAGTCATGTGATTTGGTATGAAAAATGCACCAGCCACATTTCAAAGACAAACCCATAAAGTCATTTCTGGATTACCCAACTGTGTGATGTATATGAACGGTCTGGTGATTTTTAGTCACACTTGGAAGGAACATTTGCAACACTTATTGGAATTGTTCAATCGACTTCGGGAGGCAGGCTTGGTGATAAACCTGGTTAAGAGTGAATTCACAAAATCTCAAGTCACGTTCCTGGGCCATGTTATCAGACATGGACAGAATGTGAAAACAAAGGCTATTCGGGAGTTTCCCATACCATTGACAAAGAAGTCGGCACTATGATTCCAGGGATCGATTGAGTGGGTTTTATTGGAAATTTGTACACAATTTTAGCGATGTGGCTGCTCTATTGACTGCCTTATTGAAGAAGTGCAGAAAATATCAGTGGACGGCAGACTGTCAGAAGGTATTTGACAGCCTGAAAGCTGTGTTAACCACTGCCCCAGTGTTAGACACACCTAATTACACAAAACCATTCAAAGTGGCTATCAGTGTGAGTGATGTGGGTGTTGGTGCCATACTCTTACAAGAAGACGACAAGAAGGTAGAACGACCTATCAGGTATTTCTCCAGAAAATTGAATACTCATCAACAGAAATATTCCGTGATTAAGAAGGAGACCTTGAGCTTGTTGTTGGCATTATATTTCAACATTCATATTGCCAGTAATGTGTCTGAGACAATTGTATATACTCATTATAACCCATTAAAGTTTTTGGAGAAATTTAAGGACAAAAATTCCAGACTGTTTAGATGGAGCTTATTACTGCAACCATTCAATTTGAAAATTATACACGTGGTAGGATGAGGAAAAGTAATTGCCGATTTGTTGTCACGATTTTGATGAAGAAAGACAGATGCCTTTAGCAATTGGAGTAATCGGACTGAAACAAACTGCAGTAGCGAATATTTGCAGTAGTCAGTGTAATGTATATGTGTTGTAGGGTACGAATAGAGTAAGACTAAGAATTTTAAAACGAAGCCAAATTTCTATATTGATGGTTCATTTTTTTTAAGGGGAGAGGTGTGACAATGCTGTCACTTTAAAAAGGTTATTTTGTCCTGGGTTTTTTCAAGAGAAGTTGTAAAGGCAGAGGTACCAAACTGGCTACTGGAGATGGCCTAAGGAAAGAACTTAGGAGGCCTTTAGGGTTTTATAAATGCTTTGGAACAATGGCAGTAATTTGAATGGGAGTGGCCAGTTCTTATAGATGGGCTTGCTAGCTGTGTTTAGCTTTAGCAGTCAGAAACTGTTTTTGGGGTCCCAGAAGAGGTGGAAGCTTCAGTGAATGATTCCTTGCTGCTACATTCTCTGAAATCTCTCTTGATGTTGTTTCCTCCTAGATTGGAGAACTGCATGTAAGAATCTGTGTCTGAATTTACCTTTTTGCCAAGAGGTGTGTTTATGGGATGTTACTATATTGGAAAGTCATTCCAATAGGTATTGTATCTATCATTTGGTTAAGTTTTCCAGTAGTAAAGTTATTCTAAATTCTTCTTTGTTTGCATTTTAGCTATAGTGTTTAAATAAATTGTGTTTTGCTTAACATTGAGTAGCTTGACCAGTTACATCATTTCTGGAACACACACTTCAAATCCACCTTTAATATAAGAAAAAGTTAGGGTCTAGGCTACCTTTTTAAAATATTTTGAGGGAGTCTGGTCTGGACAATAACAATACCCCTCATGATTTCATAGACCTCTATTAGGTCACCCCTCAACCTCCTACGCTGCAGTGAAAGAAGTCCCAGCCTGCCCAGCCCCTCCTTATAACTCAAACACTCCATTCCCAGCAACATCCTGGTAAATCTTTGCTGAAATCCTTTCTGGCTTCCTATAACAATAATATCCTTCCTATAACAAGATGACCAGAACTGGACACAGTCCCAGCAAAGGTGTAATCAACGCCCTGTAAAACCTTGAAATGACATCCCAACACCCATACTCAAAGGTCTGAGCAATGAAGACAAGTGTGCTAAACACCTCTTAACCACCCTGTCTACCTGTGAAGCAAACTTCAAAGAATTATGTATATGAACCCCTAGATCTCTCTGATTTTTGGCACTACCTAGGGCCCTACCTCTAATTGTATAAGTCCTGCCCTTGTTTGTTTTACCAAAATGCAACACCTCACATCTATCCAAATTAAACTCTATTTGCCATTCCTCATCCCATTGACCCAATTGATCAAGATCTCTTTATAATCTTAGATATCCTTTTTCACTTTCCACTGTACCACCAATTTTGGTGTCATCCACAAACTTAATAACCATACCTTCTATATTCTCATCTCAATCATTTATTTAAATACCTGCCATTTCAGTTCCATTAGTAGAGAACCTCTGGGGAAAGTCAGAGAGGTTGTGCAGTGTTACTGAAGTTAGCTCTCAGCCCTCACATTCTTATCAATTAAATTACATATTATGCCCTCTAATAATGTAGCATGGAGGCTTCATAAAGGGATATTAGCTATAGCTTGATAATATGAAGGCAGCAAAGTGGCTCCATGGTTAGCACTGCTGTGTTACAGCAACAAGGAGTCATGTTTTATTCCAGCATCAGGCAACTGTCTATGTGGAGTTTACACGATCTCCCGATGTCAGTTGTGTTTCCTCTGGGTACTCCAGGTTCCTCTTAAAGTCCAATGATTTGCAGGTTAGGTGGATTGGCCATGCTAAATTGTCCATAGTGTCCAGGGGTGTAGGCTAGGTGGATTATCCATGGTAAATGCGGGGTTATGGGAAAAGGGTAGGGGGCTGAGTCTGGGTGGTATGCTCTTTGGAGGCAACAAAAACAAAGTTGCTGGAAAAGCCCAGCAGGTCTGCAGCATCTGTGAAGGAGAAAACAGTGTTAATATTTCGGGTCCGGTGACCTTCCTCAGAACAGTTCTGAGGAACGGTCACCGGACCTGAAACGTTAACTCTGTTTTCTCCTTCACAGAAGCTGCCAGACCTGCTGAGCTTTCCAAGCAACTTTGTTTTTGTTCCTGATTTACAGTATCCGCAGTTCTTTTGGTTTTTATTTTGCTCTTTGGAGGCTCTGTGCAGACTTGATGGGCCAAATGGCCTCTTTCCACACTGTAGGGATACTATGATTCTATAATTGTGCGGCTGTGTGAAAATGTAATCAAAGTGTCTTTTTCTATTGGCAGTAGGCTTCTCTAGTAGTCTCCCATGAAGTGCACTATCTCACTAATTTCCTTTCCCAAATCACAGCCCATGTGTTTACAGATTTCCATATCTGTGTAAGGATGAGGCAGGTGCCATGCATTAGCTTCTCATAAATCCTTTCCAATAGGGTAAATGCATGAAGAATGTTCCCAATGACTTGGGAGTCCAGAACTAGGAGTCACAATCTAAGGATACAGGGTAGGCTACTTAGGACTGAGATGTGGAGAAATGTCTTCACTCAGTGAGTGGTGAGTCTGGAATTCTCTGCCACAGAAATTGGTTGAAGCTAGAATATTGACTGTTTTGCATGAAGGGGCCACATATAACTCTTAGATCTCAAGGGATCAAAGAGTATGGAGTGAAATTGGGAAAAGGATACTGAGTAGGATGATCAACCATGATCATATTGAATAGTGGAGCAGGCTCGAAGGGCCAAATGGCCTATTCCTGGACCTATTTTCTATGTTTCCAGTAGTCACTATAGATTGTCATGGCCAATTGGATATATCAGGTTCTGCTTTTAAATCCCTTGTTATAATAAGACCAGTTGATCTTCCATTACAGGATGGAAATCAGTGGACACAACATAATGCTCATAGTTACTTGAGGCTATAATTTGTTCTCTGCATTCTTTTACAATTACCTGAGCTTCAGATGAAATAAACAATGAAGGCAGATGGGTAGCATTACTTAATTAACAAAGGCATCATGACTGCAATTCCTGCTGAGGTGTCTTTAAAAATTGTTGCAAACTCTGGCCTGGAGATCATAACACTGCCTTACTCCTCCCACTTTAGATGTAGTCCCACACATTTTCTGAACTTATTGCGCAGTTCATTTTCAGATCAATAGGGTTAGATTTTAACTTTGAGTTCATGTGCGTGACATGCAGACTCTGTGGCCCACCAATTTCCCCCCATTCTTCTTGTTCTGTTTGTACTGCTGGCTCTGTGGCTGCAATAACGTGTTAGCTTTCCCCTCCTTTGGTTGATTTTAAATCACTATTAATGTGCTTGTTTTGCCCTCATAGTCACCACTCTGGATGTCCCCATTTCTTTGCTAGCCCTGTGTAACTGTAACCGACTTGTACACCACCTTTGAGAGTTCACAGACCCCCACCCACTTTCACTACCAGATCCCACATTTCTATCCCCAGTTACCCCATATCAGTGTCACCATTCCTTTAATGATCCAATGTACTGAGGGTCATTGCAAGATTTGTGTTAATTTTTTTCCCCAGAATGCCATGGACTGGACCATGACAAGGCTCCCTGACTATCGGAAGACCCTACTCCCGTGACTGATCCTGGCCCATCCCCAAGACTGATCTCTCAAAAGCACTGTAACTGACCTACATATAATCTGTAGACCGCTTGCACTTGCCCTTAAAGACTGAATATGACCCAGTCCTGGTGTGCAATGGCATGGATCTCTGGATTTGCAGTAGACTAATAACCTGACAGGCCATGGCCAAACTTTAGGACTGTAATTGGACAAGTCCCTTGACTGACCGTGGTGGTACCCGAACACTCATCTCTTTCGACTTTCTGACATTGCCATTTCCTTCCAACACATGCAGTGTGTTTACCACATAAGCTGCTGGCAAAGGCTGCAGTTCTGACATGGACATAGTGCCATATCACACAGTGATGTATTCACCCCCACTGACTGGTACATTTATTCTTCAAGGCTCTTCACAGACACAAGGTCCCTGACTCTCCTTCTGCACTAAAAGGCCAACTAACACACAGAGGCTTCCTGGCTCTGTCAGTGTTGAAGAAACTGTAAAGATAGATAAAATGGATGACTGAGATAACAAGGT
>NC_063335.1:12389096-12463205 GCF_021869965.1 Rhincodon typus
GTTATCTCAGATTCTCCAGCATCAGCAGTTCCTACTATCTCTAAAATGGATGACTGTACCTCAGCACTAAATGATCTACCAGAAGCATTCTTCAGCTGGCTATTGTTAAGCTCCAAAGTACATACTCTAAACTCTGAAGAGATGGCTGATTTGATCTTGGACCAAGCAAGATGGTGTTGTTAGGCTAGTTTTGCTGAAGCTGAGTTGCATGGATGAGGTGTCCAGGAAGATTGTGGCTATTGACTATGGAGTTATACAGTGATACAGCAAAGAAGAGGCCCTTTTGTCCACTGAAGCTGCACTGACCTTTCTACATTAAGCTCACTGGGCAGCACTCCATGGAGACAATTTGTGCAAGGGAAGTGATGGTTCTAAGGGGAAAGAAACTGGATGGCTGGCACAGCCATTCTGTGAGCTACAATGAGTGCTGATGAGCGTCATCGCTAAGTACTGACTCTATTTTAGAAACGGAAAGTTCTGGAGAAGCTCAGTAGGTCTGACAGCGTCTGTGAAGAGAGAAACATGTCAGTTTCACATCTGAGATAGTAAGAACTGCAGGTGTTGGAGTCAGAGAAAACACAATGTGGAGCTGAAGGAACACAGCAGGCCAGGCAGCATCAGAGGAGCAGGAAAGTTGAACCTTAGGTCCCGACCCGAAATGTCAACTTTCCTACTCCTGTGATGAGGCCTGGCCTGCTGTGTTCTTCCAGCTCCACACTGTGTTATCGCAGTTCCACATCTGTTTTGACTCTTTATTGGAACCAACTGTGCACTATTTTACTGCTGCGCTTTTGCGACGTTGCAGTTTTACTGTTTTGCAGAGGAAGATTAATTTTAAATTTAATGAATTCATGAAGACGTGGACTTCACCAGCAAGGGTAGCATTTGTCCATCCCTAACTGTCCTGGAGTAGTTAGCTGTGAGTTGCTTTCTTGAACTGCTGTAGTCCGTGTGTTGCAGGTACACCCACAATGCTGTTAGGGAGGGAGTTCTAGGGTTTTGACCCAGTGACACTGAAGGAGAGATGATTTATTTCCAAGTTAAGATGGAGAGTGACTGGACGAGAACTTGCAGGTGGTGGTGTTCCCATATATCTTGTGCCCTTGTCCTTCTAGATGGTAGTAGTCCCGGGTTTGGAAGGTGCTATCTGAGAGACTTGGAGAATTTCTGCAATGCATCTTGTGGATGGTGCTCATGCTGCTCTTTTGCGTTGGTGGTGGAGGGAGTGGATGCTTGTGGATGTGGTGCCAATCAAGCAGGCTGCTTTGTTCTGGATAGTGTCAAGTTTCTTGAGTGATGTTGGAATTACATTCATGCAGGTAAGTGGGAAGTATTCCACCATGCTCCTGACCTGTGTTTTGTAGATTCTTGATAGTCTTTGGGGTGTCAATGGGTGAGTTGCTCTATCTATGACAGTATCTCTTTCCTTTGGTGAAGAGACTAAAACTGTGGACAATATTCTGTGTTCTCTCTATATAACTATAGTTAAATAAAAAAATACTCCTGCACTAAAACCCTATTGCAATAAAGACCAATGTACCATTTGCCTTCTTAATTTTTTGCCATAACTTTCAGTGACTCCTGAAGGGAGAGAAAGCAGGAATCTTTAGGCCAGTTAGCCAAAGTCTATCATTGGGTAACTGCTAGAAATCTTTATTAAGGTGATAATGGCAGAACATTTAGAAAATCATAATGTAATCAGGCAAAGTCAAAATGCTTTGTGAAAGGGAAATTATCTAAGGATTTAAAGTAGACTTGTAGCTTGGGTTGTGGATGTTGTAGTTGGTTGGCTTGCTGAGCTGGTTCGTTGTTTTTCTGCATCTCTATCTCTATCCACATGGATAAGGAGAACCATCAATTTGACTGGGACAACACCAAGATCCTGGGACAAGCAAAGCAGAGACAAGCACGGAAATTCCTAGAAGCCTGGTACCCACAAAGAAAGCCATCAACAAGCGCATAGAGCTTGACCCCACAAACGCCGGAAGTGAGGTAATCCAGCTCAACGGACTCCAGAGTTCAAGTAACAGGCGGGAAAACACAACGGTGTTTCATTGGAGGCTGCACTGATGTTGTTACCCAGCAGGGTAATGAAATGTCTGCGGAAAAACAACGAACCAGCTCGGCGAGCCAACCAACCACAAAAGAGAAATTATATTTGGCCAATCTGTTCAAGGTCTTTGAGGGTGTAATGAAAAGAGTGGATAAAGAGGAATGAGTAGATGCAGGGTATTTGGATTTTCAAAGGACAGTTGATAAAATGCCTCATAAAAAGCTATTGTACAGGGTAAGATTTCATGGTGTTTGGTGGTAGATTAGTGTGGATCAAGCAATAGCTAAGTAACAGAAACCACAAAATTGGGATAAACAACTCATTTTCATATTGGTGAACGAACAATAGAAATACCACAGAGGTCAATATTAGGGTCTCAGTTATTTGCAAGCTATATTATTGATTTGGATGAAGGGACCGACATTTTTGTAGGTAAATTTATTGACAATACAAAAGTAAGAAGGAAAACTAGTTTGAAGGGAGATGATTAGCTTAATTAAGTGGGAAAAACAATGGGACATGGGGCATAATGTTGGAAAATGTAATATGGTACATTTTGGCAGAAAGAGTAGAAAATTACAATGTTATTTAAATGGAATGGTGCAGCACAGTTGGTGAGTGGTTAACACTGCTGCCTCACAGTACCAAGGACCTGAATTTGATTCCAGTGACTGTCTGTGTGGGATTTGCATGCTCTCCCCATGTCTGCCTGGGTTTCTGCCAGGTGCTCTGGTTTCCTCCCACAGTCCAATGATGTGCAGATTAGGCAGATTGGCCATGCTAAATTGTCCCGTAGTGCCCAGGGATATGCAGGTTACATGGATTAACCATGGTAAATGTAGGGTTATGGGGATAGGGTGAGGGGGGCTGAGTCTGGGTGTGATGCTCTTTGGAGGGTCAGTGCAAACTCAATGGACTGAATGACCTCTTTCTGCACTGTAGGGATTCTATGTTTCTATGAGAGAGACTGCAGAATGTTGTGGTACAGATGCATCTGCATATCCTTGTGGATGGATCATAAAATTCAGCATAGAAGAACTGTAAGCATTTAAGAAGACAAGTGATGTGACACACTTTACTGCAAGGAATATAATGAAAAAATATAGGAAATTTTTGTGATAAATGTATTGGGTATTAATGGGACTACAGTGGAGTACTAGAACATAGAACATCGAACAGTACAGGCCCTTCAGTCCACGATGTTGTGCTGATCTATTATCCTACTCTAAGATCAAACTACCCTGCATACCCTACATTTTACTATCATCCATGTGCCTATCCAAGAGTCGCTTAAATGTCCCTAATGTATCTGACTCCACTACCACCGCCGGCAGCGCATTCCACGCACCCACCACTCTCTGTGTAGAGAATCTACCTCTGACATCTCCCCCATACCTTTCTCCAATCACCTTAAAATTATGCCCCCTCGTGATAGTCATTTCCGCCCTGGGAAAAAGTCTCTGCGTATCCGCTCTATCTATGCCTCTCATCATCTTGTATACCTCTATCAAGTCACCTCTCATCCTTCTTTGCTCCTATGAGAAAAACCCTAGCTCCCTCAACCTTTCCTCATAAGACTTGTCCCCCAGCCCAGGCAGCATCCTGGTAAATCTCCTCTGCACCCTCTCTAAAGCTTCCACATCCTTCCTACAATGAGGCGACCAGAACTGAACACAATATTCCAAGTGTGGTCTAACCAGGGTTTTACAGAGCTGCAGCATAATCTTGCAGCTCTTAAATTCAATCCCCCTGCCAATGAAAGCCAACACAACATACGCCTTCTTAACAACCCTATCAACTTGGGTGGCAACTTTGAGGGACTTACGGGTGTGGACCCCAAGATCCCTCAGTTCCTCCACACTGCCAAGAATCCTGCTATTAACCCTGTATCCTGCATTCAAATTCAACCTTCCAAAATGAATCACTTCACACTTTTCCGGGTTGAATTCCGTCTGCCACTTCTTTGCCCAGCTCTGCATCCTGTCAATGTCCCGTTGCAACCTACAACAGCCCTCCACACAATCCACAACTCCACCAACCTTCGTGTCATCGGCAAACTTACTAACTCACCCTTCCACTTCCTCATCCAAGTCATTTATAAAGATCACAAAGAGCAGAGGTCCCAGAACAGATCCCTGTGGAACACCACTGGTCACCGAGCTCCAGGCTGAATACTTACCATCTACTACCATTCTCTGCCTTCTATTGGACAGCCAATTCTGTATCCAGACAGCCAAATTTCCCTGGATCCCATGCCTCCTTACTTTCTGAATGAGCCTACCATGTGGAACCTTATCAAATTCCTTGCTAAAATCCATGTACAGCACATCCACTGCTCTACCCTCGTCAATGTGTTTTGTCACATCCTCAAAGAATTCAATAAGGCTTGTGAGGCATGACCTGTCCCTCACAAAGCCATGCTGACTATTTCTAATCAAACTGTGCTTTTCCAAATAATCATAAATACTTTCTCTCAGAAGCCTTTCCAATAATTTGCCCACCATAGATGTAAGACTGACTGGTCTGTAATTCCCAGGATTATCCCTATTCCCTTTCTTAAACAAGGCAATAACATTTGCCACCCTCCAATCGTCTGGTTCTACTCCTGTGGACAGTGAGGATGCAAAGATCATCACCAAAAGGGCAGCGATCTCTTCCCTCGCTTCCCTTACTAACCTTGGGTATATCCCATCTGGCCCAGGGGACTTATCTATCCTTATATTTTTCAAATTTTCCAGCACATCCCCCTTCCTGACATCAACCTGTTTGAGCATACCAGCCTGTTTCACGCTGTCCTCACAAACGACAAGGTTCCTCTCACGGGTGAATACTAAGGCAAAGTATTCATTAAGGACCTCCTCTACCTCCTCTGACTCCACGCATAAGTTCCCTCCACTATCCCTGATTGGCCCTACCCCCACAATGGCTATCCTCTTGTTCCTTACATAAGGATAGAACACCTTAGTGTTTTCCTTAATCCTACCCGCCAAAGTTTTCTCATACCCCCTTCTACCTCTCCTAAGTCCATTCTTCAGTTCCTTCCTGGCTACGTTTTAACCCTCTAGAGCCCTGTTCGATCCTTGCTTCCTCAACCTTAAGTAAGCTTCCTTCTTCCTCTTGACTAGATGTTCCACATGTCTTGTCATCCAAGGCTCCTTCACCTTACCATCCCTTCCTTGCCTCATTTGGCAAGGTGTACTATGTGCAGCTTTTGTCTCCTTAGTTAAAGAAGAATATACTTGTAGTGGAAACAGTTAAAAGAAGGTGAGGAGAAGGTGCGTAGGTTGGTCCTGTACTCATTGGAGCTTATCAGAATGAGAGAGAATCTTATCAAAATAGATAAAATGGTGAGGCAGCCTGACAGTGTAGTTGCTGAGAGGATGTTTCCCCTTGTGGGACAAACTAGAACTTGAAGACAAAATTTAAAACTGACGGGTTTTCCATTTAAGATGGGGATCTGGAGGACCTTCCTCAATGAGAGGATCATTGGTCTTTAGAATTCTTCAGCTGGGAACAATGGAGGCTGGCCCATTGATACAGTCAAGGCTGAGTTTGACAATTTTTTGATCTACACAAGCAGTTGAGCATAGAACAGATAGGAAAATGGAGTTATGGTCCCAGTCAGATCTGTAATGGTGTTATTGAATGAAAAGAGCAAGTTTGATAGCTAAATGGTCTACTTCTGCTCTTATTTCTAACAATCTTATTCATATAACAGTGAAGGGGCAGCCTGAAAAGGAGGTTGAATGCAAGTCCTTTTCACTTCTAGGTGAGTGTGTTATCACTGAGACAAAGCTGAAAAGTATGTAATGGAACAAGTTTGAACCTGAGTTTCTGCTAGCAGTATTCTGCCAAGGTATATTTTATCTTGCTGTATCAATGAGGTAAGGAAACACAAATCCTGACTAGAGTATGCCTACCACTTCAAAGGAGATGATCACCTCTCTATATATCAATCTCTTGTAAATTTGCCCTTATCAGGACAAAATAGTTAATTTTTTCTGTCAGGCAAAGTAAGCAGGTTTGGCATATAACAAAGATTCAGATCATCCAATTGTAACATTTGTCTTATCTGTGACAGTCCTGCTCATAGACACTTGTCTATTGAGACAGGTTTCCTTTGTCCTGGGGATATAAGAATGTTTGAAGTTTGGTACCTATGTGGAACCTTGGTCTCTTTGAACTATGGAGTGATTGGCAGGTCTACGATCTAGGGCTGCCTAATATGCTGTAATCTTGCACTAGATTAACAATTAACTTGATTAAACCATTTAGTTCTGTGTCACAATGGCAAACTGCAATCCATAGCTGATAAAACTCATTTGCATTACCATGGCTTTTTTCAATCATTGTAATTTTTACTTATTACAATAAATTTGGATGACCATCTTAACCTAAGCTACATAATCTATCAGCGTGGAGTAAATGGTGACATTGAATGCTCTTTCCAGTTCATACCCAAATGATTTAATGTGTCAATGTTCAAATTGAGTTATGCTTTCTGATTCACTTCATACATAGAATCTAGTTATAGTTTAGATGAATGTTCAGCTTAACCATACAGGCAGACTTTTATTGAGAACAAAAATAATTCTAGGAGTTGGGCCAAACTGTAACAATCCACACACCTGCACTTTCCATCAAGTGAAATTAAAAAATGTTAATAAGTGTGAACCTAAGCTGCTTTGCAACTTATTTTTGTCTTGTATATTAAGGTTCATTTTTTCAGTGTAGTCTCTGTAATAATGGGCTTGTCTAATATTGCTGCTGATGTCAGTACTTTGTCTCTCATGTGGTCAGCCTCCAGTATGAAATCAACATCATTAACAGGTAATTTCAAATGTAACAGTGACAAAAACATTGACTGATGCATAATTGAAATTCACTGTACACAATGGAATAGAGGTAAAGTATTTCTATTGATGCCTGCTTTCAATATCCTTTAATTTAAAGAACTTTCTGAAGATAAATTCATATCTTCTGTTAACATCAAAATTTGTGAACATCTCATATCATGGAGGATGCAATCTTTTTGGCTCCTTTATCTGATAAAGCCAGAGTCAGCATTGTTAACTGTTGCTAGGTACTCAAAGGCAAGTCCTGTCTTTCAAGGAACTCATCAATAACTTTTAACTTTTCATTTTAACTTTTAACTTCACCATTTTCATTTAATACAGCAGAGTTACATGACATCATGTTCATTTAAACTATAGCCAAACACAATGTAATCACCTCAGCCTTTGGATTCAGTATTCTGCAGGAACCCCAATTTATCATCTCTATAGAGACAAATAATTTTAAAAAAAATTCAAACTTACAGTTGATTACTGAAAGGATGATGTGGCAAGTTTGATTTCTAATACTTTATCTGTAACTAACAACTAAAAGCGCAATCAAATAATCAATATATATGTAGGCAACCTATACGGTAAATTACAAAATAGAACATTCCCCCTTCTCTATTAAAACAAGAAAAACACACTTCATGGGTATTCTTTTACACTGCCCTGCAGCAGACATTCAATTCACCTGGAAGTGGTCCAAGACGATTTTCAGCTTCCAAGTTTTTGCTTCTATACTTTTCCTTTCTTATCTTGGGAACTTTTAATCTCAGAACTCTCTCTTACAGTAAGATTTCACCACCAGAGATTCTTCCTTTGATTGGGCAAGATCTTCCAACTTAATTTTAACTCCTCTTGAATTTAGTCTTTTCAGTCCAAATGTGAGATCCCACTTTCATTCTCAGATTGTCTACCACATCTACTTATCACTTCTCTCCATTTCCCACATATTGTCAGACTAACTTTGACTGTCGCTTGCAGGGATATTTTAGACTCTTCCCCTCTGCCCATCTCCACAGCAATGTGAATAACACAAATCTCATATTCGTGTAGAAATGCTGAACAGTTGTCCTTGAAACACGAACTCTCTTTTAACTTGGAAATAAAGTGCAACCCTCCATGTGAACTCCTTTTTTGGGACTTTTGAGATTCACAGCCTAAGCATTATTAGTACACAGACTGCTGCTGCGATATCACTGTCAGAGTGAGTGAGGTCTATGACAGTGAGCAAAGGGCTTGCAGATACAGCCTGGTCCAGTCCAAGAGCTGGGAATGCATCCCTGGTCACACTGTATCCTTGCTGCAGCATTGCAGTGACAGCTGCTGGTGCAGCATGAGGTGTAGCATTGAAGTGCACGGGTGCCCTGAAAGTGGATTGGAGACACCACAAAGGTTCTCAGACACTGGCAAATGTCAGGTGGCAATGTCTGTGGACGTGGGGTGTGTGTGGTCAGTGCCCATAGAATGTTCAATAGAGTCACAGGAATGTACAGCATGGAAAAAGACCCTTTGGTCCAACTCGTCCACTCTGATAGAAACATGTTAGTGCCCAGTGTCCAATATGGAAGTTATTTGGAGAAAGTTGAGAGTTGAACCTGCCAAGAACCTGCTGTGGTAACCATGTTGAGTTTTCCTAGTGGCCCGTTTGTTTGATGAGTTTGGTTGTAATTGGAATATTGGTGTGGTGAGTTGGGATATCAATGAGGCATTTCACAAACAATAATGCATCAGTTGGGAACTCACCTGTTGCCTGGTGAGGAACATACATACTGCTTGAGAAAAGCACAAAGGATGCACTAAGATGATCTCAATGTCAAGATGGCCCCTAATGAACATTATGCCCAAAATCTACTACAAGTCTCACTATAGCCCATGTTGCACAGTGATTCCACTTCAGCTATCAAAACAAACCGGAGTATTCAGACTTCCAAACAGGTCACGTGACCTCTATCTTTTTCTCATAAAGACACAGCTCCAAAACATAACAATCTTCTAAACCTCATAATTGTAACAAGAACAGTTGCCAAATATAATTCCATGATGAGATACAATTTAGTGGATTTGGTTCTTGGCAAAAGAAAGCAATTTTGTACCCAACCTAGTCATCACTTGTGAACTTCAGACAGCATTTGGCCATCAGAGAGGATGCATCTATTTGAAATCGTTTTTACAATAAATGTGAATCTTTAGACAATGACAAGCATTCTATAAAATATGGTAGTAGCATTTTTAAGACAAAAGTTAATAAAGCAGAAGGTCAGATGTACAGAGTAAATGAGGACTGCTGTTATTTGTAATTCCAAAACCACTATTTTGTGTTTATATATATTGGAATGATTCCAAAGTGTTTCTCATCAATCAGGTATTTTCATTCCCATGGACTGACTGATATATCACGGAACACCTGCCTGAATAGCACCAGCCCATGGGTGGCTTGGAGTGAATGAAAATCATTCATAAACAAAGGGAAATTGATGTGAAAAATTCAATGGATTCCAGTGGTGCCAAAGTTTTTTAGTGTAGAAACAAGCAGCTGTTAGAGATTTTCATGTGTTCTATCAACTAATTTAATTGTAATATATACAGACATGCCAGCACTGAGCTGTAATGTGTTACAGACATTTCAGTTGTGAAAATCAGCAAAGACATTTCTAGGATTTATCACAGCATAAAAACAAGAAGGGTTGTGGTTTAGTTATTTAGACCTGCCTGTCTCCACAAAACTATCTTTGGAAATCAGAAATAATTTAAACATTGAGTAGTTATGATTCGGAATACACTGCTTGAAATGTTGGTCGAAGACGATTCAAAGGTAACATTCAAAAAGGAATACAATGAATACTTAAAATGGGAAAAGAGATTAGACTTCAATGGATACCTGTTTCAGAAAGCAGACAAGGAATTGATTAATCAAAGGGCTGCCTTCTATGGAAGACTTGTTCAATGGTATTTTGTAGCAAATTGGGCATGTTATAAAAGAAATTGTTGCTAATTTCCTCAACTTAGGGGGAGGATATTTTCATGATCAGACATTGATAGTGGAAATCTTATGAATGTATGCATCTGGCGTTTCTATTGAGCTTCTGCTGACCTGATAGAGGTTGATGGGCGAAGCTCGTGAGATAAAGCTGACTGATTTTTATTTTAGACAAATGCAGATGTTGGAAATTGGAAGGAAATACAGAAAATGCTTGTGAAACTCAGCAGGTCTGGCAGCATCTGAGTAGAGAGAAACAGATTTAAGGTTTCATGTCCGATATGACTCTTCTGGTTCTGAAGAAAAATCATAACAGAATTGAAATGTCAACTCTGTTTCTCTCTCTATAGATGCTGCCAGATCCACTGAGTTTCTCCAGCATTTCTGTTATTATTAAATATGTCTATATCTATTCATGGGTATTGCCAGAGTTTAATCAGTCAGAACAGACATCTCTATCACAGACAACTTTCAACTGCTGGTCCTTGTAAAATCATTTTCGGTTTGGAACACTGACAAACAGTGTTACTGTTTCTCAAGTGGCAAAGAAAAATAGCCATCATAAGATTGCATTCCCCAGCATACACAGTAACAATGCAGGTTATAGTCTTCCTTTCCTGTAATACTTTCCAATACATATTCACTTCACAGTCCGATGTTTAATCTCACATAAACCCCAAAGAAACTCTTCTGTTGCATGACTAGAAGTTCTGAATTATAAAAGAGAACTGTTTGGAAAATGTCTTATTGTACAAGCCTATGGTGAATTGAGGCTCTGTGAAAATTGAACAAAATGAGAAATCTCAAGTGTCCTAATCCACTTATGAAGAGCTGTGTCCAGGCTTACTCAGACTGGAGTCCTGAGAAAGAGTAATACCTGGAACATTGACTGCTCCTTTCCTCCACATGCTGCCTTGCCTGCTGTGTTCTTCCTGCCTCCTGGTTGTCTACCTTTGCAAATACTAAATTCACCAACAACCAAGAAAGACAATCCTGATCTATTCCAATTGGTATCTTCATGACCCCCACTTAAACTGCACAAAGACTGAAACTGCATTTGGAGGCAAAAAGCACAAAATAATAACAGAAAAATTGGAAGGCGGAGTGGTCTTTAAATCTTTTCTGCCATTTAAAAACATCAGGACTAATTCTCTGCCTTCACTACACCATGCCACATTATTCCTATATTCATTAATTCCTGTCATTTTTAGAACCTTTTTGACCTCTATCCTGAATATACTCATTCTCATGACTGACCTTTCTGGGTCAAGAATTTGGAAGATTTAGGTGAGAAAAAATTTCTCCTTACCTCAGACCTAAACAGCTGACCCCTTATCCTGAGATTGTGATCCTTTGTTTTTGAGTACGCAGCTAGGGGAAATATCTTCTCAGCATCTGCATCATCAAGTCTCTTATGAATTGCAATTAGATCATTTCTCAGCGCCTGGGAATATAGGTCTAGTCTATTCAATCTTTCCCCCATCTAGTTTATCCCATTGGTTAATTTGTTGTTGAAAATTGGGAGTAGAGCCCATTAGAGCTTCAGGTAATTCTACAATTAATCCAACTGCATCTGTGAAAATGAGCATGGACTTCTTTTAGAGCTGGCTCAAATAGACAACTTTGGCCTTTCCCTCTTTTTAGAGAGATAGATGTATTAAGGCACCCTTTCTTATGTTTATCTTGGTGCCAGGATGTGCATGAGGCAAGATATTCAGCTCTGGCCAAAACAAAATATTGAGGGTATATACTGCAAATTTCAGATGAAGCTGGCAGTTATGGAAATGGTTACTGATGTACTTTATGTAAGTTCTTCAAGGAGCCTAAAAGAGTATTTTGGTTTATTGATAGTTCACTGAAAAATTCTAGACACATGTTGTATTCGTTGCTGCACAAGCAATAGCAATAATCTTGGAATAAGTGATGTCAGTAAAAAGATAGAATTGGGTACTCTTGACAGGCAAGTAATGTGACCCTCCACATGTGAATGTTTTTCAAAGATTAGTACTATAATTAAAATATTGTTTTGTCCTCTGTCTGTTTTACTGCTTTGAGCGAAATGTTTTCTGAACGGCTTTTCACAAGAACACTAACCTTTAAAATAATTTGTTTCATTTGTTAAATGTATTTGTTTCCTCTTTGTTTTTGTCAGTCATCCCAACTGTTATTGCCCTAAAAGCACACTTTGGTTTGTTTGGCATAGTTGCATCATCAGCACTGATGGGTGAGTCAACAGGTTTAAACCGGGTAAATGGGTAACTGAAATGTGTTAAGGTTGGAACAAGAGAGTGTCCTGCAAGTTTATATCCAGATGGATTGGCCAACAATGATGAATCACACGTAATTTCATGTTTCCATTTGTTTGCAGGCCATTTCGCAAAGTGACAACAAATACAGCACAAGACAGGCATAGACTCTCCAATATCCTGGGGGTGTCACATGTTATCTTGCCAATCTCAGTCTCACATTCACAAATTAATAACATCTGATCTAAAAGAAATAAAGTTACTTATTGTTGCTCGAACAATATAGCACTTTTATAATCTCACTCATCCTTATCCATTTAGACTGGATCACCTCCAAATTCTCAGAGTTGGCTGTATATACAACATGCTGGAGGATAAAGTATTTTTAAAAAAAAGATTGTGCTTCCTCTACTTGCAGGGATACATGCTCTCAGAGTTGCTTTGTTAAAAATGGCCAGAATTGAGTTCATGTTGTGGCAATACTGTGGCAGTTTGTTCTCACTTTTAAAAATAGCCATCTTGAATTAAACATGGCTGCTGCCACTGTTTTGCAAGAAATGTTCGTGTCCTCTGGGAGTCTTGGCACTCCCAGAACAAGAATATCATTGAACAAGAATATTCGAGAAAAACACGTATGTAATTTCCTATTGCATTAACAAAAGTAAGTTGAACCTCTGTTGTAATGGCTGCAGCATCTGTGTGGCATCACACAAAGCAATTTCCTCCCTGACATTTTCTATTTATTTTCTTTATTTCTAGGTAGGAAAGAAAGAAAGAATACGCTTTAACACGCATTTAGATGTCAGGTTTAGTCAATTTATATCGTGCTTGCATGGTACTTCATGCACTGATATCTTACATATGTGCATTAAGCGTGTTTCCAAAGCTGCAAGCATTTGATTGGCATTTTGCATGAGGAGGTTCTAATATATTGTGAGCTGTATTTCTATGTGAGCGGGTGGATTGGATTCAGTAGCAATTCTGCACCACTCCCAGCCCCCGAAATCTCCACCCCTACTTACTGCATTATGACATATTTTTGAATGTGCTGCACTGACCTTAGAGAAGGCAGAAGCTTTGTATAAATAACAGTGGGAGGGAAGATCACATCCTCATCTTTTCAGGCTGCCAGTTCAAACAGAGGAAACTGTGTGTTGGCCACTGAGATGTGTCGTGGGTGAAATTGCTTCTGAAGTAGTGTGGAGAAAAGAATAGAGTTCAGATGTTAATTTTTGAGAACACAACCTAGCCACTGAATTTACAGCACTTTAAAACCTTTCAAGAAGATTTGCACTGGCACAGCATTTTAGTGGGCCATTCACTTAGTGCCAACAAATGTCAGGGCACAGGCTGGGTGCTAATATTTAAAAGACCTGGGGCTGAATCTTATGATATTTTGGCTAATTGTTATTTCGTTTTGTCAAGTTTCATGAAGGGTTTCTCTCTGCAAGAATTTCTGAGTTTTTGTTCATGATTGTCCCAGACTCGCCTCATTGACCTTGCTCCCTTATGGCAGCCCTCTCATACCCACTGTTAACCTAACTCTCCCACCTGCTACAGACGGGACTCTCCAATGAGGTACCAGCAACACTGGCGCTGATGCCACATTTCAAAGGCGATTGTACACCTGGGCAATGCCGCCAGTCCATGCCAGCCTGGTCCAACGTTGCCACCGTGATCAGAGTGGTCTCCACAGTCCACCAGATTGCGAGGCAGTATAAGAAAAAGATGCCCCGTCAGGGTAGGTGTCAATATCTTCTCCCTGCAATGTCACACTCACTCTGCTACTGCACTCGGCTTTCACCAAGGCTCATGCCCTCACTAGCGAATGCACCATCTTTCTTCGTTCTTCCGAACCCCTCCGAAGCCCCACACCATGAACCCTGCATAGTGCCTGTGCTTCCCGCTTACTCACACCAGAGAACTCACCACTTTCCCCACCGCTGCATCAGCTCTAACCATTGTTCCACTCACTTTCAATTCACTCAATGCCTCCCAATATTTATCACAGGAGAATAAGGCCCACAGCAGGGCTGAAAGGACCAGGGCTGGACAGACATTCATAAGAACATAAGAATCAGGAGTAGGAGTAGGCCATCTGCACCTTTGAGCCCACTCTGCCATTCAATAAGCTCATGGCTGATCTTTTCATGGCCTCAGTTCGAATTACCCACCTTCTCACCATGACCCTTAATTTTTTGAACAGTAAAGGAATTATCTACCTTAACTTTAAAAACATTCAATGAGGAAGCCTCAACTACTTCACTGGGCAGGAAATTTCACACATTCACAACGCTTTGCGTGAAGAGGTTCCTCCTCAATTCAGTCCTAAATCTGCTCCCCCTTATTTTGAGGTTACGCTCTCTTGTTCTAGTTTCACCCGCCAGTGGAAACATCCTCCCTGCTTCCATCTTATGTATTCCCTTCAGCATTTTATATGTTTCTATAAGATCCCCCCTCATTCTTCTAAAACTCAATGAATATAATCCCAGTCTACTCAGTCTCTCCTCATAAACCAACCCTCTCAACTCCAGAATCAACGGAGTGAATCTCCTCTGCACCCCCTCCAGTGCCAGTACATCCTTTCTCAAGTAAGGAGACCAAAACTGCACACAGTACTCCAGGTGTGGCCTCACCCGCACCCTATACAGCTATAACGTAACCTCCCTGCTTTTAATCTCAATCTCTCCAGCAATGAAGGACAAAATTCCATTTGCCTTCTTAATTACCTGCTGTACCTGCAAATCAACCTTCTGCAATTCATACACAAGGACACCCATGTCCCTCTGCACAGCAGCACACTGCAATTTTTTACAGTTCAAGTAATAGTCCTTTTTACTGTTATTCCACCAAAATGGATGATTTCACATTTATGTAGTCCATCTGCCAGATCTTTGCCCACTCACTTAATCTATATCCCTCTGCAAACTTTCAGAATCTTATGCACACTTTGTGCATTCCACTCATCTTAGTGTCATCTGCAAACTTTGACACACTACGCACAGTCCCCAACTCCAAATCATCAATGTAAATTGTAAACAATTGCAGTCCCAACACTGATCCCTGAGGCACATTACTAGTCACTGATCGCCAACCAGAAAAGCACTCATTTATTCCCACTCTTTGCTTTCTGTTAGTTAACCAATCCTCTGTCCATGCCAAAACATTGCCTGGAACGCCGTGAGCCTTTATCGTATGCTGCAGCCTTTTGTGTGGCACCTTGATGAATGCCTTTTGGAAATCTAGATACACAACATCTGCTGGGTCCCCGTTGTCCACTGTGCTGGCAATGTCTTCATAGAATTCCAGTAAGTTAGTTAAACATAACCTGCCCTTCATGAACCCATGCTACGTCTGCCCCAATGGGACAATTTCTATCTAGATGTCTTGCTATTTCTTCCTTGACAATAGATTTAAGCATTTTCCCCGCCACAGAAGTTAAGCTAATTGGCCCTATAATTCCCTATCTTCTGTCTACCTCCTGTTTTAAACAGTGGAGTCACATTTGCTGTTTTCCAATCTGCTGGAACTGCCCAGAGTTCAGTGAACTTTGAAAAATTACCACATGTGCATTTGCTATTTCTCCTGCCATCTCTTTTAGTACCCTGGAATACATTCCATCAGGGTCAGGAGACACGTCTACCATTAGCTCCATTAGCTTGCCGAACACTACCACTTTCATGATAATAATTGTTTTTAGGTCGTCACCTACCTTAGTCTCCTTTTCATCAATTGGTGGCTCATTATTCATGTCGTCCACTATGAAGACTGACACAAAATACCTGTTGAATGCCTCAGCTATTTCCTCATTTCCCATTATTAAATCCCCCTTCTCATCCTCTAAAGGACCAATGTTTACTTTATCCACTCTTTTGTCGTTTTATATATTTGTAGAAACTTTTGCTATTTGTCTTTATATTCTGAGCTAGTTAACTCTCATAATATATCTTATTTTCCTTTATAGCTTTTTTGTGGCTTTCTGTTGACCTTTAAAGTATTCCCAATCTTTTAGTTTCCCACTGGTCTTTACCACTTTGCATGAATTATCTTTCAATTTATTAGCCTCCCTTATTTCCTCAGACATCCATGGCTGATTACCCCTTTTTCTACAGTCCTTCCTTTTCACTGGTATATACTTTTGCTGAGCACTTTGAAAATTGCTTTGAAAGTCTTCCACTGTTGCTCAACTGTCCCACCATCAAGTCTTTGCTTCATCCCCTCAGCCTCCATGATGACAGAATCCTGACCCTCACCCACTGATCCTGTGGATATGTAGAAACATCCATGTCCTGGAAACCAAGTCAGAAACATTATCTATGGAAGAGAGAATGCATGCCTCAGAAGAAGCACCATCAAGGCTGCTCCTGCACTCTCCATCCATTCACACTGACACATTGGAAGGCACTTTACCCAGATTGGAGTTGGGAACAGCTGCTATAGAATGTATTATTGCCATGTCTCTGCAGCTAGTAAAAGGCAAAACGTCCCGGGTCACTGTCACTCAGAGGACTGATGGAGGCCAGGCACCCTGCTTAGGTCTGGGCAGGGCAGGACCCCAGGGTATCAGCAGCTTCAGACTTCATGCAGAAGCAGACATAGGAGAAGCAAGCAGGTTTGTTGGGGCCACTGGGCAACCTCAGGTTTGTAGGACTGGAGCAATACCATGGGGATCTTGCTGCCCCAGGCTCAGTTCATGGACAGGTTAGTGGCTGCCGTGGAGAGCAAGGTCCAGCACTTAGACAGTCCGCTGGGCATGTGACCAGACTCACACTCCATCACCCTAACATTGCCCCTCAGCACCAACAGCAAGATGACAGGGGGTCACTCCAGGTACCTCTCCCTCACAAGAAGACAGGGTGGTGACAGGAGGCTCCAATCTGGAGGAGGAACCACACAGAGGTCTCCTCTGAGGACCCACCAGAGCTGGCCATGATTTCCATACGCACCCTGTGTGCTCCCCTCTAACCTGTGGGAGTTCAAACCAAGGAGGCTGTCTGGGCCCACAGATGATTTCTGTCTCTGTGTGTGTGTGTGTGTGTGTGTGTGTGTATGTGTGTTTTTGTGTATGTGTGTATGTTTGTGTGTAAGCATGTGTGTGTGTGTATGTGTGCATGTGTTTGTGTATGTTTTTGTGTATATGTGTGTGTGTTTTTGGGTGTATGTGTGTGTTTGTGTGTAAGCGTGTCTGTGTGTGTATGTGTGTGTGTGTGTGTTTGTGTGTTTGTGTGCATGTTTGAGTGCGCGTGCATGTGTGTGTTTGTGTGCGTGTGTATGTGCGTGTGCGTGTGTTTGTGTGCGTGTGTGTGCGTGCGCGTGTGCGTGTGCATGTGTGTGTGAGTGTGTAAAACAGTCTGTCCATTTGAAGGACCTTACATTGCTCAAGCCTGCAGTTCCATCCCTCACGAAGCAAAACACTTACCCTACCCACTCTTGGTGAGGTTACAGCTATTTTCATTTCCATTGCAAACTTGTCAATCACAGGATGATGGAAGATAACAGTGGCCACACTTTGGACTGTGAGTTCTAGGCTCTGCCTCTGAACTGCGGTGTCTAGTGTGCAACAAGTATGGCAGTTCATTTCAATACAGCAATATTCAACATTGAATAACGCATCCACTGACCTGTAGTCTATTTCTGATGGTGATCTATTCAGGAGCCATTGGTCAAGAGACGAATAAAATTCTCTGCTCTTCTGTCATGGAATCTTTGACATCCATTTGAATTTACAGGCAGGACCTTGGTGACACCTCTGTAATGACCAAGGGATCAGGGATGAGACAGGTACCTTCTTTTCAACCTGATCAGTTGGCTGTGACTATACCCGTTACTCGGTAAAAATGTTTACTTTCCTGTCTACCCACTATACTTTTTGACTTCCTTGTCAGTCAGCAATGTATGTAGGAACCACAGGAATATAGGAATTATGAGCAGGATTGGCCTTAAAAATATTCACTGATCTCTGGAGCAGAGAATGTCACAGCTTAACTAAACTGATCAGAAAATTCAGGGGTTTATTGTCCAGATATACATAGAATTCCTACAGTGTGGAAGTAGGCCATTTGGCCCATTGAGTCCTCACCAACCCTCTAAATACAATCCCACCTCCCTACACTATTCCTATAACCCTGCATTCTCCACCATTATTCCCTCTACCCTGCATGCTATGGGAAATTAACAAGGCCAATCCACATAACCTGCACATCTTTGGTCTGTGTGAGGAAACTGGAGCACCCAGAAAGGACCCATGCAGACACGGGAAGAACATGCAAACTCCACACAGACAGTCACCCAAGGCTGCAATTGTACCTGGGTACCTGGTGCTCTGAGGCAGCAGTGCTAACCACTGAGCCACCGTGCCGCCCCATGGCAGCATGGAAAATGCTCACTTAGACAAGATAGTTTGGTGCCACTAAAGCTGATGTGGAACTCTAACAATAGTATAGCTTGGTATGTTTTGAGAGGAAGAGCAAAAGAGAATCTCTGAGGAAAATGAGAAAAACAGGAAGAGAGAATTTGCTTCAAAAAAACAGTGAAGCCTGAAGTACACATATTAATACTATTGTGCAGATTACGAAGGAGAGATACCCCCTGAATTGCTAACCACTATTCACCACTATAACTTAAATTGATTAACTACTGGTCTTTCTCAGTCCTTCCTCTGCTTATTTCTTAATCTTTAAACCACATCAATTAGACAGGTTCTCCTTTAATCTCACCATTCACCAAATGTGACACCATTGTTTAAAAAAGAAGGTAGACAAAAGACAGGTAACTATATGCCCGTTAGCGTAACTTCTGTAGTGGGGAAAATGCTTCAATCTATAATCAAGGAATAAATAGTGAGACAGCTGGATAGAAATTGTCCCATTGGCAGACACAACATGGGTTCGTGAAAGGCAGGTCATGTTTAACTAATTTACTGGAGTTCTTTGAGGACATTACAACTGTGGTGGACAACCAGGAACTGGGTGGATGCGTTGTACCTGGATTTCCAGAAGGCATTTGACAAGGTGCCGCACAAAGGCTGCTGCATAAGATGTTACAGGTAATGTATTAGCAGGGATAGAAGATTGGTTAACTAACAGTAAGCAAAGAGTGGGGATAAATGAATGTTTTTCTGGTTGGTGATCAGTGGTTGGTGGTATGCCTCAGGGATCAGTGCTAGGACTGCAATTTTTCAAAAATTACGGAGATGTTTTAGAGTTGGCGAACAAGTGCAATGTGTCAAAGTTCACAGATGACACTAAAATGAGTGTAGAGCAAAATGTGTAGAGGACACTAAAAGTCTGCAGAGGGATATAGATAGGTTAACTGAGTGGGCAAGGGTCTGGCAGATGGATTACAATGTTGGTAAATGCGAGGTCATCCATTTTGGTAGGAATAACAGCGAAATGGACTATTATTTAAATACTGAAAAATTGCAGAATGCTGCTGTATTGAGGGATCTGGGTGTCCTTCTGCATGAATCACAAAAATAGTTGGTTTGCAGGTGCAGCAGATAATTAAGAAGGCAAATGGAATATTGTCCTTTGTTGCTTGAGGGATGGAGTTTAAGAAAAAGGAGATTTTGCAGCTGTATAGGGTGTTGATGAGGCCATACATGGAGTACTGTGTACAGTTTTGATCTATTTACATGAGAATGGATGTATTGGTACTGGAGGGGGTGCAGAGGAAATTCACTAGGTTGATTCTGGAGTTGGGAGATTCGCTTATGTGGAGAGACTGAGTAGGCTGGGACTATACTCATTGGAATTAAAAATGTATCTTATAGAAACATATAAAATGATGAAGGGAATGGATGAGATAGAAGCAGGGGGTTGTTTCCACTGGCTGGTGAAACTAGAAGTGGAGGGCATAGCTTCAAAATAAGGAGAAGCAGATTTAGGACTGAATTAAGGAACTTCTTCACCTAAAGGGCTGAGAATCTATGGAATTCCCTGTGCAGTGAAGCAGTTGAGGCTACCTTTTTTAATGCAAAGTTAGATAGATTTTTGAACAGTAAAGGAATTAAGGGCTATGATGAGCAGGTAAATGGAGCTGAGTCTATGAAAAGATCAGCCATGATCTTATTGAATTCCAGAGCAGACCCGATGGGCCAGATGGCCTACTCCTGCTCCTATTTCTTATATTCTTGTAATGCCGTGTCTAACTTGTTGCACAGTAATCAGCTTGCAGTTCCAGTACGTTTATGGGAAAAATGTACTTCTACTGCAGGATGCAGCAAAGATCTAACTAACTGGGCATGCAGCTGATGCTCAGTTCCACCAAATGCTGGTCCATTTCGCAAAGAGAAAGATGAGTACGGCTTAGTATCAATGCTTGCTTCTATATGCATGGCGTTCACTGATTATTTTTAATTGAGGCATTTAAATTGAAAATAATGCTCCAATTTTTGACACAGTAAATAACATCATTCACTGGCTAAAGCCTATTGCTTTAACATTGGTATTTCACACTAAACCTATTGTGCTTTTAGAGATAGTAGGAACTGCAGATGCTGGAGAATCCGAGACAACAAGGTGCAGGGCTGGATGAACACAGCAGGCCAAGCAGCATCATAGGAGCAGAGAGGCTGACGTTTCGGGCCTAGACCCTTCATCAGAAAAGGGGGAGGGGGAGGGGGTTTTGAAATAAATAGGGAGAGAGTGGGAGGCGGATAGAAGAGGGATAGAGGAGAGGATAGGTGGAGAGGAAACAAACAGGTCGAAGAGGCGGGGATGGGGCCAGGAAAGGTGAGTGTAGGTAGGGAGTTAGGAAGGGGATAGGTCAGTCCAGGGAGGACGGACAGGTCAAGGGGGCGGGATGAGGTTGGTCGGTAGGAGATGGAGGTGCGGCTTGAGGTGGGAGGAGGGGATAGGTGGGAGGAAGAACAGGTTAGGGAGGCAGGGACGAGCTGGACTGGTTTTGGGATGCGGTAGGGGGAGGGGAGATTTTGAAACTTGTGAAATCCACATTGATACCATTGGGCTGCAGGGTTCCCAAGCGGAATATGAGTTGCTGTTCCTGCAACCTTCGGGTGGCATCGTTGTGGCACTGCAGGAGGCCCAGGATGGACATGTCGTCTGAGGAATGGGAGGGGGAGTTGAAATGGTTCGCGACTGGGAGGTGCAGTTGTTTATTGCGAACCGAGCGTAGGTGTTCTGCAAAGCGGTCCCCGAGCCTCCGCTTGGTTTCCCCGATGTAGAGGAAGCCACACCGGGTACAGCGGATGCAGTATACCACATTGGCAGATGTGCAGGTGAACATCTGCTTGATGTGGAAAGTCTTCTTGGGGCCTGGGATGGGGGTGAGGGAGGAGGTATGGGGGCAGGTGTAGTACTTCCTGTGGTTGCAGGGAAAAGTGCCGGGTGTGGTGGAGCTGGAGGGGAGTGTGGAGCGGACAAGGGAGTCATGGAGAGAGTTGTCCCTCCGGAAAGCAGATAAAGGTGGGGAGGGAAAGATGTCTTTGGTGGTGGGGTCGGATTGCAGATGGCGGAAGTGTCGGAGGATGATGCGTTGGATCCGGAGGTTGGTGGGGTGGTACGTGAGGACGAGGGGGATTCTTTTTTGGTTCTTATTGCGTGGACGGGGTGTGAGGGATGAGGTGCGGGAGATGTGGGAGACACGGTTGAGGGCGTTCTCGACCACCGAGGGGGGGACGTTACGGTCCTTGAAAAACGAGGACAACTGAGATGTACGGGAGTGGAATGCCTCATCCTGGGAGCAGATGCGGCGGAGGCGAAGGAATTGGGAATAGGGGATAGCATTTTTGCAGGAAGGTGGGTGGGAGGAGGAGTATTCTAGGTAGCTGTGGGAGTCGGTGGGCTTGAAATGAATATCGGTTTCGAGGTGGTTGCCCGATATGGAGACAGAGAGGTCCAGGAAGGGGAGAGAGGTGTTAGAGATGGTCCAGGTAAACTTAAGGTTGGGGTGGAAGGTGTTAGTGAAGTGGATGAACTGTTCGAGCTCCTCGTGGGAGCACGAGGCGGCGCCGATACAGTCATCAATGTAACGGAGGAAGAGGTGGGGTTTAGGGCCGGTGTAGGTACGGAAGAGGGATTGTTCCACGTAACCTACAAAGAGGCAGGCGTAGCTTGGGCCCATGCGGGTACCCATGGCTACCCCCTTTGTCTGTAGGAAGTGGGAGGAATTGAAAGAGAAGTTGTTGAGTGTGAGGACGAGTTCAGCTAAGCGGATGAGGGTATCGGTGGAGGGGGACTGATCGGGCCTGTGGGACAGGAAGAAGCGGAGGGCCTTAAGGCCATCTGCATGGGGAATGCAGGTGTAGAGGGACTGGACGTCCATGGTAAAGATGAGGTGTTGGGAACCGGGGAATTGGAAGTTCTGGAGGAGGTGGAGGGTGTGGGTGGTTTCACGGACATAGGTAGGGAGTTCCTGGACCAAGGGGGAGAAAATGGAGTCTAGATAGTTGGAGATCAGTTCAGTGGGGCAGGAGCAGGCGGAGACAATGGGTCGACCAGGGCATTCAGGTTTGTGGATTTTGGGAAGGAGATAGAAGCGGGCAGTGCGAGGTTGGGGAACGATGAGGTTGGAGGCCGTGGATGGGAGGTCACCTGAGGTGATGAGGTTGTGGATGGTTTGGGAGATGATGGTTTGGTGCTCAGGGGTGGGGTCATGATCAAGGGGGCAGTAGGAGGAGGTGTCGGAGAGTTGGCGTCTGGCCTCGGCGATGTAGAGGTCAGTGCGCCATACTACAACTGCGCCTCCCTTGTCCACGGATTTTATGGTGAAGTTGGGATTGGAGCGGAGGGAGCGGAGGGCTGCACGTTCTGCAGGGGAGAGGTTGGAGTGGGTGAGAGGGGTGGAGAGGTTGAGGCGATTGATGTCTCGACGGCAGTTGGAGATGAAGAGGTCGAGGGAGGGTAGGTGCTTTTAGATTAGTGAAGATTGGAGCCAAGAATACCTGAATTCTGCTTGCGAAGAATGGTTCAAATTCAACTTAAATAGAACTGGTGGAAAGGCAATTACTCAGATCCTCCATTATCACACAGTACTTTCTGACTCTGAGAACGTGGGTCATTAAAGTTAGTGTGAAGTCAACTACGTTACTGATCAATGTCCACTTTATTTCTGCCCAGGATTGAAGACATGCAATTAAAATTTTCCTCTTCAGAATGACAGTATGATCTATGTCCACCCAAGTCCCAATTGATATGAGTCAGCAGTACAAACTATCTTTAAATATTGTATAACTGGCATTGACTCAGACAAAACAGTGTGGGAATGGAAATATTCAGCTGGAACACTGTGGCACATTATTCTCAATGTGTCATTTAGGGTTATTGTCAAGGTAATGCTGAATGATTAAAAAGCTGAATACTGCTGTGTTGGAAACTTAAAATAAAAACAGAAAGTGCTGGAGAAACTAAGCAAGTTTGGCAGCATCTGTGGACCCAGAATCAGAGTTAACATTTTGGATCTGATATGATTCTTCCTCAGAACTCCTGATTCCCTGATGCCCCATTCTTTCAAATGTAGGCTTGATGTTAAGGGCTGTCACTCTCACCTCTCCTTCAAAGTTTAGCTGTTTTGCCTATGATTGGACTAAGTTCATAAAGAAGTCAGGAGCCGAGTGGCCCTGGCAGAACCCAAACTAAGTGTCAGTGAGAAGGTTAATACTGAGCAAGTGCTGCTTGATAGCACTGTTGATGACCTCTTTTAACACTTTATTGATGATCAAGAGTTGACTGATGAGGTGGTAACTGACTGGGTTAGGCTTGTCCTGGTTTCTGTGTTGAGGACATGCCTGGGCAATGTTCCACATTGCTGGGTAGATGCCAGTGTTGTGGCTGTATTGCAACAGCTTGATGAGGAGCATGGTAATTTCTGGAGCACAACTCTTCAGTACTATTGCCAGAATGTTATCAGGGCCCATAAGTTTTGCAATATCCAGTACCTTTTTTGGTATTACATAGAGTGGATTGAGTTAGCTGGAAACTGGCGTCTGTGATAATAGAGACCACTGCCCTTTGCCTTCTTGTCTGCTGGAGTGTCTTTGTTGCTGTTGAACCTAGTGAAGTCTCACTGATTTGAGAGATGGTCAGCCTTTCCCCAAGGATGAAAAATTTTGCAATGGCCAAATGTTGCTCATGTCTCACATGCAGCTGAGTTCTTTACTGCAGGTAGCCTTAGTCATCAGATGTCAGGTAGTCTTGTGCTGAATACTGCAGCTAAGGCATTGCAGTTTTATACGGATAGCACTGGAAACAAATGTAATGTGTAAGGATTGTGGTAGACCCTGCACTGCACAGATCATCCATAATTATACCCACCTTGTGAGGGAGAGTAACGAATCAGGGACATCTCTGCAGGGAATGTTTAATTCTATTCATCAGGTTTTCAAGGAATTCCACTACCATGTAAATCTGGGAGATGTACAATGGCAATCCACTCTGCCTCATTGCTCAGTGGCTGGTGAGAAAAGCTGCATGAAGCCTATCTCAGAATCAATGGTGTCCTACAGGATGCTGAAGTCTTTCAAGGCAATTTAGCATCTCCATGAAGGACTAACCAAAGATGGAAGGGTCGAAAGGATTTTCCTTAACCCGCTGTACATCATGAGACAGTTTACGCCGCAATATTCAGACGTCATTTACTGACTGAAGCCTTAAAAGCAACTTTATCTTAGCATCAGACTGTTTATACACTGCCTCACTGCCTGCTGCTTTTTTTCCCTGAGGGTAAACAGTTACTTAATGTGGGATTGCCTGAAGATGCCAATCATACAACCATTTGGATATGAAAACATGTACTCAGCAACAGAAAAGTTCAAGGACTGTAAAAATAATCAGGTCCACATGTATTTTGGAATTATGTGGGACTTGCCATAAAACGAACAGAAATCATACAATAAAGCAAAGGCCAAAACCAGATTATTCACCTTGGAAGCAGGTTCCAATTAGTTTCTCTCTTGCTTTTTGCACTTGATGGTGTATAGCTCTATCATTCTCTCATGGATGTCCCTCCTGGTTGCTATCTTAATCATTCATCCTCAGAAGATTGCTATCGATCACCCATTTCATCTGCAACCCCTTATGTCAACTCCAGTTATAAAGGGCACAGAATGCCACAATGATGCAGCACACCTACTCTGGGCTAGAGCACCAGGCCCCACCAGAGAGGTACAAGTATCAAAGCCTCATCTTAAGGAGGCCTATAATCTGTTCCACAGTGGCCCACGTCCAAGGATGCAGTGTTGTATTTCTGTTCAGTATCAATGTGAGGTGGTTGTACAGGTATCATTAACAATGTTTGGAGGGGGCTAGATCTTATCTCCCAGCGGTCATCCTTGTATGGCCTAAGGATCTTGGAAGAAGGCAGGAACATGTGAGTTCTCTATTATGTATTCAGTATTGACAGCTGCCAGGATATCCAGCATAGGCCTCCAAAGTCTGGCATTGATGGTCAGAGATATGCTTACGGTTTTCGAGTGATAAAGCACGGAAACTGACCCTTCGGTCCAATTCATCCATGTTGACCAAGTTTCCCAAACTAAACGAGTTTAAAACAAACTAATCTAAACTAAAATAGTCCCATTTGCCTGCATTTGGCACATTTCCCTCGAAACCTTCCTATTTGTGTACATTTCCAAGTGTTTTCAATATTGTAACGGTAACTACATCCACCACTTCCTCTGGAAGTTCATTGCACTCATGAACGACTCTCCATGTAAAAAGGTTGTCTCTCATATCCTTTTTACATCTGTCTCCTCTCACCTTTTATATATGTCCCCTCGTTTAGAACTCCCCCACCACAGGGAAAAGACCCTTGTCCATTCACCTTATCTATGCCCCTCATGATTTTATAAACCTCATTAAATCTACCCCTCAAGCTCCTATGCTCCAGTGAAAAAGTCCCAGCTTATCCAGCCTCTCCTCATAACTCAAACACTCCAGTCCCAGTAACATCTTTGTAAATCTTTCCTGCACTCTCTCCAATTTCATCAAATCCTTCCTATAATAGCAGGGCATTAGAACTGTACATAGTACTTCAAAAGTGGCCTCACTATATCCTGAACAACCTCAACATGACAGGTTGAAAACTCAATTTTAGGTATGGCTGGTGCTGCTCTTGGCACGCCCTCCTGCACTCTCCATGGATCCAGGGATGATCTGCTGGCTTGATGGTAATGATAAAGTGGATGGTATGCCTGTGCATCAGGTTGCAGATTGTGCTGGGGTACGATTCTGCTGCTGACAGCCTACAACACCTAATGCGTGCTTAGTCTTGAGTTACTAGAATTGTTTCGAATCGATCACATTTAGCATGAGGCAAGAATGTTATTTGCCACTTGTCAGACATCATCCAGGTCTTGTTGCATTTGAACACGGACTGCTTCAGTATCAAAGAAAAACTGCGGTCATCGGTGAATATCCACACCGCTGACCGTATCACTAAAGAAGGTAGATCATTGATGAAGGAACTGAAGACAGTTGTGCCATACAACACAATGGAGGTTATCCTCAATGCGTAGAGAGGACTTTGTCTCAAGGACTGTGTGGTGGTCATTACAGAGCTTGAAAATGAAATCAAGAAGCATCTAGGAACAACTGAAGGAAGCACAAGATCACAAGACATGGGGAAATGAGCAGAGGATCAGTCCTTAGGCAGTTGACTGATCTATGATCTCTTTAGACCCCTCGTGAACTTAAACAACTCTATCAATTTTCTTCTCATTTTCTTTTACTCCATCAACAACAGTCTCATTGTCACCGACCTATTTTGATACAATGGAAGCCTTTTCTGTTGACCAACTTGGCAGATTGGTGATAGACATTCTTCAAGCAATGTGGGTGTAGCCTAATGCCCAGGTCAAATGAGGATTCTTACCTGGAATGAGACTGTTGAGAGAGATTGCCAAAGGTAGGCATTATCTATGCCTAGAGCTGATATCTATGAACTCTTTCGGTGTTACAAACAGACTAAGTAAATAAAAACAATCACTGTATAAATACAACTAATTCAAACAAATTAGCAATTTAATTCACATGACTGGTGCTGAGTGGCTCAGCTGACAAGGTGGGCTTTGAAATATTGGTCAAAAGCTATTTTGTTTTATAGCAGATATCTGTAGATTCATTAGCACGATTTCGTGTATAATGTGTTTCAATGGTTTTCTTTGTTCAGAATTGTCTGAGATAAACAGCTTACCTACTATTCGAGTTGACTTGACTGGAATGTTCATAAAAATGGGAGGTGTGACATTCCAGAGAGATGATGAGTTATTTCTTGTCTTAGCATTTGCTAGAAATTTATAGAAGCAGCCAACTTACCCATATTGTATTCGATAGCAGCCAACTTTGCTGGACTGTTTAACTTGTTTTTAAAACAACCATTAAGTATCTAGAGATAGTAGGAACTGCCGATGCTGGAGTCTGAGATAACAAGGTGTGGGGCTGGATGAACACAGCAGGCCAGGCAGCATCAGAGGAGCAGGGAAGCTGATGTTTCGGGTCTGCAGACTTCTTTTCTGAAGGAGGGTCCAGACCTGTAACATCAGCTTTCCTGGTCCTCTGGTGCCTGCTGTGTTCACCCAGCTCCACACCTTGTTATCTCATTAAATATCTATCAATGTGTAGGATGTCAGTTAACTGGACCGCTGGTTTGCAACACAGAGTGATGTTAACATCACGGATTCAATTCCCACCCTCGCTGAGGAGGCCCTGGAGGATTCTTCCCTTATAACTACTTTCTCTGCTGCCAGGGTGCATCCCTGACTGGGCTTTGGGCTTTAATCATCTTCCTTGTGTGTTGCTGACTTGATGTCAGAAATTTAGAAGAAGTGTCACTGGACTTGAAACATTAACTCTGCTTTGTCTCTACAGATGCTGCCAGACCTGCTGAATTTCTCCAACAATTTATTTCTTTGCACCAAAGACTTACGTTATTTCATTCCTTGTGTTCAGTATTTTACACAATTAATCATATTACATATCCTCAGCCTCAAGCTAAATTTTACCCGCTCTAGTTTTTCTTCCTTTCTCTCCTCAACGTGGCAGCTTATTCTTAGGGAATGTTGCAATGGCAGCATCCACACCTCTGATTCGTTATCCAGGAAAGCCATTCTTTTGTTCTTGGCTTGGCTTTGAGTGTCAGCGACCACTTGAACTACTGAACCATGAGAGGGAGCCAAACTAATTATGAATCGGAAAAGCCAAATTGCACCTACACAGTTTACGTCTCTATAATGTTGACACTTAAGACCGATCCAAGCATCATGTGGCCAAGATCTATATTATTCTTTGGTATAAATTCCATTATATCCTTAGCACTGCCATTTAGATACATTTGTAATTCTACAGATTTGTAAAAGATTGAAACGTCTCACAAGGGAAAACAAAATAGAGCTGGGAAATTATGGTGCACAATACTATGTACAAACAGTTAATATGGCTTAAATTTGCTGTTTTAACTGAAGCATGAACAACTTTATTCCAATTCTCCAAGTGAAGAAAGAATGAGGAAAATGTCATGTGTCTACTTTGAGGATTTTTTTTTATCACATTCCCACATAGCATTTTCGATGTTTCAGTCCCCAAAATAGAACAGAGCTATTTGCAACAAAGGTCATTAGGGTCACTTGTATCTATAAACAACACAATCAGATTTCTGAGGGCATAGTGCTGTCTGAGTGTAAAGGAAATTTGGTATAGTTAATGTGTTTACAAGTAGAAGAATCTCACTAGTCCACTGTCACTCTGGGACTGTTCCAGTAACTGCAGAATACTCAGTTTAATATCACTGCTGAGTAAGGCTTTAGCGACAGTTATAGAAAAAGATAGAGCAGGCATGTAGAAAAGGTGTGAATTAATTAAACAGAAATCAGCACTGATTTGTAACAAGCTTGACTAATCTGAAAAAATTTTTTGATGAAGATCAGGCTGATGAAGGGAATGTGGTGGATGCTGTCTATATGGATTTTAAGAAAGCATTTGACAAAATACCACATGAAAGGTAGTTAACAAAATTGAGGCTTATGGAATAGAAGTGTCAGGGTCAGTTTTGATATAAGATTTGATTAAGGGCAGAAAACTGCAGGTCATGGTTAATGGTTATTTTGTAACTGGAGGATGCAGTGGTATTCTCCAAGAGTAAGAGTAACACTGGAGCTAAGCCCAAGATAAAAGTGAATCTCATATGGAAACTGGCAAGTACATCTGGGACAACAGAGTCAACACACTGTGCCCTAATTCACAGTCCAAGGCACATATTGGAGTATTCCACTGATGTAGTCTAGATAACAGATTGTCAATTTTTATATTCCAATGGTCTGCTTCATTGTTGTCCTTGTGCTTCTGTGGAATTCATTGTAGCATACCTCAGCTGAAGTTTGAGGATGCCTCATCAGTGCCATCAACCAGGTCTTGGGTAGTCAAGCCCTACCAGTGGAATCCATCCTTCCAAGTTTGTATGCAGTGTGCGAAGAGGTGTGGATGGTAAAGGATATATCAAGTACACAACTGGAACATTCAAGTCCTGCAGCTGCATACCAATGGCACTTTCAAGAATTGAGCTTTTCTATTGCTAACCTGCATAAACTGTCCTGACAAGCTCTTATCACCGCATTCGTGCACTCGCTAAACCCCTTCACTTGTGGAAAGCCTACACTGGCCCTAAACTAAGTCATTGCAACTAATTATAACACACTTGGCTGTATCAGTCAGGCGAATTAAACAAAATCGATGAAGAGTGGATATTAATCATAGGCGATATAGTGATGTAATTGTAATGTCACAGGCCTAGTAATCTAAAACAGTTCTGAGGAAGGGTCACCAGACCCGAAACACTAATTCTGATTTCTCTTCACAGATGCTGCCAGACCTGCTGAGCTTTTCCAGCAACTTCTGTTTTTGTTCCAGACCCACACTAATGTGTTTGATTCTTAACTGCCCTGGTTTCTGCAAATAGCAATGGGGATCTGCCATTTTCACGATCTCCAGTGGAATGCCACCACAGAACACATCTTCACTCCCATCTACTGTCAGCATTTTGCAGGGGTTGTTCCCTGCATGACACGCTGGTGCACTCCTCCATCATTCTTAATATTTTGTCACATCCCATGCAATCACATAAAATATAACACTTACCCATTCACTACTCCATTTTTCTTATATACTCCTCTCCACCTGCAATGGTCTCGTGCTGCTTGTGTCTCATTTACTTTCCTCTTAGATGAGAGGACAAATTCTCTCCCTTTCGCACCCTGATTAACACTCATTTTACTCTTTTTCTTTTTCACTACAATTAGCTCCCTCCTCATCTTTTACACTGGGCCTCCAACCATCTGTTCCCTTCAGTCCTTGTCACCTCTATCAAAGTATAAAACCCACTTTCTTCCATCTCCTTTCAGTTCTGTGGAAGAGTCATATTGAACATGAAATATTAACTCTGTTTCTCTGTCCACAGCATCTGCCACACTTGGTGTGTTTCTCCGGTATTTTCTGTGTTTGTTTCAGCATCCATAGCATTTTCATTTCTGGGGCATTGGGACTGGTTCTGGAGGAGATGGGACCCGTATAAACTGGATGGGTTATGCCCGGGCAGGACTGGGACTGATGACCTTGGGGGAGTGTTTGCTAGCACGGTGGGGAAGGGTTTAAACTAATATGCCAGGGGGATGGGAACCTATGTAAGGAGTCAGAGAAGGAGGGAGCAAGGACAAAAACCAAAGATAGAAAAGGGAATAAGAAAAGTGATAGGCAGAGAAACCAAGGACAAAATTCTAACAGGCCTACTGAGAAAAATAAGAGTGAGACAAACAATGTTAAAAAAATCTCTTAAATGCTTTGTGCCTTAATGCACGGAGCATTTGCAATAAAGTGAATGAACTAATTGCGCAGATAGATGTAAACGAGTATGATATAATTGGGATTATGGAGGCACAGCTGCAGAGTGATCCGGGATGGGAACTGAATGTCCCAGGGTATTCAGTATTTAGGAAGGACAGGCAAAGAGGAAAAAGTGGTGGAGTGGCATTGCTGGTTAAAGAGGAAATTAACACAATATTGAGATAGGATATTAGCTCTGACAATGTGGAGCCTGTATGGGTAGAGTTGAGAAATATCAAGGGGAAAAAAACATTTGTGGGTGCCATATATAGACCCCCAACCTGCAGTGGTGATGTTGGGAATGGCATTAAACAGAAAATTAGAGGTGCATGTGATAAGGTAATATCAGTGACCATGGGTGATTTTAATCTGCACATAGATTGGGCAAAACAAATTAGCCACAATGCCATAAAGGAGGAATTCCTGGAGTGTATATGAGGTGGTTTTCATGGCCAATATTTGGCGGAACTAACTAGACAGCAGGCCATCTTCGACCATGCACTGTGTAACGAGAACAGAATCATTGCCAATCTCGCTGTGTGATACCCCTTGGGGATGAGTGACCATAACATGATAGAACAAGAGTTTCTATAGATACGTGAAGAAAAAGAGATTGGTGAAGACAAATGGAGGTGCCCTAAAGACAAAAATGGGGGAATTTATAATAGGGGACAAAGAAATAGCAGAGCAACTGAATACATACTTCAGTCCTGTCTTCAAAAAAGAAGACACAAATCAGATAATAGAAATGTTGATGAATGCAAGGTTTAGTGAGAGGGAAGAATTGAGGGTGATCAATATTAGTAGAGAAATGGTGCTGGGAAAATTGATGGGATTGAAGGCAGATAAATCCCCAGGGCCTGATAATCTATATCCCAGAGTACTTAAGGAAGTGGCTCTAGAAATAGTGGATGCATTGGTTGTCATCTTCCAGGATTCTATAGACTCTGGAACAGTCCCTGCAGATTGGAGGGTGGCTAATGTCACTCTAATATTCAAAAAGGGAGGTAGAGAGAAAACAGGGAATTATAGACCAGCGAGCCTGAGATTGGTAACTAGTAGAGTTGACGGGGAGGAGGCAGTTGATGGACTTTCAGAAAGCATTTGACAAAGTCCCACATATGAGATTATTGTGTAAGATTAAAGTGCATGGGACGGGGGGGAAGTGTATTGAGATGGATAGAAAACTGGTTGCCAGAGAGGAAACAACGAGTAGGAATTAATGGGTCCTTTTCAAATTGGCAGGCAGTAGCTAGTGGGCTACCACAGGGATCGGTGCTGGGACCCCAGCCATTCACAATATGTATTAATGATTTGGATGAGAGAACAAAATGTAACTTCTCAAAGTTTACAGATGATACCAAGTTGGGTGGGAGGGTGAACTGTGACCAGGATGCAGAGATCCTTCAGCATGATCGGGTGAGTGGGCAAATCAATGGCAGATGCAGTATAATTGGGATAAATGTGAGGTTATTCACATTGAAAGCAAAACCAAGAAGGCAGATTACTACCTGATTGGCTGTAAATTGGGAGAGGGGAGTGTGCAGCAGGATCTGGGTGTTCTTGTGCACCAGCCGCTGAAGGTAAGCATGCAGGTGCAGCAGGCGGTAAGGAAAGCAAATGGTATGTTGGCCGTCATTGCGAGAGGTTTCGAGTTCAGGAGCAGGGATGTGTTGTTGCAGTTGTACAGGGCCTTGGTGAGGCCACACCTGGAATATTGTGTGCAGTTTTGGTCTCCTTTTCTGAGGAAGGATGCTCTTGCTCTCGAGGGAGTGCAGCGAGGATTTACCAGGCTGATTCGGGGATGGCGGGTCTGACGTATGAGGAGAGATTGACTAGGTTAGGATTGTTTTCACTGGAGTTGAGGGGGATGTCAAACAGACTTATACAATTCTAACACAACTGGACAGGGTAGATGCAGGGAGATTGTTCCCAATGGTGGGTGTGTCCAGAACCAGGGGTCACAGTCTGAAGATTCGGGGTAGACCATTTAGGACAGAGATGAAGGGACATTTCCTCACCCAAAGAGTGGTGATCCTGTGGAATTCACTACCACAGGAAGTAGTTGTTGCCAAAACATTAAAAAGAGGCAGCTAGATATCGCACTTGAGGTGAATGGGATCAAAAGTTACAGGGAGAAAGCAAGATTAGGCTAATGAGTTGGACAATCAGCCACGATCGTGAATAATGCTGGAGCAGGCTCGAAGGGCCGAATAGCCTCCTCCTCCTCCAATCTTCTTTGTTTCTATGCTTCATTCTATCTGGGCAACAAACGCTGAACTAGATTACAGCACCCGCATTCTGCGACCAAATAATAAAAAAGAGATAACATCACAGAAAGGGAATGATATTATCCAATAAAAAGCACGGGCGAGCAACTAATGACAATGACTGACACTGTTTTAGCTGCATGTAATCATTTTTGTCAAAAGTCTCTTATGTACACTCCCACAATGGGTAAATGTAGATCACATGTGTATACTTTTACCGACTATCATCTAGTAGTGATCAAGGAGGAAAAGTATTCACAACAATCAACTAACACTCACACTACACTCTGCCATTTTTCTTGGCATTTAACCAGCTAATTACACAATGTTCAAAGACAAGTATTAAGATGACACAAGTGTTCCCAACAATTGAATCCAATGCTCATTTTACTAATTTACCTCTCAGAAGTATAATACGCCAAATGTTAATGTGAGTCGTGTATTGAAAAAACAAACTCAACCAGGCTGCATGAGTTGAAATTATATCCCTCTCTAGATTGGAAACAATGAATTTGATTCTGCAAGTTGGCATTTCTAATGGGTGCAGTGTTTGCAAGAATTGATAGGTATGCAGCCTATGATTTCCATTTAATTAAAATTGATAGCTGAGATTTTGTTAGTCATTTTCCTCTCACCCAGCAACTCTCACCCAGACATTAGTACTGCAAATTGCTGGGATAGTGGGCTGCTGATAGTGAAGTGAAGTCAATGGGACATCTGGAAGCTTGGTTAAAAGCAGGAACAAAAGACCGTCTCCCTAATGATATTTATAGAATTGAAGAAGAAACAGAATAAACTTGAGTCAAATCAGGTACTAGATAGAAAAATAAATAGAGAGAGGAAGATAACAGAGAAAAACAAATTAGAAATGTAATGTAAATCAAATCTAAAACTTAATACAGTAAAATGTCTATCAAAATTTTGCTGTTGAGTGGCATTACAGGAATGTAAATCTCATCTTGGTATCATAGAACATTCATTAGTACAGAGTCACAAGAATCACAATGTTGCCTGGAAAATGGACCAGGCAACAATTGACTAGAGACAGTAGGAACTGCAGATGCTGGAGAATCCGAGACAACAAGGTGCAGGGCTGGATGAACACAGCAGGCCAAGCAGCATCATAGGAGCAGAGAGGCTAACAATTGACTACCTAGCTTTTGTTTAAATTTAAAACAGGTAAGTTGCTTCTGATTGATCAAAGCATTGCCATGGGAAATGGCTGTCCCTCAGCTTTTATTAATTAAAAAAAAGGTGCAACGTGTGGACGTCTTTCTATTTTTAAAGGACAGAGAGCTGAAAGTAAATAGTACATGAAAGTGGGCCATATTGCAAGCTTGACTGATGACCTTGAATTGATTGTTAGTACAAATCATAGTACCATTGGGATTGTTTAACAAGTTTTGTGCAATTGTGGAATCACATTTAATGTTAAACATCATTCCTACCCTCGACCTTTCACATGCTTAAAAACCAGTCTGGTCCATTAATGTCCTTTAGGGAAGGGAATCTGCGATCCTTACCTGGTCCAGCCTACATATGACTCGATAACCACAATGTGGTTGACAAACTGCCTGCTGAAATGGCCAAGAAAGTCAGTCAATTCAAGGTCAATCACGAGTAAAAAATGATGGGGGTAACAACAATGACCACATCTTTTGAAAGAATAAGTTTACTTAATCTCATAACAATTCCTGGATTTGTATATATGCAGTTAATGAAATCTGGAGAATACTGTACTCAGAGCTTGTTGTATATTAATGTCATAATTGCTGTCTTTGATCCATGAAAACTAACTTCATAATTGTGGAGTCTTAAAATTCTCCACTAAGGTAAAATAAATGTTTTAAGATTTTGCTTTATGATATTTCAATATCAGCCTTAGTTTCATGCGAATATCCCAGTCATTAATTTGACTACCTGAAAAATGTGATTAAAATTGAAGGCTAACCAGTGTCTTAATTCTAGATTTGCTCTCTGTCAGAATACATCAATGCGATTGGCTACTTATTCAACCCAATTACATCATTACCAAATTTCTGGAGGTTGTCTTAACTTTTGTCAGTTTCAGAGGAGAAATTCTCATTTCACGGATTACTGGATCTTGTGAGCAGCTTTCTTGAGGTCAGTGGAGAGTGCTGATTCCAAAATCCAGTGTAATATTTTGAATTTGTTTGGTTATTTACTAAGATCAAACAAGTTATAGCATTCCGGAGGACTGATGCAGTTAGTCACCTCAGAAGGATTATTCAATAGAGTTTATTATAAAGTAATTGAGCATTGTGTGTACAGCTTCAGGATTTACTGGTGCGATCACTTCTCAAATCTATAGTTTATTGATTTCCAATCTGTAAAAACTTCTTCATCTTGCGAGTTTAGTCTGGATTTGATTTAAGAACCTAAACATTAAAAAAATGTACTAATCTAATACATTATTCAATCTCCTGTTACAATCCTGGAGTAAACCCTTAAGTTTGGTTATGGTCTGGTTAGGGATCAGTATGTTTTTGTTTAAAGTAGATAAAATTTGGTCATCCCAAATCCTTACTAGTGAAAAAAAGCCATTTGGTTCCACATATGTGAACAGACAAACATAAGCTTTAAAATAGCAAGTCAAAAAAGTAAAAGAGCTTAAAATATTTATTTTATACTCTAATATGCAAAGTCAAAATGAGGCAAACATAAATGCCAAAGTGTGGTGATAAACAATGCCCTGCACATTAAATAGCATGTGACTCCAAGGCATATGGCATGTGTTTTTTATGTGCAGGCTAGGTGGATTGGCCATGCTAAATTGCCCGTACCGTTCAGAGATTTGTAGATTAGGTAGGTTATAGGGGAATGGGTCTGGGTGGGATGCTCTGAGGGTCGGTGTGGACATGTTGGGCCAAAGGGCCTGTTTCCACACTGTAAGGATTCTATGAATTTACCCAAGCTCCGGTAATTACTATGAGTCACAGAAGAATGATTAACACTTAAATCTTACTCTAGAAGGATTTCACTTTTCACTTCCAATGAGGACTTAAGGACATGTTGAAATTTTAATTTTAACACGTGTTGTCTAAAAGAAGACCCCTACAGCTAAAAAGATCACTGCAGATGTAAATTCAGTGCCTATCTGGTAGAATCCTCCATGGATACATGGACTGTCACATCTGTACAGAGTCAGGGAAACTTCAAATTGAAAGACTTAAAAGGAAAAGCTACATGTTGTAAACAGGGTCTGAAGAAGCGTGCTGAACCGAAACGTCAGCTTTCCTGCTCCTCTGATGCTGTCTGATCTGCTGTGTTCCTCCAGCTCCACACTGTGTTATCTCTGACTCCAGCATCAGCAGTTCTTACTATCTCTCAGAGATTGAGCTGTATTTTTTTTAACTTGTAATATTTTTAGACTCACTTTTTATTCCTAAATAATGCAAATTAACATTTAAAATATAAAAATATAAAAAAGGACCCATTTTTTTTTCTTGCATTTAGTCACTTTTTTTTGTTAACTCAAGAAGGCCTTGTTAAGCTGATCTGGGAGAAAGGTATTTGCAAGGGAGAGATCTGTTTTAAAATAATGGTGTTGCAAATAATCAAGCATGTGGGTGAATGAAGAGTTTACCCTTCCTCAGGATCTTAATGATTTGGGGTATCATGTTAGAACCCATAAAAATTAGTTCTAACACCTGGTGACTGTTTTCCTTTGGTGGTTTCTGGGTTTGTTCTGGCCTCTCAGTTCCTTCTTCAGCTGCCTCAGGAGCCAACTTCTCAGTGCCCTGGAATATACCGGAGCCAGACTGGAATACCACTCTGTGTCCATCGAGTTCCCCTTTTATAGATCTATATTGGGTCTCATGAAACCTTGTTTTTCTGCCATATCAGCACACTCTCAATGACATGGATGGCTGTTTCCTTTCAATGCTGGCCTGTGCGTGTGGTGCCTTGTCCTGCTCTGTAAATGCATAGGGATTCTTGGCTAACAGGTAAATGCAATCCTTCACATCCACCTGGAACTCCCATGGGAATTCCCTTTGTAATGCACACTTTTATCATATTAAGTGAAAATCCAGTCCTTCAGGAATTTTAATCGTAATGCCTTCAAAATGGCAAAACAATTCCATTTGACAATTTATGAAATTTGCAACAGATAGCTTTTGTTTGAAAGAATTCATTTACTTACTTTGCTAATTTAGTGGGAGTATCTATCCAAGTATGGATCTAATCCCTTACTCTATGTTTATATGTTTTTTAACCAAGATTGGTGGTGTGCAAATTTCTTGCAGACTTCTTAGAACAGGGTTCTATAATCACTGTATCAGATGTTTGTTCGAATAGCCCAGAGTAAAATATCCACAGATTTTTCTTTCCTCTACCAGAAAATAAATGAACTCTTCTTTGCTCTGCCAGTGACTTGTCCAATACCTGATGTCACCATGGATACATCATCAATTACGTTATGGTTTTCAGTATGTTTGTCTCCTATTTTTCAACTCATTGATACTAATCAAATCCAATGTTATAACTAACTATTACAACTTGATTACTGAAATTTGTTTAGTTTATTACAAAGTTAATTCATCCCTAAGTTTTAATTCTTTGATTTAAAGACCAACTTAATTCACTAAAATTTGATAGATTTAGTGTGTTTATTTCTTCATGGGGGTAAAGAAAATGAATGATACAGTTTCATTTTGAGGCATTCAACTGTTTCTGACATTTTGCAACAAGATGCCTCTAGTTATAACTTGGTATAAAACCGTTTCTTACTAAAGCTTACATCTGTAGTTTGCATTTCTTAACTTTGGACTGTTCAATTTTGGTTTAGGATGCAGAATTTATGTGTAGGTATCTCGCTGCAGTGGGAAAATTGAAGGTGGATCAGAGATGTGCATTGGCCAAGGGCATCTAGTTGGAAATGCACCACCCATAAGATTCCTGAGTGAGGTCAGATTCTTTAGATAGATTTGGGACTGTTTGTCTTCTGACTGCCCCATTTATTTTCCTGAAGACCCATAAATATAAATACTTGAAGAAGTTATTTTATAATAAAGGAAACTAAATATAGGTAACTATGAAATGTGGTTGTCTTTCCATGGGGAATATGTACAATTTGCAGTGTCATGACCTTTGTGCAACTTCCTTGACTTATTTAATCTCCAGGATAACTGAGTTGAGCAATATGTGTGGGCCATTGATAATACATATCTGTAAAGTTACTTCTTTTGCAATGCTGTGCAGGACAAACTTTCTATACACATCTGGGAACAATTAAAAAAAATGTTTCTGCACCGAACTCGAATGAAGAATAAGTTTATTTTTTAATCTTATTGCTGTCGTCCTGTTGGGTTCCATTCAAACAGCTGTTTAAATGTACGTAGCTATCTCCCAGACAGTGACACACTATCAAGTCTGACATCATTCACTGGAATTTTTTTTCACAGTAAATTCTGGTGCTGCTGTCTGGAGGTGATCAGATCAGTTCCGGCATAAAGTGCATAACCATCACAGTACTGAAATATATTTATTAAAGATGTTACAATATATCATATATTGTTTATAATAGTTGTTCTAAATGCTTTCTTTTCCTTGCAGAATTTCCATGATGCAGAGGTCTAGTGGCCAAATGCTATCAACTTTCTATTCACTACTTGGGAAGCATGATAGTAGCCAAATTTGGCTACTGCATAATGTTGCTATATTATATACAATGCTCAAATGGAATATTCTACTGACAGTTCAAGACAGATTATGGCAAGTTTCCAGGAATTGGTTGATTATAATGCCACATAAGTGAGCAGACTTGAAGTCTGAGACATTGATATTCATTAATTAGAAAGCATGTTGAGACCTTTCTGCCAAGATTGTTTCTAGTCATCATAGTGAGTAGGAGTCTACCTACATCTTTATCTCCTCCTTTGACCATCCTAAGATGTTAAAAAGTTATTAACTGTAGACTTCCATTCTTAGATCAAGCATTGGCAAGATTAAGCCTCCGTATTAACACTTTGCTGCCTTATTGTGGGAGAAGTGCATTTTTAGTCCATGGTGATCATTTATTGCCATATTATCAATCTGATTGTGGGTGATTTTCAGATATTAGCTGTCAATGTGCCTGTCAGCAATGAGGTTACAATTCAGTTGGATATTAGGTATTATTAGGTCATTGGGCCATAGGAACATCTTGTATGAATGTTTCAGTGTGGCTGGCTCCTTTTGGGCTGGATTTTACAAGCTTTTTGCCTTGTGTGTTTTCAGGACGGAACATATGGAGTATGATGAGTGCTTAGCCCACCCTCAAACTGGTCCCCATAAAATGGGCAGTGGTTGGATGGATGCCAAAATTGCCAGTCTTCCCAAGAGAGCTCGTTAACAAGACAATTGACCTAAATATTACACTGCCCACACCATAATATGGTTGGCAGGGGGACAGACGGGCAAGAGTAAAGATTCAATTTTGTCATGCAACCAGCTAAAAAAATGGCATGGGGTGCCTTCAGTGAATGCACTATGCACATTCATTCGCCTGAGGATGACATACCCTTTGGTCCTCCATACCTGGCCTCCAAAGCCCTTCCACACAGCCCACTCTTCCATCCCTAGCCACAATTAATTCTCTAATCTTTTCCTGCTCTCAAAGGCTTGGGGCTTAGCACAGGATCGACTGCTCTTCTTCATGAGCCAACCTGCAGTCTCAGCAGCATCCACTGCTGACATCTAACACTACTGCGAGCACCAGAGCTGCTGGACAATCAGATTTACTGGCAGCTCTCAAGGATGTCACTTCCTCCCATGTAGGGGCAGAAGTCCCACTATGAGCTTGTTCAATTCCCTTTAACTCAGTCAGCTTAAACTGACTTTTACAGCAGGTATAAGAACAAAGAACAAAGAAAATTGCAGCACAGGAACAGGCCCTTCGGCCCTCCAAGCATGCGCCGAACCAGATCCTCTATTTAAACCTGTCGCCTATTTTCCAAGGATCTGTATCCCTCTGCTCCCTGCCCATTCATGTATCTGTCTAGATACATTATAAATGATGCTATCGTGCCCGCCTCTACCACATCCGCTGGCAACGCGTTCCAGGCACCCACCACCCTCTGCGTAAAGAACTTTCCACGCATATCGCCCTTAAACTTTTCCCCTCTCACCTTGAAATCGTGACCCCTAGTAATTGAGTCCCCTACTCTGGGAAAAAGCTTCTTGCTATCCACCCTGTCTATACCTCTCATGATTTTGTAGACCTCAATCACGTCCCCCCTCAACCTCAGTCTTTCCAATGTAAGTAATCCTAATCTACTCAACCTTTCTTCATAGCTAGCGCCCTCCATACCAGGCAACATCCTGGTGAACCACCTCTGCACCCTCTCCAAAGCATCCACATCCTTTTGGTAATGTGGCGACCAGAGCTGTACGCAGTATTCCAAATGTGGTCAAACCAAAGTCCTATACAACTGTAACATGACCTGCCAACTCTTGTACTCAATACCCCGTCCGATGAATGAAAGCATGCCGTATGCCTTCTTGACTACTCTATCGACCTGCGTTGCCACCTTCAGGGTACAATGGACCTGAACACCCAGATCTCTCTGTGCATCAATTTTCCCCAGGGCTTTTCCATTTACCGTATAGTTCGCTCTTGAATTGGATCTTCCAAAATGCATCACCTTGCATTTGCCTGGATTGAACTCCATCTGCCATTTCTCCGCCCAACTCTCCAATCTATCTATATTCTGCTGCATTCTCCGACAGTCCCCTTCACTATCTGCTACTCCACTAATCTTAGCGTCATCTGCAAACTTGCTAATCGACCATCTATACATTCCTCCAGATCATTTATGTATATCACAAACAACAGTGGTCCCAACACGGATCCCTGTGGAACACCACTGGTCACAGCTCTCCATTTTGAGAAACTCCCTTCCACTACAACTCTCTGTCTCCTGTTGCCCAGCCAGTTCTCTATCATCTAGCTAGTACACCCTGGACCCCATGCGACTTCACTTTCTCCATCAGCCTACCATGGGGAACCTTATCAAACACCTTACTGAAGTCCATGTATATGACATCTACAGCCCTTCCCTCATCTATCAACTTTGTCACTTCCTCAAAGAATTCTATCAAGTTGGTATCAAGTGTTGGTATCAAGTGTTATTCAACATTGAGGAGTACTGATTCATCAGCTGAGGGAGGACGGTATGTGGTAATCAGCAGAAAGTTTCCTTACCCACGTTTAACCTGAAGCCATGTGATGTCATGAGTCAGGAGTCAATGTTGAGGACTCCCAGAGCAACTCCCTCCCAACTGTGTACCACAGTGCTGCCACCTCTGCTGGGTCTGCCCTCCAGGTGCAGACCTCTATCAAGTATGGGGGAGGAGAGAACAAAATTCAGGAGGGACCAGTAAAATTCAATGCTTTGTAAGCTCTCTTTCCTTAGTTACCTTAGCTTCATTTTATAATGACTTATTTGAAAGTAACTTTCATTCTATTTTCTCTTAATTTTGTTTAGCAGCTTTAAATTCAGTTTTTAACGCCTTACTTTCTTCATTCTTCTTTTCCTGCCCTACAAGCTGCAAATGTTTAAAGTTCAAATATGCCATTGTCTAATCCAGACTTCCTCATCTTCTAGATTGTTCTTTTCAGCTTTCGAGGTGTCATGCAAGATTAGCCAATGGCCTTTATCAAAAGGTGTAAAGTTACAGGAATTCATTCATGTCTGCATGCGAGGGCCTGATGCCAACTCAAGTTTCACGGGTGAGGGTTAAAGTTGAATTGAAGTGTAAGCAGTGGTTGCTGGATAGAAGGCAGAGGGAGATGAGTTCTGTAGGCAAAAGCAGTCATTATTTGAATGAGGGGCCAGAGGAGGACCATTCCCTCCCAGCTCTGCATTCATGTAAGAATACTTACAAAACAGAGCTTTCTGGGACAAAATTTAGGGCAACAAAGTTTTAATAGGGAGGTAATGGCCTTGCGGTATTATAAGCTAGGCTATTGAATTCCACCAATTTGAATTCAAAATAATAAACTCTGGCATTAAAAATCTACTGATGACCATGAAACCATAGCTGATTATCGGGGAAAACCTATCTGGCTCACTAATGTCCTTCAGGGAAGGAAATCCACCATATTCACCAGGTCTAGCCTACAAGTGACCCCAGACCCACAGCAATGTGATTGACTCTCAGCTGCCCTCTGAAATGGCCTAGCAAACCACTCAGTTGTAACAATTGCTACAAAGTGTCAACAAAGAAATGAAACCAGACAGACCACCCGGCTCCAAACTAGGCACCAGAAAAGACGACAACAGAAACATCTCTGATATAACAAGGTGTAGAACTGGATGAACACAGCAGGCCAAGCAGCATCAGAGGAGCAGGAAGGCTGACGTTTTGGGCCTAGACCCTTCTTCAGACAGGCCTGCTGTGTTCATCCAGCTCTATACCTTGTTATCTCAGATTCTCCAGCATCTGTAGTTCCTACTATCTCTGAAACAGAAACATCTCTGTTGATCCTGCAAAGTCCTTCTTACTAACATCCGGGAGCTAGGGCAAAAATTGGGAGAGCTGTCTCACAGATTAGTCAAGCAACAGCCTGTTATAGTCATACCGAATGTCCCAGACACCACCATCACCATCCCTGGATATGTCCTGTCCCACCTGCAGGGCAGACCCAGCAGAGGTGGCAGCACAGTGGTATACAGATGGGAGGGAGTTGCTCTGGGAGCCCTCAACATTGACTCCTGACTCGTGACGTCTCATGGCTTCAGGTTAAACGTGGGTAACGAAACATTTTGCTGATTACCACATACCGTCCTCCCTCAGCTGATGAATCAGTACTCCTCACTGTTGAATAACACTTGGAAGAAGCACTGAGGTTGGCAAGGGTGCAAAATGTACTCTGGGTGGGGGATTTCAATGTCCATCACCAAGAGTGGCTCGGCAGCAGCAAGACTAACTGAAAAGACACAGCTGTTAATCTGGGCCTGTGGCAGGTGGTGAGGGAACCAACAAGAGGGAAAAACATACTTGACCTCATCCTTACCAACCTGCCAGCTGTGAGTGTATCTGTCCATAATAGTTTTGGTAAGAGTGACCACCGCACCGTCCTTGAGGACATGAAGTCCCATCTTCACATTGAGAATACTCTCCATTGTATTGTATGGCACTATCACTGTGCTAAATGGGACAGCATTCAAACAGACCAAGCAACTCAAGACTAGGCATGCATTAGGTACTATGGGTCATCAACAGCAGCAAAATTGTACTTCAGCACAATCTGTAACCTCATGGCCTGGCATATCTCTCACGCTACGAGTACCACCAAGCCAGGCGATCAACCTTGGTTCAGTGGAGAGTGCAGGAGATAATCCAGGAGCAGCACCAGGCCTAAATAAAAATGAGGTGGCAACCTGGTGAAGCTACCAAGCAGGATTACTTGCCAACCAAACAGTGTAAGCAACAAGTGATAGACAGACCTAAGCGATCCCACAACCAACGGATCAGATCTAAGCTCTGCTGTCCTGCCACATTTAGTCGTGAATGGTGGTGGACAATTAAACAACTCACTGGAGGACGAGGCTGCACAAATATCCCCATCTTCAATCATGGTATAGCTTAGCACATCAGTGCAAAAGATAAGGCTGAAGCATTCGCTGCAATCTTTAGCCAGAAGTGCCAAGTGGCTGATCCATCTCAACCACCTCCAGTAGTCCCCAGTATTACAGATACCAGTCTTCAGCCAATTCGATTCACTCCACATGATATCAAGAAATGGTTGGAGGCACTGGATACTGCAAAGGCTATGGGCCTTGACAACATTCCGGCAATAGTACTGAAGACTTATACTCAAGAACTAGCCACTTCACTAGCGAAACTATTCCAGTACAGTTATAACACTGGTATCTACCCAACAATGTGGAAAGTTGCCCAGGTAAGACCTGTAAGCAAAAAGCAAGACAAATCCAACCTGGCCAATTACTGCCCCATCATTCAACTCTTGATCATCAGTAAAGTGATGGAAGGTGTCATCAACAGTGCTATTAAGCAGCACCTGCTCAGCAATAATCTCCTCAGTGACACCCAGTTTGGGTTCCGCCAAGGGCTACTCAACTCCTGACCTCATTACAGCCATGGTTCAAACATAGATAAAAAAGCTGAATTCCAGAGGGGAGATGAGAGTGATAGCCCTTGACATCAAGGCTGTATTTGACCGAGTGTACCATCAAGGAGCCCTAGCTAAACTGGAATCAATGGGTACCAAGGGGCAAAATCTCCGCTGTTTTGAGTCATACGTGACACATAGGAAGATAGTTGTAGTTGTTGGTCTGTCATCTCAACTCCAGGACATCTCTGCATGTCCAACCATCTTCAGCTGCTTCATCAATGTCCTTCCCTCCATCATAAGGTCAGAAGTGGAGATGTTCACCACTGATTGCACAATGTTCGGTTCTATTCAAATCTCCTCAGATACTGAAGCAGTCCATGTTCAAATGCAACAAGATCTGGACAATATTGAGGCTTGGGCTGACAAGGAGCAAATAACATTTGCACTACCGAAATGCCCGGCAATGACAATTTCCAATAAGAGACAGTCTAATTTGTGAGGGCCAGATCATGCCTCACAAACCCGATTGAATTCTTTGAAGAGGTGACCAAACACGCGGATGAAGGTAGTGCAGTGGATGTGGTATACATGGATTTAAGTAAGGCGTTTGATAAGGTTCCCCACGGTAGGCTCATGTAGAAAGTAAGGAGGCATGGGATAGGGAGAAATGTGGCAGGTTGGGTTCAGAATTGGCTGACCCTTAGAAGACAATGGGTAGTCGTGGATGGAAAAAATTCAACATGGTGCTCAGTTACGAGTGGTGTACCACAGGATCTGTTCTGGGTCCTCTTCTACTTTTGATTTCGTAAATGATTTGGACGTAGGAGTGGAAGGGTGGAATAGTAAGTTCGTGGACAATACAAAGGTGGGTCGAGTTGTGAATAGTGCGGAGGGCTGTTCTAGGTTACAAACAGACATTGATAGGATGCAGAGCTGGGCTGAGAAGTGGCAGATGGAGTTTAACCCTGAAAAGTGTGAGGTGATTCATTTTGGAAGGACAAATTTGAAAGCAGAATACAGGGTTAACGGAAAGATTCTTGGCAGTGTGGAGGAGCAGAGGGATCTTGGGGTTCATGTAAACAGTTCTCTGAAAGCTGCCACCCAGATGGATAGAGTTGTTAAGAAGGCGTATGGTGTGTTAGCTTTCATTAATAGAGGGATTGAGTTCAAGAGCCGTGAAGTTATGCTCCAGCTATACAAAACCCTGGTTTGACCACATCTGGAGTATTGTGTCCAGTTCTGGTTGCCTCATTACAGGAAAGATGTGAAAGCGTTGGAAAAGGTGCAGAGGAGATTTACCAGGATGTTGCCTGGAATGGAGGGAAGGTCCTACGGGGAAAGGTTGAGAGAACTAGGGCTTTTCTCTTTAGAACGATGAAGGATGAGAGATGACTTGACAGAAGTGTACAAAATGATCAGAGCTATAGATAGAGTAGACAGCCAGCGACTTTTTCCTAGGGTGGAGGTAGCTATTACGAGGGGCCATAGTTTTAAAGTGAGTGGAGGTAGATATAGGGAGACGTCAGAGGTAGGTTGGGCGTGGAATGCATTGCCGTAGAGGGTAATGGAGTCAGCCTCATTAAGGGCATTTAAGCGGCTATTAGATAGGCATATGGATGATAGTATAAGATAGGGGTGGAGGTTAGATAGGCCTTAGGTTTAGGGTAAATGTTCGGCACAACATCGTGGGCTGAAGGGCCTGTACTGTACTGTACTGTTCTATGTTCTATGTTCTGTGTAACCACTGGCCCTTGACGTCCAATGGTGTTAATATCACCTAATCTCCGATTATCAACATCCTGGGGGTTACCATTGACCAGAAACTTAACTGGACTCACCACATTTTCACAATGGCTACAAGACCAAGTCAGATGCTAGGAATACCACGGTGAGTAACTCATTTCCTGCGTCTCCAAAGCCAGTCCATCACCTACAGGGCACAAGACAGGAGAGTGGTGGAATAATCTCCACTTGCCTGCTCCAACAACACTTAAGAAGCTTGACACCAAGAACAAAGCAGCCCACTTGATTGGCACCACATCCAAAACCATTCTCTCCTTCCACCACCAATACTCAGTAGCAGAAGTGTGTACTATCTACAAGATGCACTGCAGAAATTCACCAAAGATCCTTAGACAGCACCTTCCAAATCTACGACCATTTCCATCTTGAAAGACATGGGAACACCACCATCTGCTCTGCCACTTAATATAATCATGGCTGACCTCAACACAGCCTGAACTCTACTTTCCTGCCTACCCTTCATAACCTTCAACCTATTATTAATTAAAAATCTGTCTCTTCCTTAAATTTATTCACTAAACTGCAGGGTAGTGAATTCCATAAATTCGCAACCCTTTGAGAGAAATAATTTCTCCTTATCTCTGTTTTAATCCTGCTACCCCTTATCCTAAAACTATGGTCTCTCATTCTAGATTGTCCCAAATGAGAATACACCCCTCCTTGTCTACTTTCTCAATCCCCTTCAGTATCTTGTATACCTCAATTAAATCTTCTCACATTCATCCACACTCTAGAGAGTATAGGCCCGAACTGCCCAATCTCTCTTCAGGAGACAAACCCTTCCTCTCTCGAATCAATCTAGTGAACTTTCCCTGAACTACCTCCAGTGCAATAGCAGGCCAGCCCCTCAAGTAAACTGTTCACAATACTCCAGGTGCAGTCTCACAATTGCCTAGTAGAGTTGCAACAACACTTCCCTACTTTTATATTCCAATCCAATAGCAATAAATACCGGCATTCCATTTGCCTTCCTTACTACCAGCTGTATCGGCATGCTAGTTTTCTGTGATTCAAGCACAAGGACTCCCAGGTTCCTCTGTACCGGAGCACTCTGAAGTTTCTCTTCATTGATATTATGAGTTGCCTTTCTATTTTTACAACTAAAACAGATAATCTCACAGGAACATTGGGACATTTCATGAAAAATTGCATGGACTGAGGCCAAACTGAGATCTCTGGTCACCTTACAGAAGGTGAACAGAGCACTTGCAATCAGTCTGCACTTCCTGTCAGCCATTTGAGGCTTTGGTACATCTGAAAACCTGAAAAATGTTTCTGCATTATTTCCATTTCTCGACAAATAATTCAAAAATATTAAGGCCTGTGATTATTTGCCACAGAGAGGTTTTACTGGTTTTTGAGCATGTTCTTTTCAAATGGAAATCAGATTTGAAATCAGAGAAGACAGAGGCTGTGCTAGTCTTCTCTCGATGTGAACTATAAGGGTTATAAGTAAAATGGCTTTTAACTCTTCCAAGGAAGTTCCTCATGGTCGCTTAGTGACATAGTTCAACATGAAAATTTCAGACATACTAAAATAACTGAAATGAGAAAGGAATTGGTAATATCACACTGGCTAGAATTTAGCAATGTAAGTAATTCTGCTGCCAGGATTGAAAGTGATCTATGACCCTGCAGAGGCAGTCAGTAGGATTCTGGGATGGCATCTTACTGGCATTAAAATTACCACCCAATACTGGGAGGATGGTGATCATCTCCTAGCTTTGCCAGCCAAGTTGGAATTGGCTGTCATTGAGGCTGCAAGAGAAAGGAAAGGGAAACTCCAGCTGCAGCATCCTCGAAGGATAAATTTCTTTCAATTAACCCAGGGCCAGGCAGCCTGGCCTCAGTGATTAGGTGCTGTACCCTCCAGCAATGGCGTAGTAACATGGGTTTGGATGGTGTCCAAGGAGGGGTTAGAAAGGAGACTATCTCTTTGGTACCTGCCAGGAGGCTGCTAGACTAGAACTCCTTCCAAACAGCGGCAGCTTGTTCCAATGCTGGTAAAAAGACAACAGAGTGTGAAGTGGCCGATAATTTTTCAATTTATTGGCTTGCCGGAGCTCCCCACTCGAGATTTCCTGCCACCAAGCCCATCTGGGAAAAGAGGTCTCGTAAAATATAGACTGTTGTTACAGTAAGGGATGCTTCAGTCTGTAATCACTCAAAGGTAAAGAATGCTTCATGGACTTTGAAGACTAAAACTAATTCAAGTTATATTTTATAACATACTTTGGTTTTGTTCAAAGCAAAGTTTGTACACAAACGAATACTAAAATTTATAGAGGTGTACTATCATCAAGGTGATGCAGCCTTTGAAATTTCTGCGTTGCACCATGCTGCTTTCATTTATACAAAATACTACAGTTTTAGCAGTTGCTTTATTCGAAAAATATATGGGAGGAAGGTTGTAAATCTGAAGCTTATTAATTGATGATTTTAACAGCTTTCATCGATGTCTCCAAGACTGTAATAAATGCATCACCTTGAACCTCAACTTTCTCTGATATTGCAATGAAAAACCTTTGGGCAAATACTGAGCAGATTTCTAAAACCACAGGGCTGTTTGAAATTTCACAAGACCCCTTGTAAGCTTTGGGTCTGCATGCTTTTGGTTAACACCACTTCTGCTTTTCTCCTCAAGGTAATGGTTTAACATGGGCACTGGAACACTTCAATTACTCAATGGTGATGGTTGAGCCTATCCTAATATCAACTACAATCATTATTACAACTGAGTCCAATGTTGTTCTCCTCAACTAATATCCATACTTTTACAGCGATAACAATGGGAAATGCCTTTTTAACCTTTTCCTTTGGGTACTTAAATTGACTGTAATATTTCTAATCCTACCTTGTTGAAACCAAATAAGTCAGCACAGAAAATAGATGGAACCATATTTCCCTTAAGGGATCAACTGATTGAAGTATTTAAGATGATTACAGGAATAGGGACAGAGAATCAATTTGCTTTGGTGATGGAATCCAGAATAAGGTGTCAAAAATTTAAAATCAGAGTTAAGCAACTGTGGGGTGATGTCAGGGAGCACTTATACAAACAAATGATAATGGAAATCTGGAACTCTCATTCCTCACAAGTGTTGAGACTTGAGAAGGTGATTTTATGGAGCTAGCAAAACATGGGGGTGTGGGGTCTGAATTAGGTGAGAGCTGACATTTGGATTTCCGGTTGTGGGTTGAGATATAAAGAATAAGTGTTTGTGATGTTTTGGAACTACCTCTGGCCGCAGGCGGTCTTCTACGTTCCCTCGAGTGCAAGTGGTCAACAATTGTACTCATGTAGCCATTACAGCTCCTTGGGGCCAGACATAGGTTCTCACTGTTCTGTGAGTACAGGAGAAGAATCATGCAGGACTATGCTCGTTCTCTGGGGAGTTATAATGATGCTTACATCTTGCAGGACTCATAACTTTTTAAGATTTGAAAACATCAATCGAGACTCCTGTTGAAGATGTGACACTGGCACTTGACCTGGCAGTTTGTAGGAAGTCATTGACCTGATTCCTGCACTGCACCCAGGATCCTGCATGGAACCCACTTTGGTTGCCCTCCTCTGGTCACCTATGCCCAGGTTACTTTAGTGAGATGAAAAGATCTGCTGGTGCTACCCAGAGGAAACAGAGCCTCCTCCCTTTCCTTGACAAGTGTGAGGAAAATCTGCTGGGAGCCATAACTGAACCCAAGGGCTTGTCTGGTGCAGACCCAACAGATGAAAATGATAATAAGTTGGGGCATTATTTTGTGGGCAGGATGGAGGGAATGATTAGATAGGGCTGAAAGGTCTTTAGAACCAGACACTGGCAATCACTTCAGGACTTTGGCGACAATGCAAAGCCTCCCTGTTTGAACAGCAAATCTTTTATAGCCTACCCGTTGTGGCATCATGGTCAGCTGATGTCAGATTTCACTATTGGAAAGCTTGCCTTGTTGCAGAATTGCAGGGACCTCCTGAGCATGATGCTGACACTTAAAATTTTAATCAGTATTACATGAGGAATAGGAAAGAGCAAGAGAGTGGAATCTACACTTTCTTCCTGGTCTGCTGTCAGGACTGGCACAAACAGTTAAAATCCCATCCCTGAGCCATTTAAAAGACAGTTGGACAGGTACATGAATAGGAAAGGTTTAGAGGGATATAGGCCAAACACAGCAAATAGGACCAGTTTAGTTTGGCAAAGCTGGTCGCCATGGGTGAGTGGGACTGACTGAATTGAAAATTTCAAAATTTGAATCGATACATTTTAGTTAAGCAAGGGTATTTATTACCAGTTGGGAAATTAAGACAAGTAGATAGAGTTAACATACCATAATCCAATTGAATGGCGGTATAGGAATTTTTTTCCTTCTTTCGTGGACATGAATGTTGTCGGCAAGACCAATATTTATTTCCTCTTGCTAGTGGTGGTTCCATCTTAAACCAATGCAATTGGCATACTGTAGCTACAAGCATAATGCTGTTAGGAAGGTAATTCCAGATTTTTGACCCAATGACAGTGATGGGACTGTAGTACTGTTCAAGTCAGGATAGTGTTTGTGTTCACTAGGAGAGGCAAGTTTCAGGTGGTAATGATGCCATGCATCTGCTGCCCTTCTCTTTGTGGTTGACATTGATTTAATGATGCTGTTGTTTGAGCCCTGGTGAGATGCTGTATCTTGTATACGGTACATACTGCTGCTACTTGGTGTAAATGGTGAAATGAATGAATGTTTTGGGTGGTGGATGTAATGTCTATCAAGCTGACTGCTTTGTCCTTGATTATGTTGAGTTTCTGGTACATTATTGGAGCTAAGATCATCTAGGAAAGTGGAGTATATTCCATCATATCCTGATTATTGGAGTGATTGAAATACTAACCAGGGTATTCTAGAGAGAACAGTCTGTTTGGTACAATGAAAGGGGAAGATTAGGGAAGAAGTGTTTGGTGGTGGCATCACACTGAAGATGGTGGATAAACAGAATATGAGAGCTGGTAGGTTGGGAGGAGAGGACAAGGAAAGTGCTAAGATCTGTCGGGAAGGGAGGGACAGAGGAAGGAAGATGGTGTGAGCAAAAAATGTGCAATAGGGATCAGACATGGTTAAGACCCTGCCAATCACTCAGAGGAAAATCTTTATTTGAGGAAAAGGAAAATGTGTTGAATGTTGCATCATTGGAGCAGATGCTCTCATACTGAATTAGAAGTTGCATCCATTGTGCTTCCAATTTTTATCCTTACCTTGCCTTCACATGATCCATCTCAAACTCTTTGCTTTCTCGACTTCTCAGTCTCTAATGCAGGAAATAGGCAATCAACCAACATTCATGGTGAGTCCACAGTCTCCCACAGCACTTTAACTACACTCCCTTCTATCCTGATTCCTGCAAGGCCATCATTCCATTCTCTTAGTTTCTCCATCTCCTGTATGTATTCTAATGATGCAACCTTCATTGCACTATCAATATGTCTTACTTTTTCTTCAGTGAAAGAATCCCCACCCTTCCCTTTAATGATGGTTGACATGCACTTCTGTTCTCATTGCTACCCAGAACAATGATAGAATTCTCCTTGTCCACCATAGAAGCCTTGATGTTCAATGGATCATGCTCTTCTATTTCCACCACCGCTGATGTGATGCCACCACTGACCATATCTTCTCAGTCTTCTGTAAGGACCATTGCCTCCAAACCACCCTGATGCATCCTCAGTCATTTCCAAAACCATTCCGATCCCACGGCACCTTTTCATACAGACACAGGAGATGTAACTCTTTTTTTTATCACCGCCCTTCTTGTTGTCCAAGGCCCCAAACATTCCTTCCAATTGAAGCAGTGATTTACTCATATTTCTTTCAATTCAATAAACTGTATTCATTGTTGAGGAAGTGGTGTTTTCTACATTGGTGTGATAAAATGCAGAGTAGGTGAATGCTTTTGTAATGATCCTATTTGATCATAAAGGTGCGCAAGCTGGATCCCAAAATAAAAACTGGCTTCATAGACTAAATGGTTAACCTCTTTCAATTTGTTTACTGTGGTGGTCAGCCACTGAAAACATTCACAATTGTAATTCCAGACAGGATACTTCAAATTGAGGTAGTCTGTTTTCTTTATTCACCTGCCTCCTTGGTTGGTTTGAATTCAGTTAATTTATAAAGATCCCTCCCTTATGGATCCTTTTCTCCGAGACCAAACTGATCTGTTTTAGAAGAGCAAATTTAACCACGCAGCCTTGAGATAACAAAAAACACATGTTTCTTAGTTACTAAATGCAAGAAGAAATAATAACGCAACACATATATACACAGATTAGAAATGAGAAGTGAATCCATAAAAAGATAAAACATTTTTAAAAAAGCATGCTGTTCAGTTTTCTGAGTCACTCACGAAGCACAGATAGCCCACATTGCAGCATTATGCTGGATGTTAAAGGTAGCATTGACTTCAATAATTGAACAATCAATTTTGGGATTCTTGGTTTTGCAAATTGATGCAAATTCCTTTATCCTGGTCCCCTTAGGCAGTAGCTAGCTGGCAGCAATCAGAATGAGAGAGAGTCTTTTCTTTACCTGCAGTGCAGGTGTGTTTTAATAGGTGTTCTCAAAGCTGTGACCATTACAGCATACTAGTCCATACACTAAATCAGGCCAGTAACACACACAGACCTGGACTGAAAATCACAGGTAATCCCTGTCTCTGTGTATTCTTGAAAGGTAAAAAATTATGTTCATACTCTGATATACTTACATTGTCTCTCTCTTTCTCCCTCTGTACGGCCATGAATGTTGTTTTCATTTTAGATTTCCAGCTTCTGGGCTATTTTGATTGTGCTATGTTGGGTTACAACAGTAAACGCAGGAGTGACATATAAGAATCATATTTGGTACTTTTTTCTGGTCTGCATTTCTGAGTGTCACACTACGTAAAGTAATTCCCCTCTGAGTCCTTGTCGAGCTGCCAATGTAAATGGGTTTGCTCTAGATACTGCTCTGTACTTGGATCTGCAAATAGCTAAGTAATAATACAGGAGGCATTTGTTTTGGTTAAGATACAATTTGATCAAACAGTGTCCTTCTAAGCAAATAACCTGTTTTTTCGAATATTTTTGTCAACTACTTTTGTTTGCAGTAATATTTATCCATGCCCCCGAACCTAAGAGGTGGGAAAAGGGGTCAGCTGAGCAAAAATAGCCAAAAGTCAACCATGTTACATTTATTTCATAGTTGTTGATTTGCATTTAATAAAGTTGGACTCCTATCCCCTTCATTATTTTTGGTTTAATGATTGAGAAATGACTTTTTCACCCCAAAAGAAAATGTATTTACTTTTGAGCAAATTCCTACTGGGCAACATAACCCCATAGTCAAAATCTGTATTGCTTTCTTCAGTTTTAAAGCTGTATGGCAAGCTGAATAAAGAACATTTTTCTGTCTTCAGCTGAATATTCAGAATCTGCATTTCAGCCTCTCAAAATTCCTCTCAGAGCTGAATTACCTTTTGGTTTCAAAATATTTTACTTTGCAATTTCAACAATTTACCTGCCTGCATTAGCTTGGGTTTTGGATTCCAATCCTTTCCCCTTGGTGGTCTTTTGGATATATGCGATAGTCATTTATTTTGTGTGTTATCAATGATCAAAGAAGAATCTGAGGAGTGAATGATCTATGGGCTGGATTAATGGAGGCAGGCTGCTCTTGCTTGTTGGTTTGCCATTTGATGGGAGCTCCACGTCATCTATTTTAGGGAAGGCCCACAGAATAACTGCCACTCAAGGGGTAGCAACATGCATGGGCTGAAGGCAATGGAGTCCCTCCCTACCTGTACCCTTTCTTCTAATTAAACGTCCCCACCATCAATCTTGCTGTACCCAATGAAGCTAATGGATAGATATCTAATGAGTGAGGGGCATTTGCTTAGAAGGACACTGTTTGATCAAATTGTATCTTAACCAAAACAAATGCCTACCTAAAGCTCTGATGGTTGATATAGTCATCTGGGTGCCGAAATCTTTGTACCAATCTTGTAGTACTGATTCTTATCTGTGTCTCTTGTTTTATGAGTAGGCAACTTCTTTAAAACTTACGTTTAATAACGTTTGATTGGGGCACTAGATTATTTTAACCATTGCACTATTGTTACTGTCCAGTTTCTTTTTTCCACTGTTTGTATTCTGTCCTTGTAGGTAAAGGTGATTGAGTTGTAGGGTTATTAGGGCACTCACACATTTATTTATAATACTCATTTTGCTTATTTTGAGGTGATTGTACAATGAGGCTGGCAGGGTGATTAAAATTAACAATAGATTAGCTGATTCACATATGCTGTTGATGTACTGACCAGCATTAGCATGGACTGATATAAGATGTGGTGAACACTTTGGTCAAATGGCTTCTTCTGTGCTGTTATGACTTTATATTTGTTAGGGCTTATGCATTCTGAGTTGGGGGCATTGATATTTTTTGCGAGATTGTCATAAGTCGTGGCAAAAAAAAGATTAGTTGTCTGCCCGGAGGAGAAAGTGTGGAGTAATGGGCAATCCCAGTTACTCAGGGCAGTTTACATGCATCTCCAGGCAGCAGATGACTACAGAATAACATTGGCATACCCTGAAATCACGTAACTCACCTATTCTCTCATGTATGGAACAATGAGGGAAGAAGGTGCTTAAAAACAGCTGGTAATCTAATGATAACAAGGTGTAGAGCTGGATGAACACAGCAGGCCAAGCAGCATCAGAGGAACAGGAAAGCTGACGTTTTGGGTCTGGACCCTTCTTCAGAAAAGACAGCTAAAGTTTCCTCCAGCAACAATTTAAAATATTCTGTTCACCTAATCTTATCCCCTCACTTCCCTTTTTTAAAGAAAAGCATGTCATTTTTCATTTAAAAGCTCAGGTTATTGTTTTTAATAGAAAATGAGTAAAATGAAATCCAAGTGTTCCTTTTCCCCCCTCCTGCACATTTCAGACAGAATAAAAGATGAACATCAAACCCCTATCAATAGTTCACATCCGACATGGTGCAAAGAAATTTCCTATTGACTGATCACGTAAATGTTATCTTGACACCATTCTGCAATTGTGAAACTGTTTATGGGAAATAAACATTGCATATCATGTGAAAACACTGCCAGATGCTAAGTAAATCATCAAAGAATAATGAGCAGTGTATTGCCAGCTTTAGTCAGATTGTCATTGTTATGATGTAACACATTCCTCCAAGATGATAATGTATCCAAATTTGGGCACAAAACCTTGTCTCGATCAGTTGACCTGGCCTATGTAAAGTGCAGCTAAGATCAGTGTGAGCAAGAAATCAAATGAAAGTCTGGTGAGGGATTAAAAATGTGCTTTTTCATGTTTAAAGATTATACATATTGTAAATTTGCATGCACTGGGCCATGTCTGGACTTATAAACTATCTTTATCCATTCATGTTGAATATTTTCTGTTTTAAACAGATGGATAAATCCTTCCATCTGGGCCTGTAGAATGTAGGACAGACACTTCATCTTCCTCCCCTATCATCCTTTTAATTTAGACACTTATAAATCAAAAAAAATCTAAGAAGTTCATCATGGCAGGAAAAGAAGTTTTATTTGAGCACAAAGCAAGTTTTGTGACTGAGGACCAGATGTTTTCTTTGTTTCTTTGTTGCACATGGTTTACTTTTTTCAGTAAATCACTTTAGTGTGAGTTTTGTATCTTTGTTTCTCAGAACTGATAAATATGTTTCTGATTAAATTATGGAAATAGAAATGTTTTTGTCTAGGGCTTCTCAGTATAATAACTTCCAGAACATTTTTACCAGTTACTCTGTGGTTTCTTATCCTTTTAAGTGCCTAGAGTAGCATTATTGTATTGCATTACTAAATATGCAAAAAACAATTTCATTTTAGTTGGAAAATTATTTTAACTAAAAGTTTCATCTACTTTGTGAAGTAAGATTTTAAACAAAACATAAACATAGTCTTAACCCACAAGTGAAAGCCCTGCTTATTTTAAAGAAACATCCTTAAATGCAGTGCTGACAAGCACCTCAGGACAGCATGCTTCCTGAACTGCAGCTAAATGCTGATGTTGTAGAAAATAATGTCCAGATGTTATAATAATACAAAAATCTGTCTGTTTATTTTTTTCCACCACATACAGTTCACAGTTGATTTGCTACAACCTCACCTAAGCAGCAATTGCAGCAGTACAATCTGTAAACCAGCAGTGATCAACTATTAATGTGCAGAGAAAGCTTCCTAATAGAAATAGCATGTCTCCACAACAGGCTAAAGATCCCCTTTAGCCAATTGTACCTTTTAAGCAAAAGGTTCTTATTTTAAAATATGTGTAATTGCTTCTATTCAGCAATACGGTGCCAGAGAGCCAATGTTGTCAATTCAGCTACAACAGCAGGTTTATATTAGGTGATGAGAGCATATGATGCTAGCCAAATGAACTGTTCAGGAGTGAGCATTTTGTGTGAAGTATTAACAGCTTTTAAAATCTACTTAAACAGGTGCCATACTGCTTTGAATCATATCTATAAAACTACAAACTCAGTTTAAGGTGCTCCTACACAGCAGCAGTTATCCATTGGAATTTGCACAAACCAATGTTGCCTTTAATAATCCAACAGTAATTTATTTGTTAAATTCTTAAGTATTGTTGAGAAAAGAGACATATTGCCACGTGTTTTCTCATTAAACACAAGCTTTCATAGACAAAATAGGATTTTTAATGTGCCTATTTCTAAATAGTAAGCCTGATAGCTTGAAGAAAGTTGGATATTATTATTCTCACAAAGTTTAATAAAGTCATAGAGGTATACAGCACAGAAACAGACTCTTTGGTCCAACTCGTCCATGCTGATCAAGTTTCTTAAACTGAACTAGTTCCAGTTCAGCAGAATGTTCAGCAGAGAAGCAGATATAATTGGGACTAGTGAAATAAATATCAGCAAAGTGGGACTGAGCTTTTCTTCCATGGTTTTAACTGAGGTGAAAACAAAACTTTCCTGTATGGCTTGTTGAAGAACTTTTTACTGATTTGTCATAGGTTGGGCTAATAAAGGAAAAGTTAATTACTTTATTTATTCACCTTAGATCTATGAGCAAATTTCTGAGAGGATGAGAGACATATTAAAATTTCTGAACAGCGAACCAGTAAGTTCACAAGTGCTGCACAATTTTCATTATCACAACATGGTTTCCTCTGGTGGTGCCAGCAATGTGCCAACCACAGCGATATGAGCAACTTTATTCTATAATTCATGGTAAATGTATATTGTAAATATTCATAGTGATTGGACGGTAATAATTCCTCTCCTTCTCTAGTTGTGGATAAACAGTTCCTACAGTCAGTTCACTGCTTTTTGGGGTAAAGAAAACACATTTACAAAATGACTGCAAGTGATATGATTTTGAATTAATTTCTGAATAGAACTGGGATGCAGTTTTCATGGTATTACAATACAGCATTCAATGTAATGTATTTGGATATTTAGAAGGTGTATGATAAGTGTGGAATGGTGGCTCAGCGGTTAGCCCTGCTGCCTCACAACACACCCAGGGACCTGGGCTTGATTCCAGCCTTGGGTGAGTGTCTGTGTGGAGTTTGCACATCCTCCCTGTGTCTGCGTAAGCTTCCCTCGGATGTTCAAAGATGTGCAGGTTAGATGGATTGGCCATGCTAAATTGCTTGTAGTGTTCAGGGATATGTAGGCTAGATGTGTTAGCCGTGGGAAATGCAGATTATGAGGAAAGAGTGGGAGCCTGGGTGAGGTGCTTTTCAGACGGTCAGTGAATATCTTTGGGCTGAATGGCCTCTTTCCACATTGTAGGGATTCTATGATTCTGATAAGAGCCCAGGGTGTTGAAAGTCAAGAAGGCGGTGGCCCAGTGTTAGTATTAGACTATTAATTCAGAATCCCAGGTAGTGTTCTGCGGACCTGGATTTGAGTCCTACCATGGCAGATGGTGGAATTTAAATTCAATAAAAATCTGGAATTAAAAGTCTAATGGTGTCTGTGAAATCATTAATTGTCAGAAATACCTATCTGGTTCATTAATATCCTTAAGAGAAGGAAACTGCTGTCTTATGTGATCTGGCCTACATATGACTCCAGATCCACAGCAACATGGTTGACGTTTAATTGCCCTCTGGGGAATTAGGGATGGGCAATAATTTGTGACCAAACCAGCAATGCACACATCTTGTAAATGAATATATAATCTTGTGCACTTGTTCAAATAAGATCCAAGAATGTAACACTGAATGCTGGTTGGAGAATGTGAATTGGATGTATACAACTTGTTAAAATTATTGATTGCTGCTTTTTCCCTGTTGTTCATATCATGGTGTCATATAGATAGTGTTCATGTTACAGAGATTCTGTGTGTATCAAACCAACATGAGGCTCATTAAAGCACCAAATAATGAGGCACTTGCCTATAAAGCAGAGTTAGATGGCATAGTGGTAGCTTTCCTACTTATGGAACAGCAGGCCAAGGTTCAAGTCCTGTCTCTTCGAGAGTTGTGTTATGTGCATGTCTGAACACGTTGATTTAAAAAAATCTAAAGCTGACTTAGTACCAAAACTGTAGCTCAGTTGTGTGTGTGAGTGATTTACCCATACAGTCAGGTTGATTCCTATCTCCTAAAAGAGCATCTACTTTGTAAGCATATCAAGTAGTTGGTTAATAGTTTATTTTACAATGTTTTTAATGATGCTTTAGACATTCAAATTTGCAAACAGCGAATACCACTTGTGGGTGTAAATTAAGTGAAGTATAATTGAGTTTTAGCAATGTAGGAGCATTACATGTCCCCGTGACCAAAGATCTCTGCCTGCTGCTTTCACAGTAGGGTCAGAATAAACATAACCTACAGCTCAATTAAACTGCCCCAAATTATTGAATGGTTACTGGGCCCAAAATGTTAACTCTGTTTTCTCTTCACTGATGCCGCCGGACCTTCTGAGTTTCTCCAGCAATTCTGTTTCTGTCTGTTTTAGACCTCCAGCATCCACAGTTCTTTGGTTTATTTTAGTGCTCAAAATTATTATTGCTTTTTGTGTCTTATGGAGCTTTGCCCAGTAAAAATGTCTTTCCATGGTGCAGGAAGTAGAAAACAGGTTGCAACAGTAATGGCAGAAGAAGCTCTGGTGGCCACTTAGTTTAATGCAACACTGCAAAGTTATCCAAAACCTGATGACACTCACTCCAGCCTCAAATATATAAATTTCTTGCTCATCAGCTCCTACATTCTGTGGGAAGGTGGAATCCCTTTGCTCTTTAGCAAGAAAGCTGTGCAGATTTTGATTGTACAGCTGTGAACAGCTTGGCACTCTTCAACAAAAGTGGACTGCCTTCCCAACCAAACTATCTTGCATTAAGACCTCCAGAGCTGTATCTTGAAGCAATGTGGCTCTACTGCTTGGCCTTGCTGCATCATTTCTGACCCAAAATAAGAGTATAACCTTAAGCAGTATGCAATCCATAAAGAGCTGCTGTCATTAGCTAATCCTCCCCTTTGTTGCCATATGGTCCCAATGTATTATGAATGCCACAATAATATATTGAGTTGACCTTGCGTTAGGGTATGAGGCCAACTTTGTGCAGCGTAGGTGAATGCAGTGCTCAATAAACAGCAGTTCAAGTGCCACTGCAGCTGGATAAGATTATCCACCTTCCAGTTTTGACTGTGATTTAAAGTGCCCTGTTTTGGCTACATACTTCTATTTTGCATGTTCTTCAGTACTTCATACCCAAAGGTTTCACTGGCCAATGGTATAAAAGTGGCATCGATGATTGAACTAAGTCCTCAGCTGCCTGAGATTCCAAAGATCAGAATTTCACCAGCGTGAAATCTGCTAATGCCTATGAGAGATATATAGTTTCATCACTGAATGCTTTTAGAGGTCTAGCTGCTACACTTGTACCTTGCAAAGTGCTGGCATCCTGGCACCGAGCTGCTCCTGTGCTCTTCTATAAATGCCCCGGCCAGAGCCCATTATTTGTTGAAGGATGAACTAGTGGTAGTTATGAACTATTTGAAAGCCTTTTTAACGTCGACAGTCAACTGCTTTTTAGATTTTGGGCCTGGAAACTCCTATTGTAACAATGGGAACATTCATAAGATATGCTTTATCTGTATCTATACCCTCTGTCACTGAACTCCCTGCTTCATCATAGACAGCCTTTTACACCATTACTTGCAGACACTTAAGCATAAATTCCTTAAAGATTCCTTAGAGTGGCATTATGGGAAATTAATTCCATTATCACTAAATAATGGCTGCAAATTTGGCGCTAAGCCCATTTTAGATTTTTTTCAAATCAACTTGTGAGGGTTATATTTTCATACCAATGCTAACTTATACTTCCTGCTAATCTTAAAGGTGTCCATCACCCAGGAATCTAGCTTTATTACTCACAACTTCATCTCTTCCACATCTAACAGTCCACGAGGCAATCCATTTCTCCTATTGCTTTTACATTCAGTACACCATGCTCTATCTTGTTTCTGAAATGAAGGTCCCATTTTAAAAGAAGACAATTCATTAATCTGTCAAGAGAGAATAACTGGATGCACATTATCTACCAGAGGAAAACATTTAAATAACAGGATAAAGGTTAATTCTTTTAAATTGAATTTACTGTTTTGGGACATTGTCTTGCATTTTTTTATATTCCGGTGTCTTCTGAACCTGTGGTCTGTGGCAGTCCCTCAAGTGCTAGCAGCCTCTCTTCCTCAGCTAGCTGCGGAGCAGTGAAGTTCTCATCAGTCTGTGATCTCCCACTCATGAACCCTAACATTCCCATGGAGGGGTCTGCATTTGGACTGGCGGTTGGTGCAGAAGGCAGCCTTGCCAATATTTCCCATCAGGCCTCAGTATTTTCATCAAGAAGTGAGTTCTGTGAGAGCCAGTCATTCCTCTGTTGAAGTCATGGAGATTCTGGCTTTACCTGCAAATGACAAGAGAGAAGGTGTTGCAGTCAACGGTTAGAAATGATAGGGTTGACAGCAGGTTTATGGTCAGATAGTCGTGGAATGAAGTGATACTCAGTTGATGGCATATGGATGTCTCTGCATCTCTGCAGGAACAGTCCAAGTCTTCTCTCCTCATTGTGGTTGAGGAGCTAAATGTTGGGCATCCCTCCATCTGTATGGTCTGACTTTGTCTCATTATCTGGTTGGATTGAGTGAAGTAAAAATGGGTGGCATGGCTGTCAATTCACACGCCATGTGGTTGAAAGGTGGTGAGGTATTCCGAAGAAGTGATTAGGCAGCACAGATACTGTGCAAATTTAGTGCTGTGGGAGGTTGGGCAAGATGACAGTGAGTGAGGGAAGGTGTTGTAGGCAATAGTGAGAGTAGCAGAGCATAAAGTGATAGCAAGAACTGCAGGTGCTGGAGTCAGGGACAACACAGTGTGGAGCTGGAGGAACACAGCAGGCCAGGCAGTATCAGAGGAGCAGGAAAGCTGACGTTTTGGGTCAGAATCCTTCTTCTGAAGAAGGGTCCCAACCCGAAACATCTGATACTGCCTGGCCTGCTGTGTTCCTCCAGCTCCACACTGTGTTGTCTCTTGTAGCAGAGCATAAGCCTTGGAGGGAAGTGGGTGTGAGTGCAGAGATAGTGTAATTGTGAGATATTGGAGACAAGAGCCTGGCACTTACTCTGGTACAGAGGAAGAGGTGCAAGACACATTCTTATGGTGCTGCTGGTTGTTTCTCCACACCATGGAAATGACACAGATCCGGGTGGCAACCTTGGACCAGGCTGCCAGGTGCTGGTGATGTAGCCTCCTCTGCCTATTCTGTCCCTCCTTTGCACTATCTCATCAACCCACAACATCCGGATTCCTGTTGCAGAATCATGGTGCCATTTTCCGCTTCTCTGCCATGTTCAGATTCTGTCCATCAACGAGCAGGGCAGCTCTGGAATGCCAGTGCTCGTCTGGGTACACAATGGGCTTTTAACGATGGTGTGGGCGCTGGTCTTTCAGCAGATATCTACCGAGTGGCAAGTTGTTCTGGGAGCACCGTGAGGTAAGGTCTGGCTGGAATCAGATATGATGGAATCGCGTCAGATGTAAGAAGGGATGGGTAGGTCATTAATGTGATGAGTTTGGTCAAATACAGTGAGAGAACTTGTGAGATCTCATGGTGAAAATCCCACCATAAAAAATGCAACTTGCAGTTAGACTAAAAGCTGTAAAATTCAGCTTTATCTTTGGATTTGCTTGGTTTACAAATCAGTAGTGCAGTAGCACAGGTAGTTTATATTGTGCTGTTAAACTGTTTTGATGTAATTGAGCTAAAGATATTTAATAATTTTAGACTGCAATGTTGCAATCTACTATGATCTAACATAGTACCAATCTGCAAATATTTTTCAACATTCAGAATTGATAACATGAAAGAAAAAATACAGAATGGTTATATCAATATATTTAGCTTCAGAAATATGTGGTTCACGGACATAATGTTAACATTTGAAAGCTAAGTAGGGTATTCTGGTGCTTAATTGGCTTAAATGCAGTAAATATTCTGTTAAAACTAAAAATAAGCTTGATTGATTTCTTAATAGACTGAGTAACTTATCTTTCGTAGTGGTTTCAAAACTATGCCTTGCCTTCAAGTTAGATAAATGACACCAAATAACAAATCCTGATAAGTAACATTCGTTATCTAATATATCTGTCAATAAAGATAATTATTGCAAAATAAAGCTGCTCATCATATTTTCAACTCATTTGAGTTTTTAATTATCTGTTGAACCACTTCAATGCTGAAGTCTTTAAAATGTCTCTACATAATGATGATGGGAAAGTCTGCATTTTGAAAAGTGTGCATTTTAGAATTTTATGCACTACTACAGCTCTCTGTCAAGTACTCTGAGCATGTGTTGAAAGAAATTGTAACTTTACGCCTTTTTCACAATCAGCTGACTGCATTACAGCTTCCGTCCGTTTTGCATTTTGTTATAATTGTTTTGTTATAACACGATCACCCTTAATTGCTGTTTATCCTGATTTTCACGCAACATGAAAACTAGGAATTGTATAATTGCAGTAACGTCAACAATAATCCATTCTGTAACACTAGTATCAGAGGCAATGTCATTCTAATTGACTGCAAGAATATGTTAGTTGTTTATCAATTGTTAGCTTTAATTTGTGTTTTTAATATACCTGCAGTGTGCTTTTCCCCACTCCAGAAACATTTACTGCTTTTGAGGTTGGAACACAGAATGCACTTGACAAGCCTGTGAAAGTCTATCTCAACAAAATGTCCCTGCCTGTGTAGCTTGTTTTTTATGCAGCGATCGATTTGTTGCATTTCAGCAACTGCCAATTACTAATGTGATCCAACTATTTAATAAATCTGATGGATCTGAGCTGGTGCAAATCCAACTTGTTGACCTCTCACAAACATGTTTTCCCAGTATCGGCAATAATTTGGGAGGGTTTTGTAGACGTAAAGGAAAGGAGCGCAATAGACTTTAACAGATTGACTTCTATTTTAACAAAGGTCTGTCCCATTGTGAGATCTAGAAGATATTCACAAGACAAATTTAGGCGTCTCTCATCTTTAAGATGTACTCCCTTGAATTTGATACTTGCCTGAATCCCCACCATATTACTTAACTATGTGCCTGGAATTATTCTTAGAAGCTTCTCTGACCATGGTTGTGCTTTTGCTTACTGGCAGATAATAGATGGATGGCAAGACATGGTATAGAAGAAATGGCAAATAAAACCACCTTGGCTTCAAACTACTGAGTTTGCATGCTTTTACCATCTGCCTTGGGCCTACAGGCCATACGCCTATCAAGAGCTTTTGTCAGACTTTTAGATGCTACAGGCAGGGTAGAAAGGGAGGCAGGAAAGGACAGAGAGTGGCATTTTTGATTAAAGAAAACATTACTGCTGTAACTAGAGGAGATATTTCTGAAAAATCAACTAATGAAAATATATGTGTAGACATTAGATAGGTTAATGGTAGGTGTCTTTTTCCTGGGATTTCCAGACCAGGGGGCATATTTTTCAGGTGCGAGGAGAGAGATTTAAAAAAGACATGAGGTGCAAATTTTTTACACAAAGAGTGGTTTGCATGTGGAATGAACTTCCTGAGGAAGTGGTGGATGTGGGCAAAGTTACAATGTTTAAAAGACACTTAGATATGTACATGAATAGGAAAGGTTTGCAGGGATATAGGCCAAGCACAGGCAGGTGGGACTAGTTTTGTTTGGGATTTTGTTTGGCATGGACTAGTTGGACCAAAGGATCTGTGCTGTATGACTCTATGAATCTATAACTGCAAAGTTTGGATTTTTCAGCACTATTTTGACTTGAAAATGACAATCATGATATACACACAAATTGTCAGTCTAAGCTGGGCACCATTCTGGTGAAGGGGTTAGTATATACACAGGGAGCACCTGTCTGAAGTATACAGAATAGGCAGAGAATGTAGAATGTTGATTTTGTCTCCTGTGCCATAAGGCCCTACTTATCGCAGCTTCTAAACTTTGCACAACTTTGAAGATGTGTTTAACAGCAGGAATTATACCAATCCTCAGCCTGCTCCCAATTGCAATTTAAAGGAATCATCAACTGCTGGCTGAAGAGTGATTTCTAACGGCTCTTGCTGTGATTGTAGAAATATTTGGTGGATTCCACAGTTGTTTAATGTCACTGAAGTCCTCTGGGTCTGTGGGGCAGTACTTGCTTGAAGGACTTTCATTTCACTTGTTCCCAGCTCTGGGTGAAATAGTTTGCATCTTACGTGGAATAAAGCATGATGGACAGAGGTGAGACATGAGATGACACAGAGCAGGACATGTTTCTGAAAGAGTGGGTAGGGGATGGTTGGGTGTGGGGTGGATGGAAGATGGATCTCAGCAAGAGACTACATCCACCTGGATTTCTCAGGCTGTAATTTTTAATATGCCTGTCTCCTTGGTTGCAGTTAGTGATACTTGTAATATTTTCTGCATTCAGGATTGCATGATGAGGGGTGTCATTGCGACTTTGCAATTTTGTTTTACATTTATTCTTTCAGGGTGTGTGGGCATCACTGATAAGGTCAAAATTTATTGCCCATTCGTAATTGCCCCTTGAACTGAGTGACTGTTAGAGAGCAGTTAAATATCAATCACATTACTGTGGGTCTGGAGTCACTTGTAGGCCAGTCCAGATAAAGGCACTAGATTTCCACCTATAAAGGACAAGGTTCTAATCACCACTACTCAGACTGACTTGATAATCCAGAATTGACTTTAAATTGTACCAGCAGCATTTGAATCCATTTACCTAAAGCGTTAACATGGGTTTTGGGATTACCAATCTAACAACATCACCATGATGCTATAATCATCCCCACTGAACAGATTTCATTGAGATAAACAGGCAGGGTGAGCACAGAGCTTCACAGAAGCTGTAAGCTTTCTCTTGGTTTAGTGTGCCATTCATTGCACACATATTGCTTTGTTGGCAGCACTTACCAACTCTAAGGCCAAACCTAAAGATTTGCGTCTGCAATAAACTGCAAAGCAAAACAGAAATGCTGCGCCTTTAAAGTGTGGCTGAGGGGCAAAGTGCTGAAGGGCAAGGCAAAGCAAGGCAAGGCAGGGATGTTGTAGAAATTCAGATTGGCACTTTATGAATCAGTACTAAGAAGCATGTGAATAGCCCTGAGATACAGCCAGATCCAATCTGTGAGCTGGGTACCTGTCCCCTCATGCAGAGTGTCTTTGCATAAGCATTCCAACCATACATGCTCGTCTACCCCAATATTCAGTATTACATTGTATGTAGATCAGAGATGTGCCATGATGGTGAGGAATGGCTAGCACGTGTCATATGCCAGTCTCTGTGGAAGGGTGCTGAATTTGACCATAGCCATGGAGCATGCCCTGACATGTTTGTGCCCGGTGTCCAAAAGGAGGAGGAAATGGCAAGCTGGAGTTTCCAAGTACCTACTCTGACTTTCACGTTGGGAATTCTCCGTGTCTAGTTTCTAATCAGCATGTAGTATACGAGGAATCTGCATATAACTGAGATGAGATTCAATGTTATGATATGATAATGTCAATGGTAACAAACAATCATTCCCAGTAATACGTATCTTGCTGCTCCCTCGCGTATCTGATCTCAACACCTCAACTTGTTGCTCCCAGTGTCAATAAAGGCACTGCTGGACTTTGCAAATGATTAGCCTAGATTTTTTGTCATAGCCCACGTCATGCAGGGTCGTATAAGATTCAACCCATCATGCCTGTCAACATGTGTGGAGAGAAAGCAGAGTTAACATTTCGGCTCCAGTCACCCCTCTTCAGACCCTCTTTTGAGGAAGGATCATTGGACCCAAAATGTTAACTCTGCTTTCTCTCCACAGGTACTGCCAGACCTGCGGAGTTTCTCCAGCAATCTCTGTTTTTGTTTCTGATTTCCGGCATCTGCAGTTCTTTGGCTTATTTTTTATACCCGACATTGTCCTCAGCTTTTTTGGGTGCAATCTCCTGCTCTGACAGAACCATAAGGTTGGGGAAATTTGCAATCAGTAAGTTTATAAACTGATTCTATTTAGGCAACAGTGTTTATTTTTAGCAGTGATCCCCATTAAATTAAGTGACATCTTTAAACTAAAGTTAGTGATTTAACTTGCAAAAAGTGATTCTTGGAAGTGCTATTTTGTTGTGATGGAGAGAGAGGGCTAACTGCTGTAAATATGATCCAGCCTGGGAAAGAAATACAAATCAATTTATATTGAGACTTGATGTTAGATTTTCTGCTGGCTACAGTTATGAATTAAAAAAAAGGCGAAAACCTAAAGCAGGAAATGTAGCATGTCCAAAGAAAGATGTGACAAGCTCAGGCTCAACGTGGAAACTAAAATGTCCTTGGCTAAGGCACAACATCAAACATAACAAATCATGGCCAGTTTCAGAAACCAATATAAACTTAACAAGTCCAGACACAACACAATTTCTTTTCATTGTTTTTATTCTCAAAATGTATTACTTGACAACAATCCACATTGAATCCAACTACTACTCTTCTGTCCTTTCTGCAAACCAGACTGTTTGACGGCATTCTGATGAAGGGTCTAGGCCCGAAACGTCAGCCTTTCTGCTCCTATGATGCTGCTTAGCCTGCTGTGTTCATCCAGCTCTGCACCTTGTTTGATGGTATTCCCCATCTCCCTCCCTTGCATAACAGCCTCGTAGTTCTGAGCTCATTTATCCAAGGGTTGTGTGAACAGGACACATCTGTTTCCATTGTATGCATCAGGATTTTTAAAATAGTCATTCATGGATGAGGGCATCGCTGGCCAGGCAGCATTTATTGTCCATCCCGAATTACCCAGAGGGCAGTTGTGAGTCAACCACATTGCTGTAGGTCTGGAGTCACATGTAGGCCAGACCATGTAGGATGGCAGTTTCCTTCCATAAAGGACGTTAGTGAACTTCTTGGGTTTTTCCAACAGCCACTGACAATGGATTAATGGTCGTCATGAGACTGTTAATTGCAGCTATTTAAAATAAATTAAAATCCAATTCCACCACCAGCCATGGCACGATTTGAGCCAACCCAGGTTCCTCGAATATTACCTGGGTCTCTGGATTAACAGCCCAGCTGTAGGCTGTCACCTCCCTGCTTTGGTCAACAGTCTACCTTCACTTTCCCCTTTTACTACAAACTGACTCAGTGTCTTCAAGAAGTTAGCACAAGTTCCCATCACGCTTATCAAACTTCAAATGTTAGCCAGGGGCTACACTAACCCGTAAGATGACAGTTCCCCTTTTTGATCCACTGAGTGTTTAGTGAATTAAATCACAAACCTTGACCATGTCACCTGAAGACCCAGTCAATCAGTCCATAGTTCTTAATATAGCTAGCATTTGATTATGTATCTGATCTACCCAAATCCATCCAAGTTGATGCTACAGGAGACTAAGGAAATTGCCTCTTGCCAATTTTTATTGATGCACCATAGAAAGCATTCCACCAGATGCATCATAGCTTCATATGGCAAAAGCTTTGCCCTAGACTGCAAAAAATTATAGACAGTTGTGAACACAAGCCAGTCTACCTCAAAAACCAGCCTTCCTTCTGTTGACTCCGTGCTTCCTACTGCCTTGGGAAAACTCTCTTTTATCGGACAGAAGATACATAAGTATTAACAGATTTAAGAGCAGCTTCTTCCCCTCTATTATCAGAATTATGAATGGACCTCTCATTCATTAGAGTTGATCTTTCTGTGCACCTTCTCTGTAGCTGTAACCCTATATTCTGCATTCTGTTCGAGTACCCTGATGTACTAATGTATGGTATGATTTGTCTGCTTAGCACAATAAACAATACTTTTCACTGTATTTCAGTACATTTGACAATAATAAATCAAATCAAATCAAATCAAATGCAGTTATGTCATCCAATGATCATTTACGTTCCTGCTAACGTAACCTTAAATCCAAATTTAGTTGGTGGATTTTCTCCCGTTTTCTTTTGGCAAACATTATCATACATAATATTAAGTAAATCAAAGTAATGAAGTTATTAATACAGTAAATGATATAACATGGATCCATGGGTGAATTAGTGTCCAATTCCAGAGGTCATCCCACCAACTATTCACTTCAATTGTCTCAATATCCTTCTTAATTGCCTTAGTTTGTTGAATAACCTTGACAAAGGTTTGGCTTCGGCTAGCTGTTTCCAGATCTGCACCAGATCCTCTGATACAAGTTTAATGTTAGTTTCATACTTCTCAAAGTAGTTGCTCAAATTCTGCTTAATTTCTTCACTGACACTAATAACAGTTTCTTTCTTTCTAATGTGTATCAATCAGCTTGATTTGGCCTAACCTGGCTGGTACCTGGGGCTTAATACAAAAGGTGGTATTCGTAATGTGGCATGTTTGTGCACAATATTGATCCTCCTTTAATGAGATGATGACATAATATTTCGCTTTCCTTTTCCCTTTATCGGCCATCTTTGTGATGTTGGAGTTAATATTCCTGGCTTCTATAGTATAGATTAAACTTTCATTTGTTCCCAAACCACACCTAACTTGTTCACTGGATTATATGGGGTAAGGGCAGATGATTATTTTAGCTCAGAACTGAAGAAGAGTCACTGGACCCAAAACATTAACTCTGCTTTGTCTCCGCAGATGCTGTCAGATTCATTGAGTTTTTCCACCAATTTCTGTTTTTGTTCTGATTTCCAGTATCTGCACTTCTTGGTTTTTTTGATTATTTTCTGTTTGTTGACATTTAGCAAAGTGGTAACTACAAGTTTCCCTTCCTTCTCAATGACATATGGTAGAATGTTCTTAAGCCCAATCGATATCCTTTCCTTAATAATAGCTACACTTTCTACCTCAGAAACATTTAACATGATTTCATCCTTTAGAATTATTGGGAATCCCGTATCATCCTCAGAGCTTTGCCTAGAGTTCTTAACCAAATATTTCTAAACCAAACTCTGGTCAGCTGACTAAGCTTGATACATTTGGATGTGTGTTCCCTGTTGGTCAGGTCTTATAGCTACTCATTGCTAACCCAGCATGGGACCCTTTTGATGATTGGTTTGTTCAAGACTTGCCCTCAATTGTTCATCAACATCCAATTACTATAGATGCTGCGCAGGATTCGACCCTGCTGTTTGACATCATTGTTTGCTTTTTACTTCATAATTTAGTTAATAGTTTAGCATGTCCCTCCAATATTTTAACTATTTGACTTCCAGTCTGATTTTCCTGTACTCCTCCCTTAGCAATCTGTTGACCATTGTTATTTATCTTGCTTAAGAATTATTTAACATTTTTGGTTAGAGTTCTGAGTTTTCTGTCCACGTCCTGTAAATCAAGCTTATTTACAAAGGACATCCCAACTCCATAAATGGTTGCCACATCATTGATTGAATTTCTTTTCTGTCAATCTTTCGCTTATGGTTCTGTTTCTTCCTCATTACTCTGTCTCTTGTTCGAGCAGAACTTGGATAAGATGGGCATAGACAATGCTAATTTGGGAGGGGCACTACTTCAACAGTGGATTCCAGTTATGTTCAGTCCTATGGGTACCAATCCAAGGTGGATGATGTTATGCAGGACCTTACCTGTTTCTTTCATGTCAAGGCCACTCGTGTTAAGACAAATTTCAAGGACTGGAGGGGACATGGTCAAAAGGGGTGTCTGAGCTGTCTGAGGGATAATGGTTAATTCTGGATTCTTGCATCCTTACTCTAGTTCCCCTTCCTCATTTGATTCACCTGGTACATCCAGTTTTGCTGGAGTCCAGCAGAGCCTTGTTTTCTGATGGTCTTGCTTTATCCACTCTACAGATGGACCTGGAATAATTAGGGGACAAAAATGTATCTGCTTTATTAGATCTGGAGCATGACCTGTCCTATATCATATTCGACAGGCTTTACCTTACCATCAAAATATGCTTTACCTTTCTGGCACAAATGTCCCTTGCAATCATTTGCTGCCACTATCTGACATTCATGTGTCTTGCCAAAATAGCTGAGATTACTAGTGAGAAAAGAGAGCATTCTAGTCCATTTAAAGGCAATATCATGACCTTGCAACAAGCTGTTTGATTTTGACTAACAGTACCGTCCTCGATCCACCCACCCAGTAATAACTGGATGGGTGTGCGTTTGTGAGGACTTTTAGAGGGTTTACTTCAATTATGTATGCAAAGATGCCGTACTGTCCAAATTTCCTTCTCTCTCTCGCACCCCCCCTTCCCCCCCCAAATACACACTCTCTCTCACGCTCACACACACACACACACACACACACACCCTTTCTCTCCCCTCTTACACACAGACACACACACACTCTCTCTCTCTCTCCCCTCACACAAACACACACAGACACAGACACAAACACATACACACACACACACACACACACACCCTTTCTCCCTTTCTCTCCCTCACACACATACACACACACACTCCCTCTCTCTCCCCCTCTCCTTCATACACACACAAACACGCGTAAATCTGTGGGGTGAATTTATATTTGCAGATACATTCTATTTTGTTCAAACGACATGCAATTTTTTGACAGTCAGTCAATGTGGCGTTTTATAAATTCCTACTTTAGAAATAAAACCAATCCGACTCCAAACCACAACACAGACAGATTCTAAACAAGGCTTCACACCTAACATGCGTTGTCTGACCTAAAATGTCACCTCTTCTTTACACTAATTAAAACCTTCAGTTCCCTCAGGGCAGTGACTTGAAAGAAATCTGGGGATTTACACATACCTAATAATCAATTAAAACCTTCTAACTAATTAAAGATATAACAGCATCTTAGGTTTGTTTATTATATCCTTATCAGTGGTGTGACCCTTTGATCTTTTACTTATAAATTCTGTGTCAGATACTACCTCCCTCACTAACACCTGGAGACGGACTCAGGCTTAGAAAGCTTGTGTTTTCAAATAAACCTGTTGGACTATAACCTGGTGCTGTGTGATTTCTGACCTTGTCCAGCCCAGTCCAACGCCGGCACCTTCACATCAGTACTGCCCAAATGACTGCCAGGAAGTGCCACTCACACGAAAGAACCTCCAAGATGGTTGAGTCTGTTGCAGTGACCTCCAGAGCAAAAAGTAGCTATAGGTCTGGCACCTGTAGGGCCTGAACCTTGGCCAGGGCTCATCCTGGTCCTGAAACAGCCTGAGTGTATTGCTCAGTCCACTGCTATGGGGCATTATTTTTCAGCAGGTCAGACAGCAGGGTCAATCCTATCAGTGTGGTTCCAAAAATATCCCACTAGTCCTAGAAAGGATCAAAGGGGTGCCACATTCCTTGGGAAGGATAATTGTGATATTGACTCAATACGTTTCTTTTTAATTTCTCATTTACCATGGGTTATATAGTTCCTAGATACACAATTTAAGGCTTCACGGTTTTTGAGGTTTTTTTAGGATTAAGGAAGTGAAGCAGGCTAATAGTTCACTAAGGAGCTGGAGATGTTCTCCCCTGGTGTTCATCTGAAGGAACAGATCATTTACATGTTGGATCAGACATACAGGCGGTAAAAAACTATCAAAGCCCTTTTGCCAGTCGCTGGTGGAAAATCGAAGGGGAATTATGGAACCTTTGAGGCAAACAGGCCCATGTGTGTTATTGGCCCTGGATTGTAATAGCAAATTTATATTGATTCTCCCCTTTCCAGGGAATGGCACAAAAAAATATTGCTAATGTCTAAAACAGTGATGCATTTTGCCTGTGGGGCTTGTTTCATTATTATCCTAGGACTAGTTGCCACCATTGGTGCACTTAATGGAGTGGTTTCATTTAATTCCTGGTGATGAATTGTCAACTGTCAAGAGCCATTGGCTTTTAAACAGGTCAAATTTGTCGACGAAACCAGGCATAATACTGATTGCTGTAAGAATGTTGTGATTGCCTTCCAGATCTCACTTTTGGCCTGTTTTTGTGGTCATGGATCTGGACCTTCTAATACCACTCCACTTCTTACTCAGCCACAATTATGTTTATGCCTTGCAAACATGGGCAAGTGTTTGACAGCGATTTCTTGTGCCCCTAGATCGTCAGACCTGCGTGTGGGTTTAACCCAGAACTCCCCAGTTGCACAAATTCAATCAATGTCGGTCTCAGTGGAAACTTCCACTGGTACCTCACCCATTTTGCTCTTCTGCCAAATTCATGGGGTCAAAGGACAGATTACATTTCCTCACTAAATGGGAGCCACAGATATGCCGTGCTTCTAGACGAAGATTCAATAATGTGGGTGAGAGGAAGCAAACTAAATCTCCCAATATAAATTCTAATGGGTCAGTTTCTAATCCTTCTTGTGACATTAAAACACTCAAAATAATAATCTGCCCGGTGCACTACGATGAACATATTCTTTTGGATGTGTTAATGGTAGTGTGGGAACACCCTGCCCCCTGTGTCCCACAAAGAGTCAGCAGAGCAGCCTCCTACCTTGTTATCCATGAGGGGTTCTACCACACAATCCCATTTGGTGTCAAACACCCACACTGGAGAGACCTGGCACCATCATGGCCTCAGATCTGGGTCCAGGAGCAGAGGGTACAGGGAGTGAATATTCTCCATTTTCCTGACCAGCTTGCCGTGGAGGTCCTTCCAGCAGCACACATCTGTGTTTTGACCTGAGCCCTGCCCTTGTCCGTGTTGGAAGGGCGTCGCATAGTGGCCTATCCGGCCACAATTATAACATATGCCTTGCTGTATGGGGTGCCCCTGCTGTTGCCCTTGGCCTCTGCTCTGTGTTAGCCCTTAAGGGGGGTGGTGGACCCAGTGGGTTAATATTTCCTTATCCTCTCCCTCTTCCTTCATTCCTCCACATCGGACCAGAACTCAGACCTCTAACTGGGCTCATTCACCGTCCTTTATTTGCTTTTGATTTCTCAGATTCCCGAGCCTCCTTTTCCCCAGGACTTTGTGTGCGTGCGTGCATGTGTATGTGATGTGTGTGGGTGTGTGTGTGCATGATGTGTGTGTGTGAGTGATGTGTGTGTGTGTGTGCCTGCGCGCGTGTGTATGTATGTGTGTGTGTCAGTGTGATGTCTGTGTGTGATGTCTGTGTGTGTGTGTGTGTGTGTGTTTCAGTGTGATGTGTGTGTGCGTCAGTGTGATGTGTGTGTGTGTCAGTGTGATGTCTGTGTGTGATGTGTGTGTGTGTGTGTGTCAGTGTGATGTGTGTGTGTGATGTGTGTGTGTGTCAGTGTGATGTCTGTGTGTGATGTGTGTGTGTGATGTGTGTGTGTGTGTGTCAGTGTGATGTCTGTGTGTGATGTGTGTGTGTGTGTCAGTGTGATGTGTGTGTGTGTCAGTGTGATGTCTGTGTGTGATGTGTGTGTGATGTGTGTGTGTGTGTGTGTGTGATGTCTGTGTGTGTGTGTGTCAGTGTGATGTCTGTGTGTGGTGGGTGTGTGTGAGTGTGTGTGTCAGTGTGATGTGTGTGTGTGATGTGTGTGTGTGTGTG
>NC_063335.1:12463215-12464267 GCF_021869965.1 Rhincodon typus
TGTGTGTGTGTGTGTGTGTCAGTGTGATCTCTGTGTGTGATGTGTGTGTGTGTGTATCAGTGTGATGTCTGTGTGTGATGTGTGTGTGTGATGTGTGTGTGTGTGATGTATGTGTGTGTGAGTGTGATATGTGAGTGTGATGTGTGTATGTGTGTGCTTGTGTGTGTGTCTGTGTGTGTGTGTGTTTGGGGGGGTAGTGGTGCTGGGGGTCCTGGGGTGGGGGAATCGAAATGTTCACATGCCTTCTTAACTCCTTCAATGTTGTGTGATATAAAGGTTCTAGTACAACTGGTGAGGTGACAGTCCTCCAGCTCTGACCTGTCTAAGTTGGGCCCGTAATCTCCAATTAAATGGGTCCATTTGTGGCTAGCAACTGCCATTGGGTTCCCCCCTTCCCTTTGCCTACGTTTGTACAGATCACAGATTGGATGCCCCTTGTTAAAGCCTACTGCACTCTATATCGTATCTTACATCTGTGTAGGTTCCCCCCCCACCCTGCTGTTGTCTTGGGGACATGGTCAAGGCTGAATGAGCAGCAGGGCTTATGCACCTCAGTAAGAATTTCTTTTCCTCCTCATTTTTGAGCCCTGTAAGTCTGGCTGTTGAGGTGTACATTCAAACAGGTTTTTCAGCTCAGCAGAAGGCTCAGAAATGGGGATTTTCTTTATTATTATGGAGAACTGTGCAACCATGAATGGAGTGACATAGGTAATTTGTCTCTGACTCAATCCTTATAGTCATTAGATGGTTCATTGGGGTGGGGGGGGGTTGGTTGTTGTGAAGGTGCAGAGGGAGCAAGTTCTTCTGGAAAGGAAGGCTGGGGTTCCTTGTTGCTGTGGTGTTTCCTTTTTCATGTCCTCCTCATATAAACCACTCCGATCCACCCCATCATCGCAAACATTCCCTGAACACATCTAACTGTCTCCAAAGCACACATCATAATTCTCTGTATTGAGATAACAAGGTGTAGAGCTGGATGAACACAGCAGGCCAAGCAGCATCAGCGGAGCAGGAAAGCTGACGTTTCAGGTCTGGACCCTTCTTCAGAAAAA
>NC_063335.1:12464667-12487426 GCF_021869965.1 Rhincodon typus
GACCCGAAACGTCAGCTTTCCTGCTCCTCTGATGCTGCCTGGCCTGCTGTGTTCATCCAGTTCTACACCTTGTTATCTCAGATTCTCCAGCATCGGCAGTTCCCAAACTCTCTGCATCGAGAGTTCTGATTTCAATTTATCGACTTCGCTCTGGTATTTTGAATGGTTGGCAGTGCAATATTTATCATCTTTGCTTGCCTTTTGCAGAACCTTAAAACTGGCCTGTAAATTTATGCTTTTCTCAGACATCCAGGCTAAAACCTCTTAGGCAGTGTCAAATTCACTGATGACCCATTCTTTTTCCTGATAGGCCTTTTGACGTTAAGTCTGGAATTGGCTCATATGTGGTAAATTCATCTGATTCTTTTGTTCCTGTGCTGACATTTTTGTATATAGTGTTGTTATTTCCTGTTTTGCATCTTCTAATTCCTCCTTTAACTTCTCATTTTCCTTCTCCCCTTCTTATACTTCCTTCAAGCAACTACTGTTGCCATAGCCCTACTAAGATTATGGGCGTGCTCTGTTTATGAGCTTCCTCCAATACCTTTGTCCTACAGCTTCCAGACCAGTTGGTGCTCTCTCACAGTATTCAACCCACTCAGGCCATTTATGACTCAAGTACTTCCAAAGCATCTTTTCCCACTCAGGAAAATTATCCACTATTTTCTAAATGCTTAATAATCTAACCTAAGTCAAAAGGGCATGGGGTCTGGTGACTCCACCCTGTGACAGGGGGCGTGTGCCCTAAGAGCATTTTTCTTTGGTGAATTCCTGTCTGATCCCTCTGACTTAATGCACAGGCGGTATGCTGAACACTCCTCAAGATTGAGTTATCCTCACCCATTGACTAACTTAGTTCCTCAACTGCCGCCATTTATTTGTCACATCAGTAAAGCAACTGATGTAATTATCCAATAACTGGTTGATTGCCTCTGTTCCCTTCATCCATTTAATTCCTGGCCAACATGTGGGGCATTTTCCCTCTAAAACCAGGCTCAGGCTGGGTGATTGAGATGCGTGAGGTTTGGTAGTCCAAATTTCAGAGCAACTTCAGTCACTTCTGCTCAAGCCCACTCAAGGATGCCAAAAATGTTGACCCTTTTCACTAGCGTTAAAAATTTCAGGACTGATAAAGGACATACAGCCAAATTAGAATCTACTGCAACTTCTTCTCTATTAGTAACTCTTTAGTTTTTAGAAAGCACATAATCAACATGTCATCTAGCTGTTTAACTGGAATTTAGATACTACTCATATGTGGCCAGGCCCATTCTGACGAGTTTATTCCAAACTCAGGTCGTCTCTTCATGATGATTGCTCTCAAATTGTCACTCGAGATGTCTCCGATGTGTCTTCTTTTCTCCCCATCTTCCAGACTGTTCGATGTCATGGCCTCATCTTACACAAGACTCTCATTGTTCTGAGCTCATTTGTCCAAGAGTCAGGAGGCATCTATCTGCATTGTTAGCACCATGCATTTGCTTCAGTCATCTTGTACACCTTGTACAGCAAGCTGTTTATCTTTGTGAAGTTAGCACAAGTTCCCATCATGATTGATGAGCTTCAACTGTTAAGGATGGGACCAGAGTTACCCATAAGATCACAGAAGTTTCCCCTGGTTGGTGACTGAGGAACAGGGCTTACGAAAGTGGAGTCAAGATCTGCAATTTTGGGCTCCTGAGCTATGATGTAAGAATCATAGAATCCATACAGTGTGGAAACAGGCCCTTTGGCCCAACAAATCCATACCAACACTGAAAACATCCCACCCGGACCCATCCCCCTAATCGGTACATCCCTGGACGCTATGGGCAATTTTGCATGGCCAATCCACCTAGCCTGCACATCTTTGGACCATGGGAGGAAACCGGAGCACCCGGAGGAGACCCACACAGACACAGGGGGAGTGTGCAAACTCCACACAGACAGTTACCAGAGTGTGGAATCAAACCCGGGTCCCTGGCACTGTGAGGCAGCAGTGCTAACCACTGAGCCACCGTACCGCCCTACATAGTGATGGTAACTGTGATGCTCCAACAAGTTAGATCAGCTGTGCTCTTGCTCTATCAGCTCCCAGTCCTCGCAATTCCTATCTTCCACTTTCACAATTATCACTGAGGCTTTTAACAATTTTCAAGCCTCGCTATGGGGTCACATGGGAAAATTTGGTGTATGCCCAGGGACATAAAATCAGGATAAGGGCCAGGCCATTAAAAACAGATGAGGAAGAATTTATTATCTAAGAAGGTGATGAAATTTTGGAATTTTCTACCCCGATGGCTATGGAAGCTCAGTCATTGATCAGGTTCAGTACAGAAATTGATAGCTTCCTAAAATTAATTGACATTAAGTAATATGGAGGTAATGCAGGAAAGAGGTCTGATTAGTCCATAATCTAAACTGGTAAAGTGAGCTTGCTAGCTGAACGGCCTATTCCTATCCTTAGATCCCTAAATTAAAATCTATTGGGTTTCAGGCTTACTGGCATCCATGTATCCCATCCATCACTTCATAGAAGGGAGACCAATAGGGTAAGAAGGTGAATTAGTCTTACTATACTATTGGGATTGTTACATACCTCTCACATGTTGAGAGATCAAGAACTCTTAAAGTAAAAAAGGAATACTTGTGAAGATACTTTAATCAACCTGTCCGATATGTTATGACACACATCTGGAGCATGTAGGACTTAAATCCAGATCTCTTGAATCATGGATAGTGACACCTAGTATTGCATCATAAGATCTCTGGGATACTTTAAAAAAATGTATTTCCTAATTAATACAGGTGAAACAAATAAAAATGTCTGGTGTTAATAGACGCCATGCCAGCTGGAGACAGGATAATTAAAACACATTTAACTGTTATTTATGGAGCAAACTTAGCCCTCTCATTTCACACCAATGCTACAGGTTATGCCAATTAATAACCACACCTGTTTCTAAATAAAGGCTTAAAATGTGATTACCCAGACTTATTTTCCTAAAATTCAAACATTTGATAATTAATTCCAAAAAGGCTCTAAGAGAAGTGACGAGTGTGATAATTGATGATAAAAACCGAAAGAACTGTGGATACTTTAAATAAGGAACAAAAAAAAAGAAGTTGCTGGAAAAGCTCAGCAGGTCTGGCAGCATCTGGGAAGAACAGATCAGAGTTAACATTTGGGTCCGGTGAGCCTTCCTCAGAACTAATGGTAACCAGGAAAATGTCAGTTTATACACAGGAGATAGGGTGAGGGAAGGGGGTAAGAAGTAAATGATAGGTAGGGATAGAGCCCAAAGAGAGAGAAGGACAGTTGGACAGACAAAGGAGTTGATAACAATCTGGCTAGGAGATTGAATAGCCTACCATTACACACTACCTATTGTTAGCCATAAACTGTTTCCATTAACAGCTATTCACTGTCCTAGCCAGATCGTTATCAACTCCTGTGTCTGTCCAACTGTCCTTCTCTCTCTTTGGGCTCTATCCCACCTAACTTTTACTCCTTAACCTTTATCTTCTTCATATAAACCAATATATTGCCTCATCAGGGAGGCAATGGCCTAGTGGTATTAGCACAGGACTGCTAATCCAGAGACCCAGATAACGTTCTGGGGACTCAGGTTTGAATCCCACCAGGGCAGATGGTGGAATTTGAAGTCAATAAAATATCTGAAATTAAGAATGTAATGACGACTATTGTCATAAAAACCCATCTGGTTTGCTAATGTCCTTTAGGGAAGGAAACTGCCATCCTTACCTGGTTTGGCCTGCATGTGACTCCAGACCCACAGCAACATGGTTGATTCTAAACCACCCTCTTTGCTATTAGGAATGGGCAATAAATGCTGTCTGGTCAGTGACACCCTCATCCCATCAGTTCTGAGGAAGGGTCACTGGACCCAAAGGGTTAACTCTGATTTCTTTTCAAGATGCTGCTAGACCTGCTGAACTTTTCCAGAAATTTTTGTTTTTGCTCCTGATAATTGATACATTGGTTATAATTTTCCAAAACTGTCTTTCTTTGGGAGTGGTCCCATTTGATTGTAAAATAGCCAATGCACTCATTTATTCAATAAGGGAGTGAGACAGGAAGTTGGGAACTATAGGCCAGTTAGCTTAACATTCGTCTTGGGAAAATATTAGAAGCTTTCATTAAAGAATTTAATGCAGCGCACTCAGATAAGCTCCACGTTAGTAGTCAAAGCCACCATGTTTTGTTCAAGGGAAATCATTGTTAACCAATCTCATGGAGTTCTTTAAGTAGGTAACTCATGCTGTAGATAAAGGGAAATTGGTAGATGTATTGCATTTAGATTTCCAGAAGGCATTTGATAAGGTGCCACATCAAAGAGTATTGCAGAAACTAAAATCTCACCGTGCAGACTGTGTATTGTCATGGATCGAAGATTGGCTGACTCAGAGGAAGGAGAGAACAAGTGTAAACAGGTCATTTTCAAACAAGCAAAATATACCAATATTATGTGTCACAGAGATTGATGCTGGAACTTCAACTGTTTACAATTTATATAAATGACCTAAATCAAAGGATGGAAAGAATGATTGCCACATTCGCTGATGACATAAAGATAAATAGGGAATTGAGCTGTAAAGAGAACACAGGGAGGTTACAAAGCAATACAGATAGGTGAAGTGATAGGGCAAAGATGTACCTAATACAGTATAATGTGAGAAAATGTGAAATTGTCCATTTTAGCAAAAACAATAAAAAAGGAGCATATTAACCAAATAGTGAGAAATTGCAGAGCTCTGACATGCAGAGGGATGTGGGTGTCCTCGCGCATTAATTGTAAAAGTAAGTTATTATATAGGTAGAGCAAGTAATTAGGAAAACCATAGGCATTTATCATGTGGGAAATTGAGTATAAAGGCAAGGAGGTTGTGCTTCAGTTATACAGAGCACATGTGAGACTGCATCTGAAGTATTACACACAGTTGGGGTGGCACAGTGGCTCAGTGGCTCAGTGGTTAGCACTGCTGCCTCATAGCACCAGGGACCTGGTTTCCCCTGGGTGCTTTGGTTTCCTCCCACAGTCCAAAGATGTGCAGGGTAGGTGGATTGTCTATGTTAAATTGCCCATAGTGCCTAGGGATGTTTAGGTTAGGTGGGTTAGACATGGAGAAATGCAGAGGTAGGGGAATGGGTCTGGGTGGGATGCTATTCAGAGGGGCAGCTTGGACTTGTTGGGCCAAATGGCCTGTTCCACACTATAGGAGTTCTTTGAGTACTGATCATCTTATTCAGGCAAGGATATAAATACCTTGGAGACAATACAAAAAAGGTTTAGAAGATTACTACTTAGAAATAGCCAGATTGTCTTATGTCACATCCATTGTATGAAGAGTAAGGGGAGACTTAATTGAAACATATAAAATCCCAAGGGGCCTTGATGAGGTGGTTGTAAAGAGGATGTGTCATCTTGTGAGAGAATGTAGAACTTGTTAACAAGGTTTAAAAATCAGGGTTCACCAATTTGCAACAGATATTATGTGATTTTCTTTCTCTCAGAGGTTTGTGTGTTTTAGGAACTCTTTCTAAAAATGTAGCAGAAGCAGAGTCCTCAAAGATTTTGAGGGCAAAGGTAGATCAATTCTGATTAAGCAAGGAGTTAAAAAATTATTAGGAGTGGGTAGGAATGTGGATTTAATGTTACAGACAGGCTAGTCATGATATTAACCGAAAAAAACTGCGGATGCTGTAAATCAGGAACAAAAACAGACGTTGCTGGAAAAGCTCAGCAGGTCTGGCAACATCTGTGAAGAAAAATCAGAGTTAACATTTTGGGTCCGGTGTTTCTGTTAGTCATGATCTTATTGAATGAGGGAGCAGGCTCAAGGAGGTGAATGACCTATTCAGGGAGTTAGGATGGAAGCTGAAAGCCAGGACGAGTAGAGTAGTAATCTCAGGATTACTACCGGTGCCACGGGTTAGTGAGGCCAGAAACAGTGAGTGAGTGCAGCTGAACACGTGGTGACAGAGCTGGTGTAGGAGGGAGGGCTTCAGGTTTGTGGATCATTGGGATACCTTCTGGGGAAGGTGGGACCTGTACAGGAAGGACGGTTTGCACCTGAACTGGAGGGGCACCAATATCCTGGGTGGGAGGTTTGCTGGAGCTCTTCGGGAGGGTTAAACTAGTTTGGCAGGGGGATGGGAACCGGAGATACAGATCAGAAGATGGGGTAGCCGGTGTACAGACAGATTGAGCAAGCAGAGAGTCAGTGAGGAAGGATAAGCAGTTGATAGGGCAAAGTGGCAGTCAGTGCGATGAGTTGAGGTGTGTCTACTTCAATGCAAGAAGTGTCAGGAATAAGGGTGACCAACTTAGGGCATGGATCAGTACTTGGAACTACAATGTTGTGGCATTACGGAGACTTGGATAACACAGGAGCAGGAATGGTTGTTGAATGTTCTGGGGTATAGATGTTTCAATAGAAATAGGGAGGGAGGAAAAAGAGGTGGGGGAGTGGCATTGCTAATCAGGGATGGTATTACAGCTGCAGAAAAGGAGGTCGTGGAGGAGGGTCTCTCCACTGAGTCAGTACGGGTGGGAGTCACAAACAGGAAAGGAGCAGTCACTTTATTGGGAGTTTTCTATAGACTCCCCAATAGCAACAGACACTGTGGAACAGATTGGGAGGCAGATTTTGGCAAGGTGCAAAAGTAATAGGGTTGTTGTCATGGGCGACTTCAACTTCCCTAATATCGACTGGAATCTCCTAAATGCAAATAGTTTGGATGGAGCAGATTTTTTCAGGTGTGTCCAGGAAGGATTTCTGACTCAATATGTAGATAGGCTGACGAGAGGGGAGACCATATTGGATTTGGTGCTTGACAACGAACCAGGCCAGGTGTCAGATCTCGCAGTGGGAGAGCATTTCGGTGATAGTGATCACAACTCCCTGACCTTTACTATAGTCATTGAGAGGGATAGGAGCAGATGGTTTGGGAAAGTATTCAATTGGGAGAGGGGGAATTACAATGCTATTAGGAAAGAACGACGGAGCACCAATTGGGATCAGATGTTCTGAGGGAAATGCACGACAGAAATGTGGAGGTTGTTTAGGGAGCCGTTGCTACAGGTACTGGATAGGTTTGTCCCACTGAAGCAAGGAAAGGATGGTAAGGTGAAGGAACCTTGGATGACAAAGCATGTGGAACACGTAGTCAAGAGGAAGAAGGAAGCTTACTTAAGGTTGAGGAAGCAAGGATCGGACAGGGCTCTAGAGGTCTACAAGGTAGCCAGGAAGGAACTGAAGAATGGACTTCGGAGAACTGGAAGGGGGTATGAGAAAACCTTGGTGGGTAGGATGAAGGAAAACCCCAAGGCGTTCTATACTTATGTAAGGAACAAGAAGATGGCCAGAGTGAGGATAGGGCCAATCAGGGATAGTGGAGGGAACTTGTGTGCGGAGTCAGCGGAGGTAGGGGAGGTTCTTAATGAATACTTTGCTTCAGTATTCACTAGTGAGAGGGACCTTGTCGTTTGTAAGGACAGCATGAAACAGGCAGATATGCTTGAACAGGTTGATGTTAGGAAGGAGGATGTGCTGGAAATTTTTAAAAACATGAGGATAGATAAGTCTCCTGGGCCAGATGGAATATAGCCAAGGTTTCTACGGGAAGTGAGGGAAGAGATTGCTGCTCCTTTGGCAATGATCTTTGCGTCCTCATTGTCCACTGAAGTAGTACCAGAAGATTGGAGGGTGGCAAATGTCATTCCCTTGTACAAGAAAGGAAATAGGGATAATCCTGGAAATTACAGACCAGTCAGCCTTACTTCTGTGGCGGGCAAATTATTGGAAAGGATTCTGAGAGATAATATTTATGATTATTTCGAAAAGCAGTTTGATTAGAAATAGTCAGCATGGCTTTGTGAGGGGCAGGTCATGCCTCACAAGCCTTATTGAATTCTTTGAGGACGTGACAAAACACATCAATGAAGGTAGAGCAGTGGATGTGGTATATATGGATTTGAGCAAGGCATTTGATAAGGTTCCACATGGTAGGCTCATTCAGAAAGTAAGGAGGCATGGGATTCAGGGAAATTTGGCTGTCTGGATACAAAACTGGCTGCCCAATAGAAGACAGAGGGTGGTAGTAGATGGTAAGTATTCAGCCTGGAGCTCGGTGACCAGTGGTGTTCCACAGGGATCTGTTCTGGGACCTCTGCTCTTCGTGATCTTTATAAATGACTTGGATGAGGAAGCGGAAGGGTGGGTTAGTAAGTTTGCCGATGACACGAGGGTTGGTGGAGTTGTGGATAGTGTGGAGGGCTGTTGTAGGTTGCAACGGGACATTGACAGGATGCAGAGCTGGGCAAAGAAGTGGCAGATGGAATTCAACCCAGAAAAGTGTGAAGTGATTCATTTTGGAAGGTCAAATTTGAATGCAGAATACAGGGTTAATGGCAGGATTCTCGGCAGTGTGGAGGAACAGAGGGATCTTGGGGTCCACGTCCATAGGTCCCTCAAAGTTGCTACACAAGTTGATAGGGTTGTTAAGAAGGCGTATGGTGTGTTGGCTTTCATTAGCAGGGGACTTGAGTTTAAGAGCCGTGAGGTTATGCTGCAGCTCTATAAAACTCTGATTCGGCCACACTTGGAATATTGTGTTCAGTTCTGGCCACCTTATTATAAGAAAGATGTGGAAGCTTTAGACAGGGTGCAGAGGAGATTTAACAGGATGCTGCCTGGACTGGAGGGCAGGTCTTATGAGGAAAGGTTGAGGGAGCTAGGGCTTTTTTCATTGGAGCGAAGAAGGATGAAAGGTGGCTTGATAGAGGTTTACAAGCTGATGAGAGGCATAGATAGAGTGGATAGTCAGAGACTTTTTCCCAGGGTGAAAATGTCTATTACAAGGGGGCATAATTTTAAGGTGATTGGAGGAAGGTATAGGGGAGACGTCATAGGTAGGTTCTTTACACAGAGCGTGGTGGGTGTGTGGAATGTGCTGCCGACAGTGGTACAGGAGTCAGGTACTTTAGAGACTTTTAAGCGACTTTTGGATAGGCACAAGGAGGATAGTAAAATGTAGGGTATGCAGGGTGGATTGATCATAGTAGGATAATAGGTCGGCACAACATCGTGGGCCGAAGGGCCTGTACTGTGCTATACAGTTCTATGTTCTATGTTCTATGTACTCCTGTTCCTGATTTGTGTGCTCATATGTAAAACGTATCAAAGAAAGTGTTTCTTTCTTTCTATGTCGTACATTGTAATAGAATCAACGGATACCGTACTCTGTTTCTCAGACACATAGAATTAAATAAAAAGCAATTCAAGAAATAACATATTATCCACATGGTAATGTTGACCACTTTTCCACTAGGGTCTCAGATTTTGTCCCATATAAATGACAGAGAGCCACATTAGAATCTAATACAACTTCCTCTTTATTAGTAACTCTTTAGTTCTAAGTAAGCACACAATCAATACCTTATCTAATTGCTTGACTAGAATCTCGATGCTGCCGATTTGTGGTACATTGTCCAGGTTCTTTCCAATGAATCTATTCTTATCTGAGTTCTGAACTCAGGGTCTTCTTTTTGTGATGATTGTTCTTGAGTTGTCATTCTTGATGTCTCCGATGTGCCTTCTTTTATATGTATTTTTTCCTATCTTCCAGACTGTTTGATGTCATGCACAAGGCCCTCATAATTTTGACCTGATTTGTCCAAGAGTCAGAAGGCATCTGTTTCCATGGTTCCTCTTGTCAATCTTGTTTTATATCTTTTTGCAGCCCTGCAGGTCAGCCGTTTGCCTAGTCAGTATTCTGAAATAACTTCTTCCTTTCACAGCAAACTAATCTGGTGTTTTTGTAAAGTTATCATAATTTCCCATCATGCATGTTAGACTTCGACTCCATTAATCATAGGTCCAGTTACCCATAAAATCACAGTAACACCACATTCCCATGTTCTCATCAATATTTCTTATTCTTATCATAACTAAAGACATTCCTCTTTGTGAACATCTCATAATTTCTTTTGACAATCATTTCTTTTTGTGAGACAGTCAAACAACTGATGGCTCATTTCATATCTTTTTATTTTAGAAACTTCTTCTTTCCAGCATTGCTTTTATATTAGCCAGGTCAATTCTCCACCTTTTTTGTTTGGTGCCCCTTATCAAATGAACATTGCATTGAAGAGAATAGTTATCCACATCACATTCCATGGACAAAATTTTCTCAGATTACATCCTGTATTAGATTGCCTTCAGAATATTAGGTCAGTACATTCCAAATGCTATATCTTATATCAGTGCTGGCATTTCAGCTGCCAAGGTGTTTTTAACTAACCTTTTTATTTTCTTGGTTTCCAAGGCTAATGGGTAATTTTTATTATTTTGTTCCCACCAAGGATATGATAAACCTTACCATACTAAGTAATCGATCTGGACAATTAGCCTGTAAAACATTGCTAAAAAAAGACTAATTCCATATCCACTGGATCAGCAAGGCTGGAATCTTAATTATATATTCCCCTGAATTTAGTATCTTTAATGTTTTATTTGGTTTCAGAACCTCCTCAATTATGAGCTGTTTCAACATGGTGCTTCGTCTCAAAAGGATATAACTTGCATTGGGTCTAGTCTGAGTGCAGAATGAGTTGAATTGACCAATCAAAATGAACTGTTCTGTTTCTATTTTCAATAGAGGATCCAGTTTCTATGAAGACCTGTCCATATTTAAATAGATGTTCTAAGTACAATTGTTGTTTGCTGAAGTGAATTACGGCTTTTAACTCTCACTTAGAGATAATTTAAATCAGTAGTATTTCTTTGATAACTTCTGCCCACTAAGTTCAAGTCAGTCAATCCTATGAATGCATAGAGTTTGGTATGTAGGACTCACATAATTGTCCTATAGAGGAATAACTTGCCAGGGAATGTTACATTCCTCCAAATAACCTGCTTAATTTTAATAAGCATTAGTTATAGTTGTAAACATGTCAGATGGTTTAAGGATAGTGAACTTCTTGTTCCAGAATATATATTTGCCAATTTAAGGAGTAAACAAGGTGTAGGATTTATTTCATTTCATAGAATCCCTACAGTGTGGAAACAGGCCCTTCAGCCCAAAGTCCATACTGACCCTCAGAGCATCCCAACCAGACCCATCCCCCAAATCTACACATCCCTGAACATTACGGGCATTTTAGCATGGCCAATCCAGCTAGCCTGCACATCTTTGGACTGTGGGAGGAGACCCATGCAGACACAGGGTCAATGTGCAAACTCCACACAGACAGTTACCTGAGGGTGGAATTGAACCTGGGTTCCTGGTGCTGTGAGGCAGCAGTGCTAACCACTGAGCCACCATGCCGCTCTTTTGTAATAGACAAAACCTAAACATAAACTCTTTTGTGTAGATATGTAAACTGTGATGCTTAACTCAACCTCAAGATGTAATATCAAATCTAATGGAATCCAGTTTAATGATATTTCTAATCATTCAAGGATATCTAAGAACATCTAGGAATATCTTAGAATATCTAACAATATGCAAGAATAGAATAACTAACAACATTTAAATTAAAGTTTTACAGTAAATTCCCGTGCGAAGAAGATATCTTCTGCCAGTGGGAGAAAATACCTTTTGAGAATACTATCTGAGCATAAATACCTTCTGTTTGAATTATTTTATCAAATTATGCTTGAGTTTGTTAGTAGTCATTAAAATTTTGCAATCAGAAGGATTTTTGCTTACCATTGTATTTCATATTGTTCTACTATCCTTGTTCATGTTAAATTACACCTTCTGCATGCACTCCCAACATGTTATAAATGGTAAGAAACAACTCTCCTATGATCTGATCTCCTTTCACCAGTCTGTGATGTTTTTGTGGGAATGTGCTCATTTCCAAGCCCATTTTCAAAGTTTGTTCTGCAATTGCTGACCTTCTGACTTGTACATCATATTGGCAATCCATTGATCTACGTTCCGTCCTCCATCTTGCGTATTTAGTCAATGTTTTTCATTTCTGCTTGTGCTTTTCCAACTCCCCCTGCAATGGTGGTGAAGTAATTTATAAGTTTTAACTCTTGTTTAGAATTGCCTTAGTTCAGGAATATTCCCACAATAACTTCTATCCACTGAGATCAAGCCAGTCAATCCCTGAGTTAATTAGTCTTGGGTCTGTAGATAATCACAGAGGAAGAACATTCCCCAGTAGTTTTACCTTTGTCCATAGAGCCTGCTTAATTTTAATAAGCCTTAGCTATGCTATAAATGTCTCAGGTATTTATTGGTCTGGTTTTTCTCCAATCAGAAAATGTACTTCTCCACTTGAAGAACATATACGATAATAGGGGTTCATTTCAGCTGTAAGAGAAAAGGTTTAAATGAGATGGTTTATTGACTTTACAATTTTATTAATGGTATTAATAAGCAAAATGCTTCATGTGGTGAAGTAAACTGCTATGCCAGAAATGATCAAAAGACGTATTCCAAAATCTAATAGAATTCACGGAGGCAAATCAATTAATTACAACTATACAAGAATCTCTAAAAAATAGACTATATAAAAATATCTAAGAATAGAAAATCAAACAATTTCCAAGAATAGAATACCTATCAACATTTAAAGTAAAGTTTTACCTTACTGCTCGAAGCAAATAAGATTTTTTCTCCTGGTGGGAAAAAAAAATCTTTTAAGATGTACTATCCAAGGATTCCTAATACTTCTGAAGTTTCAATGAAAAGTCGTCTTATTTTTATATTGCTCAGATCCCTTCTGCTTTACAAATGTGGGGTATTATGCCTTTGCATAAAATCTTCCCACTTTCATGTGATACTGAATTATTCCTTAATTCTTCAGTGAATAGTGCTTTATGAAGTTGTGAGCTTTTATCTAGTCAATTTGTTTGTGATGTTTCATAACTCTTATCGGGGAATTTTCATGTTCTTTCAATCTTGAAATAACCCTTTAAATGTTTATCAGTACAAAAGATGTTTCATTGCTTTATTTTTGAGTGTTGTTTGATCCTAGTATCTAACAGTATTTATGTGATAAACATTGTTGCCATCCTTTTTCAGTTGGATGCTACGAGTTTGGTAGTTCTAGTATCTTTCCCGTCATTAGCATCTTAATTTTACATTTAGATATGAAGATGCCAGGTCTCTGTCCAGGCCTTCTTTTCAATGATTAAGCAATTGCTCATACTTTTTTGTTCCCTGTGTTGAGAACTATTTTATTAATTAATAGTAAGTATGTGCCATTTCCACGTCCCCATCGAGCTATATCCCAATTTGAAACTGAACTTTACTGTCTTTGCCTGCTGGCAATGATGGACTATTTAATGATTAACTCCTTGTGCTACATAAATATTTCTCTTTAAATCTTGTTAATATCTATGTGTTTTCTACATTATTAATTATATCCATCCATTCACCGGTCCCTTTTGGCCTATATGTGACTCTAGTGCAAACTTTCAACAATTGTCCCCTCGGTCAAATAGCTGTATCCTATTCCTCAGCATCTTTATGTTGACAATCAGTCAACCATTTACCTGCTACTACCTGCTCTTTGTAACTTTCCAATATATATGTATGCAAAGTACATGGAGCCTCATCACATTCTACTACTTGTTAAGATTCTACAAATGTATAATCACTGCTAATTAACTTCAAGAAATGCACTCTAATGGATGAATTACTATATTGTAAAATTACTATTTTCCTTCATGACCTATAACCTTAACTGTATTTTTCCAATCTTTCTGCCCTTCTCTTTTGTAATATACCATGACTGTGGATTAAAACTTATTTCTGATGGTCTTACATAATGCCATAATGCTCACTGCATTTTCTTTTAAATCTTAACCTTAATGAATACCTTTCTTCCTACATTTAGAACACAAAGGTGCTTAGAGAAAAATACGACTAATTGTAGTCCCATCCCAAGATGAAGAAAGGCCGCTCATTCCTGAAATAATTTTTGGAATTCACCCAAAAATTAATTGACATGGCCTCAACCATTTGCAGTGAGTTCTTCACATGGGCCGGATAGAAGTTAGTGTTCAATTTAGTTGGTCCACTGTGATTTTATGAAGTGTTTAATCTAATGGCCAGGGAACATTAATTGCCTAGAGATAGAACTTAACAACTCTGACTCCAAAAAAATTGATGATGGCATAGCGCTGGATATTGTCAACATGGACTTTAGTAAAGCTTTTGACAAGGTTCCACATGGTGGACTGATCAGTAAAGTTAGATCACATGGGATTCAAGGAGAGCTTGTCAATTGGATACACAATTGGCTTGATGGTAGGAGACAGGGAGTGGTGACGGAGAGTTGTTTCTCAGACTAGAGGCCCGTGACCACGTGTTCTGCAGGAATCGGTGCTGGGTCCACTTTTGTTTGTCGTTTAAGTAAATGATTTGGATGACAATTCAGGAGACATCATTAGTAAGTTTGAGGATGACACCAAAATTAGCGGTACAGTATAGTCAATAGTGAAGAAGGTTATCTAAGATTACAAGGGGATCTCGATCAATTGGGCCAATGGCCTGATGAGCGGCAGATGGAGTTTAATTTGGTTAAGTGTGAAATATTACATTTATGTAAGGCAGTCAAGGACAAGACTTATACAGTTAATGGTAGGGCCCTGGGTAGTGTTGTCAAACAAAGAGACCTAGAGGTTCAGGTACATAGTTCTTTGAAAGTTGCATCACAAGCAGATAGGGTGGTTAAGAAGGCATTTAGTATGCTTGCCTTTGTTGCTCAGGCCATTGAATATTGGAGTTGGAATGTCATGTTGAGGTTGTATAGGACGTTGGTGATGCCACTTTTGGAGTACTATGTACTGGACTGTTTGCCTTCTAATGAAAGGAATTTATTGGATTAGGAAAAGATTTACCACGATGTTGCTGGGACTGGAGGGTTTGAGCTGTAAAAATAGGCTGGATGGGATGCGACTCTTTTCACTGGAGTGCAGGAAGTTGAGGTTTATAAAATTGTGAGGGGTGTGGATAAGATGAATAGCAAAGCTCTTTTCCCTCAGGTGTGGGAGTTCAAAAATCGGGGGCATTTTTTAAGGTGACAGGAGAAAGATTTAAAAGGGACCTAAAGGGCAAATTTTTCACGCAGAGGATGGTTCATAGGTGGAATGAGCTGCCAAAGGAAGTGGTAGATTAAGGTACAGTTACAACATTTTAAAGACATTTGGACCAGTACATGAATAGGAAAGGTTTAGAGGAAAACATGCCAAATGCAGGCAAGTGCGACTGGCTTAGTTTGGGAAAATTGGCTAGCATGGACGAGTTGGACCAAAGAGTTTTTTTTCATGCTGTATGACTCTATGACTCGGTTCTGATTGTCTAGTATTGTTCTAGTCTCAGCAGCGCCAATGGCAGCAGTGGTCAGATCTGGGACTACAAGTGGTTCTCAAATTCTAAATTGCAGAGTCTACAACCAGGTGACTGCAGGGGCTTTTATGTCAGGCAGGAAAAGTTGAGGCGTTGGGCTGAAGGTGAGTAGGCAGTTTAGAAATAAGAAGGTGGAAGACTTGATGGAGAGAGCAAGGTGATTATGAAGCGCTGCATCCATGGGAAGACCATGTGGGAAGGCAGCACAAAGCAGATACCATTCCCCCTCCTTCCTGCCCAAGGTTGGAGCAGGTTGCCCTCTCCTCCTGAACTCCTTGTGCCAGCCTCAAAATTGAGGCCTCATGAAAAGTTGTCGAATTACAGCGCGGTGGCAAGAATGCCAACTGGTGAATTTTACAGGCCCTCCCATCTGCAAATCCACCTGAAGATGACCATCAAATTCTACCTATGATTATCATCTGTTTTACAGTAACGGACCATTTAATCCAAACTCACTGATTCTATCTTGTATTCTCCATAAACGTTCACCATTATGAAAAATCAGAGTGGTGCCCCACTATCCTAATGATGTTCAAACTAACAAATAAAGCAAGGAGGATATTTCAATATGTCTTGATTCTGTAGAATATATGCAATGGCCGGTTTTATATAATCACTTCCATGTATCAGAGATGCCATGTGGTGATATTTATGCATGAATGCTTAATGAGCTCACACTGCATTCCTGTGAGTATATAATTATAATCCATGTATAATAAAAGTTTACAAGCACATTAAACATTTATAAGTGAACTTCACCATGACATTTCTACCTTACAATAGACCTCAGTCATCTAAAGATGTCCTTCCATTATGAGGGACATTTTTTATTATTTATCCATTTATTTCTGATGATGGGGTTTAATGATTGACTCGGATTCCAGCTGGAATTCATAGACTGCACATACTTGCTGAAATGATATATATTTCAAAATTTGCTTTTATTTTGTTCTCTGCTCTGACTAAATAAAGTCGCCAAATTGCCCCTCGTTCTTCTTGTGTACTCAGATTTGACAGATAACTTTCAAGTTCTCATTATCTCATTTGCAGATCATTAATTTTCATCTTTAGATTATCAGCGTGTTGCTCCCATTCTTATTGGGTTAGTTTCAGTGCCCAATCTGGCTATCAGATTAGCCATGATCTGCCTGTTTGTTTACCTGGTCTTGTTTACCTGGTCTTGCTGAATTCATGATATGTTATGCTTCTGGCACAACTCTGCATTAGGTTGATGAACACGCTTAATGGCAGAATCTGCAAGGTTGGATAAGAGGAGGGACACAGCTGCTTAAATACATAATTTGTGGGAACTCTGAGTACAGTTAGACATAACTGTGAAAAGGCCCAAACAATTTTGGGTTTCAAAAACAGACAATATGAAAGACATTGTAGTGCGAAGAATAAAAGTTGAATTAATGTGAAAGTTTCATCAGACCACAGTTAGAATCCTGTATTCAGTTCTGGTTTCCCATTTAAAGGATATTAAAACTATATAAAATATAGATGTCAGAAATGGAAAATTCTAATCATGAAAGAACACATGAGTTATTGGAACTAGTTCACCTGGGGCAAGGATAATAACTGGTGCTTATTTAACATCCAGAGCAGCTGAGTAGAAATTTCTCCAAATAAATGACAGAAACACTGAAGCCAGTGTTTACAATCCTCCCTCGAAACTCCATTCCCTGGCTGCTGATTCTTCTCTTCCCAGCAAAAGCCTAAGACTTAACCAGATTGCCCACTATATTGTAGCACATTTGTCTCAGAGATGACTTTCCGATGACATGTGTTTGTATCATTACCAAAACTGCCTTGCCAGTGCCTGACTGCCTTCTGGTTCAGGAAGGCATTCCCCAAATGTAGCAGCATGGGACCCTCAATGCCGTGACTCTATATTATCCCCAACAGGGGCAGAGTGGCACACAGTGAGATCCTCACACTTGTTTCCTTTGCATGACAAACTCTTAGCCCTTAAAATTTCTTAGATTGTGACATAATGAAATAGGATTTCTCTGATTGTGAAGGTCATTGATTTGAAATGAAGTTAAATAAGTCCAGGGTTATTTTTTCACTCAGGTGGTTGTTAAACTATGAATGGCTTTCTTGCAGGAAATAATTGAAGACATTGCATTTTTTAAGTGCAAACTTGAACAATGGAGTTTCAATTTTAAATTTCCATCTAAGGTTTTCTATGCAGCAGTAAACAATCATGAGGCCATGAAAAAGACGTAGCAATATCAAGGCAAATGTACAATTGGAATTTCTTGACAATTTTTTGAAATTTAATTCTGATCTCTTTTCTGCTTTGGCCCTCGAGTTCCAATAAACTGTCTTTGTCCAGCACTGTCTTTGGTTTCATTAATTTTCCAGAGAAATCCTCTTAATTGACATCACTGGATGAAAAGAAAGACCTAGACATTAATATTAATAACATCAAGGGAATCATAAAAAGGTGGAGGAGAAGCATGAAGAGGTGTAATCTGAAATGACCAATGAGCATCAACCTAACAGTCCCAGTCCTTTCCAAAGCCTTTCAATATTGTCAAACAGCCAATACAGACTCTTTGATGGAAATTATAGAAAACATATTTCCACAGGCCCAAAATAGCCTCAGGTCACTTTTTGAAGCAGCAACAGCTTCACATCAATTATAAATGTTGTTATAAATAGTCACATTGTCACATAGGTCTTAGTCATTGATAAAAGGAGACACAAAGTTGAAGCTTTTCGTCACGAACTTATCAGGACTGGGATGCAAGAAACCATTGTTGAAAAGGAACAGAATCTTATATAGCATGGGAAATGGGTATTGATTAGTTATGCCATGGATGGCATGGGGGTGCAGCAAGATCTGTTAACTGTCAATCTTTGCTAGACAATTAAACTCAAGCGGCGAAGATACAGTACGATTGGTCAGGACAGTACCGTAGGAAATGCAGTGGGGTTGGCTGTTTCCATAACTCTTCCTTCAATGGAAAATGTCCAATTTTTCACAAGCTCCTTTTGCCTACAGGGATCAGAGTTCCTTGTGTGAATATATGTAGCCTCTATCACATACAAGCAAAATACAATGTGAGCCCAACTAAAAATCTTACCCTAGTTTCTGCTCTAATTCTTAGTGAAGTCTGAATAATTTGTTAAATGTTGTCTAATAACAGAATTACATGCAATGCTGGAAACTAATTACTAAGTTTTGTATGTGCAGGCTGCATGGTCAAGGTCAGCACATTGCCCAATGCGGAGAGTCAAAAGGCTATCTTGCTTGATATGGCCTGCCATTCATTGAGATGTACAGCCTGCATGCCTGGCATCACACTGACGCAAAAACTTATATACCACATTACACTTTAGTGTGATAGGCAAAATGTCCTTTTCTCTTGACAGCAACCTCCTGTTAGGGAGAATACCACTTGTGTGTTTACTATAAAGTAGCAATGTGAGATGGCTAGCTTTACTTGTTACTCAAATTATTAAAATACTGTCACCTTCCAACGTAATCTGAGGTCGATGAGGCACTGTCCAGAGCCAAACATTTTTATGAATTTGCATGACTTACAATGAGTGTTGATTTGATCAGTGTAGCCATCAACACATAGAATAGTTTTGATACACTCTACTTTGGCTCACATCATGGGTTGTCAATAAGCCTGATCTTGTACAATGTGTACCGTAGAAATCGCAACACATATATTGACCAGTGAATGTTGGCTTATGGTAGGTGGTAGAGTTTTTCAAATAAACACTTTGAGGCAAAGGAAGTTATTTGATTCCTCCATTTCAATGGTAAATTTGAGCACAGGTTGGAATTTATTAAGACACGTAAAGAATTTAATTGATGCAGTTACACTTTCTAATATGGTAAACATATTGTCAACATATTGAAAGCATGCAAAGGGTAGGAGGTCAGTAGTCATTCCAACAAAGGCATATTTCTCATGGCATCCAGCATTTATTTGGGCGTACATGGTATTGTTAAATTGTATTGAATTGACTGAAAACAGATTTAGATACTGGTAACACATCTAGATTGCCATGATATAGTGACCTAGTGCATCTGAAGTGGCGTACAACCTCTCCACCGAAAGGTGGGTTTCTCATTCTCTTCTACCTTTACCTATTCAGTGTGGTGCGTCTCTCGCCCAGTGCACTTCACTCTAACTTATCTTTTGACTCCATCAGCTTCAAAGAAAAAGAAAATCAGTCAAGCTGTGAAATAGACTGCTTAATCACAATTCCTTTCTTGGTGCTATCATCCAAGATCACTCTGCCCCCTTTGTGAGTGGAGAAATGACAGGTGGAATTTAATGCAGAAATTAAATGCGTTGAGCATAAAATACAAGTGAAAAATAAATAGCTCATATATTACATGAGTGAGGTTCAAATAGCTAAATCTGAAGTAGAAAGAATCCTTGGAGTCTTAGTGGACGCAATGTTGACTAATCCAGAACAACAAGCATCGAAACCATGAGACCATTGACTTATATTGCCAAAAACAAACATCACCTTATTACTGCACTCAGTTCTGGTAGCTGAAACACAAAAGAGATGTGCAAATTTTAGATGGATTGTAGAAGGGGACAACAAAGATAATCTCTTGATCAAGGGTTGGAAGGTCTGAGGAAAGACTGAAAAGATTTGGGTTTCTTTCCTGGAAAGGAAACATCTTGTAAAAAGTAATAATACCATACATGGCCTGGAAAATGTTAATCTTTAATAAGCATGTTATATCTTATTAAATTGATTCTGAAAGCAAGTGAAGTGGAGCATTCAAACTGATGTCTGGAAATTCCCTCACAGGAAAACTTTCAGACAGAGTGAATAGAGACAATACAGTGTGGAGTTGAAGGACCACAGCAGGTCGAGTAGCATCAGAGGAGCAGGAAAGTTGACGTTTAAGAGTCCTGACCTGAAATGTCAACTTTCCTGCTCCTCTGATGCTGCCTGGCCTGCTGTGTTCCTCCAGCTCCACACTGTGTTATCTCTGACTCCAGTATCTGCAGTTCTTGCTATTCCAGACAGAGTGGTTGCGGCAAAAATTCTTGGTACAATAATGGAAGATGTTGGAAATTTCTGCATGGATGAACAAATATGGACCTAATGGTACTCCTCATCTTTAATTATCTTGTGAACTGAGAAGCGCTGATTGTTGGGATTGAAATAATTCCATATCCTGTCACCAAGTCACCCTTTATTTATACACGAACACTCCTTGACTTTACTACTGCTTCTTCAGAGTCAGCTATCAGAGTGGCTGTAACTCTGAGACTCTCCTTTTTTCTGTCAACCAGGGGTCCCTGATTGGACTCTATTAACAGCCCCAATCAGGGAACTCATATTCTATGAGGACCAGCTGGATGTGTGGCCCTTACGAATTCCTATTGAGCCCATCAAATAATTTCTTTTACACTGTCAATTAATACCAAATTGAGAATAGTTTATCCTATGAACATGTGCTGATGAAGCTGGCTGATTGAATTTCTCCTTGGATCCACAATAGACAGCAAAAAGCTGGGATTTTCCCCAAAACTCTGGGCCAGTGTTAAAAGAACTTTAGTTTTACAAACATAGTTTACTGTGTCACTTAGCATTCAAAAAGAAGGCTAAATAATTATGTTACTTCAAATACCTTATTTTTTGGTTGTGCTACTGTTAAGGTAAAAATCTGTACATGTCTGTGAAGCAAACACAGGCTTTAAAGCAAGATAACGGACACTGCTGAACAAGAATCTAACTGCATCTCTTTATAAAATCCAACCTGTGCCCCTTCAGACATGTTTAAATGGTCCACTTTGAAAGAAGGTTAAAAGCACTATCAAAAGCAACTTAAAATGCAGATTCTGGTGCACAGAATATAGGAAACAAAGCTTTCAAATGTTAAATGAGATATTAGTATTTAAACTGATAAAAATAGCTGGATAATTACTACACAACAAGTCAGTGAACTTAGGTTTCGTCATTGTTGAACAGTACGCTAACTTATGTAGAATTGGTACTAAAACCTGAGGGCTCACTATATATTTTCTTACATTCAATATGTCAAGCCATCAGATCCATAGCCTCACACTGTCACTCTTCAAGTGAAACATAACCTATTGCACCAAATAATCTGGGAAAATATGCCAAGGATATAAGACTTGTTTTATTGGCTGTGTATTTACATGTGGGATTTCCTCTACATCACTTCAGAGGATGATAAAATCAAGAACGCGAGTCGCTTTCATTTTAGACTGTACTACCAAATCATTTCATTCATGAGTAACAGCATCAGTTACAGTCAATCTTTAAATAGGACATCATTAGTTTTCATATGTTTGCTGACAACACTTACTCTACCTCACTACCACCTCTCTTGACTCCTTCACTGTTATTTAATAAGCAGACACTTTATACATTTATATATTTGGAAGACTGAAGCCATTATTTTCCTATAAATTCTATTCCTTTATCACTCAGTGTTTGCTGAAACTCATTGCTTCCCGGTCAGGCAGCATCTTTATTTTAAAATTTTCATTTTTGTTTTTCCTCTTTTTATACTAAGCAGATAGCTGAAAGGTAGAGAAAAAGAAACAAAGAACCGTAGATGCTGGTAATCAGGAAAAAAACCCCAGAAATTGCTGGGAAAACTCTGCGGGTCTGGCAGCATCTTCTTCAGAACTGGACTTCAAATGTTAACTTTGCTTTCTTTCCACAGATGCTACCAGTCTTGCTGAGTTTTACCAGCAATTTCTATTTTAATAGCTTAAATTTAGTGTTGTTTAAGAAAGATACTGATCATAAAGGCTATTGACACTGCATTTGGGAAAATCTTCTACATTCCTTTTGCCCTGCATTAATAGAACAGAAAGAAGTGATGGCCCAACGTTTGAAATAATTAACTTTCATTACTTGGCATTAACCAGACAGAATGGTAAAACTTGCAGAATACCAGACCATCAAGACAGTGCTAAGTACAGCCAGAACATATCCTACCATAGGCTCTTCTCTCTATCTGTCTAATCCCACAACCTACTGAATATTTGCACTCATCCTGGATTTTAACCTCCCTACCATTTGTGTCCTTGCTTTTAGTGGTCTAGGCCCCAAATTCTATAATGCCCTCCCTACATCTCTTGGCCTCTTTAGCCCACTTTCCTTCTCTAAAAGGCTCTTTAAAACCTATCTCTGACTGAATCTTTGGACATCTGACATAATATCTCCTTATGTGGCTGTTTGCCATACTTAATTTTATAATATTCCTGCAAAAATCTCTAACACCATTAATAAAATAAACTACCCTTATATATATCACACTCAGAGGTAGTAAGAACTGCTAATGCTGGAGTCAAAGATAACATAGTGTGGAGCTGGAGGAACACAGCAGGTCAGGCAGCATCAGAGGAGCAG
>NC_063335.1:12487826-12584399 GCF_021869965.1 Rhincodon typus
TATTGACTAATACAGTAGTTGCTGGAAAAGCTCAGCAAGTCTGACAGCGTCTGTGAAGAGAAAATCAGAGTTAACGTTTTGGGTCCAGTGACCCTTCCTCAGATTTCCTCTTCACAGATGCTGCCAGACCTGCTGAGCTTTCCCAGCAGCTTCTGTTTTTGTTCCTGATTTACAGCATCCACATAAAAACCAAAAGAACTGTGGATGCTGTGAATCTGGAACAAAAACAAAGTTGCTGGAAAAGCTCAGCAGGTCTGGCAGTTCAGAGCAGTTGTGAGGAAGGGTCACCGGACCCGAAATGTTAACCACGTTTTTTCCTTCACAGATGCTGCCAGACCTACTGAGCTTTTCCAGCAACTTTGTTTTTGTTAGAGCATCCACAGTTCTTTTGGTTTTAACTAAGACAATAGTTTTGTTAAAGCTCATGGAAGTGGTCATCAAAAGCTTGAATCCATTTGTATTGTTTTCCTGGGATTCTTTCAAGTAACAGGAAATCAACAAATTTCATGATAACTTAGAGGCAACAAAATACTTAACAGTTTGAGTCTTACTCAGAAAACAGATGTATCTGTTCCTTCTGACAGAGTTTATGTCTTCTTGCCATATTTTAGAGTCCAGCTTAAAACTGGAAAAGCATTAGTTTATCTGTGGTCCACCTGAGGTGTCCACATTTTCAGAAACCTTTGATAGACAGGGCTGAATTTTGTCTAGTTTTGGCCAAGTATCAGTTTCATTAAGTTTCATCAAAAGCTTCTCACTGTGAGACCTGGCGACGTTTCTTGTGTTATCATCGCAAACTTGCCTCATTAATTATTTACCACGACTGTATGATACCCCTCTTGTCTAATACCAGCTGGATTCTACCATTCACTGTACCCAGGAGAACTCACAAATGCATGTGTTATCCCGTAATAAGCTGATATCCTGGGCACTGCACCATTTTGAAACAACCTTTGTTCACCTATTCAAATGCTGTCAGTCCAGATCTGCCCTGGATGATTTGTGACATTTGCCCCAGATGTGGCAGATAAGGGAAAATTGCTATCCCGCTCTGCAGACAGGCATCTCAAGGTCCTGGTTGATGGGGTGGTGCAGAGAAGGAGCATCCACTTACCCAGGACCAGCAGAGGACACCATGTCATCAAACACTGCCAGCCCGGTTCAAGGCTGCCATTCAGGTCTTTGTTACCAGTCTCAGCTGTCTGGAGGAAAGTCAATGACCTTCTCCACTCCCCCAGCCTATGTACCACCATCTGCTCCCTTCTAACTCATACTCACTCTCTGCCACTATACCCACTTGCCACCAGAGCTCATGTAAGGTCACTCTCACTATTGCATGCAATATCTTCCCCACTTGTTCTCACCCACCTGATTCTTCCGCACTGTTAAATCTGCGCGCCCTCTGTGCTGCCTATACACTTCCTCGGAGCACCTCACTACATTTCCCCCATCCGCATCAGCATCAACAGCTATGCCAGCCACTTTTATTTCCCTTAATATCTTCTTTCCCTCATTCCAGGAGAAAATAAGCCATGTGGGGTAGAAAGAGGCATGGCGGGGGTGGGCTGCCTGACAACAGACTTAACACTCCTTACAAGGAGAGGGTCTTAATTCTGACTACCCCAACTATTTGACAGACAATGCCCAAACCCCTAGATTGGTATCAGATGCTACCATTGACTTACTGTGCTGGGACCCCTGACTGAAGAGTGCCTGTCCTGAATTGATTGAAGCTGGTTGATAAACATGACAAGCCTCCTGGCTTTGTGTGCAGTAAATGTCAAAGCAATACAGAGGTACCAGAAGCTTGGGCATTCCGACAGAGGTGGTGTCATACTGCAAAAAGTCAAGGCAAGGCAAGAATGCTGCAAGAATCTAGATAGACTCAAAGTGAATGATCACTAAGAGAACAAGCAAAAGCGTTGGGCCATTGCGTGATCTGTGTGCCTGTCTCTGTTTAAAGTCTTCTTACAACAGCATTGGAATGAGAGTTGCTGGTGCATCCCAAGGGACAGCTGTAAAGTGCAGGAACATACTATAAGTTGTTTGGAGATATGTCATGATGATGTGGGGAGGCTGGGACATATCAGATGCCAATGTCCATGGACATGGGGTTTGGGAGGGGGGATGGAGTTGCTGTTGCTGTAGGATGGTGCTGTGGCTGCTGACCAAGGAATGTACCTAGAGATGTGTGTCTGGGTGTCAATGATAGAGGAACAGAGGGGCAAACGGTGAGGTGAAGTTGTCAAGTACTTGTGCTAACTTTCATGTTGGGTACTGTCAACATTGAGTTTCTTTCTGGTGAGTGATAAGGTAGGATGCTGCATATTGATGTGATGGGATTTGTAGGTAATGAGGCTGAAAACAAACAATAATCTCCCTAATAGGAATGTCACTGCTCCATTTTGAGAATCTCATCTCAACACTTGGAACTCTGTTAGAAAATGCAGCAGGTTACTCTCAATGTTGATAAAGGCCTTGCCTGACTTCTCATCTGATTTTCTCAGACTTCTTGCTATAGCCCACATTCTTCTGGGCCTTATAAGATTCAGTCCTACCCTTTGCTTTTGACAAGTACATTTGAAAAACCAAGGGATCTTTTTGCACAGGGTTCAAAATACATTGACAAAGACATTCTAATGACCATCTTTGTTCTGAGGATTGCTGCCTAAGTCAAGATTCCCCTGAGGAGTAAGGTCTGTGAGGTCCTGCCTGCAATGTTTTGAGATGTCCTAGCTGCATTGAATGCTCTCTCAGTGGCATGAAAACTTGAAGGTCTTTCTCTTTTGTCTGAACAATAGCAAGTAATACAAATTCCTTGTTTCAAGTACTTGGGATATCACTTCTTTCTGCTATTTTCATGTACAGTCAGATGAATGCAACAGACTTCCCAACTGATGGTGACAATTGTCCTCATGATATTGGCACCATTACTAAATCAGCCTGCTTTTAATCTATGTGCTTAGTACAAATGAAGTAGACAATAGTGAAGTATAAGGTTGCAGCAAATAATGGGTCAAAATTGCTAAGTATAAGAGTTCAGTCTAAACATAAATGTGTTCACAGCCTGAATTAGAATATGGAAGAAAAAAAACTAGTTTATCAATTCTGATCTGCTGTCAGCAACTTACACTGATACCAAGTACTGTTTCATAGTAATTACAACCACAAACGACGAAAGGCAGAACAACACTGAAGCCAATTGAAAGAAACCAAGTAGGGGTCTGTAGTTGAAGCTAATCAAGTCAACCAACACATTCGATACCAACATAACCTGCTGATATCATTTACGAACCACTGGTTATTGACTTTTATAAGTGCAACTGATATGATTGTGCAGCACTGACTCATGAGATGACTGATTTTCTGAAGGGTGATTTGGGGGGTAGAAATGAGGCTTTACTTCTGTCATGTGCTGTTTCATTGAAGTGTTTGAACTCTATTCTGAAGTCACGTCAGCTAAGTTTCATATTTTCAGCTAAACCCAAGTTGCTCAACTCTCTTCGAACAAAAACTGAGCAGACCTGCTTGACCAGTGAAACTTTCAATGTGGCATTTTGCATTGCTTAAAGAAAAGCAAAATGCTGAAGATCTGAAATAAAAACTGAGTGCCGGAGAAGACCTATGGACCTGGCATCATCTGTGGAGAGAAACAGAGTTACCTTTTTGGGTTTGATGTGAGTCCTCTTGCTTATTGCGTGATCTGGTCAGTTGAATTCTTTTTGCACAGCTATGTTATTGTATACATGAGAAAGAAGACAAATCCATGACAGTAACTAAAGGGCTAAGGCAACGCACACAAATTCTTGAAGGATGTTAACAGCATTCAGTCAATGGGTGAGATTTGTCAATAAAAAATATTGCATTCAAACATGGCATGTAAGCAGAGCTCATTAGAGCCAATTGGTTGTATTGAGCAGAAATTGTCATGCAGCTCCTGCAATGTTTAACTTGCCCTGAGGGCATGGACACTTTTCTTGACCAGTCTTCCTCCAGGCCAATGTTTAAACTAACGTAAAAAATCATGCAAACTCAAAAAGTGTTGATTGCAGTTACATTTAAAATTCCTGTTGGTTAAGCTGATTTTGGCTAATTTGGGCCATAAAATCAAAGGCAATCAGGAAATCCTGGCCATTTTTTCAATTAGTCTTCTTGTTCAATATTTGCGATCCAATTTAATCACTCCTGTGGAATCTTTTTAAGTCTCACAGTGTCTGCTTCAGCATTTGTACTATTCTCTCTGAGTCAGAAATTCCACACCATGTCTTTTAATCTTGGCTAACATACAAGTGCAAAAAGACTACTGCATTGTTGCAGATGCCTTCTTTAGGTGAGAGATCAAACTGAAGGTCTAATAGTTTGTTCAGTTAATGGTTAAAGATCCCATGGGATTAATTAAAAAAATGAGTAGGGAATTGATCCTGCCAACATTTGTGCCTTAGCAAAAGACAAAATAACATAAGATTCATTTTATTGCAGCTGCTGGGACCTGGCTACGTACACATTAGTAGTTACGTTTGCTAACAAAACAACAGTGACTATATTTTAAAACGAATTAACTGGTGGTAATGTACATTGGTAGGATCTGGAGATGAAAATAACACAATTTCAGTGCAAGCTCATGCTTTCTCACTCTATGATCCCTGTGTCTAATTAAGGTAGGCAGTAAGGAGGAGAGTCTATAATATCCACTAGAACTGCACAGATTCATGTTGGAAAATGTTCTTAGCAGAGATATAGATTTGAACACGGAGTTCCAAATTGTCTCGTGATTCCCAAAGAATTTGACTGATGAAGGGTACCTTTTCGCTTTATTAAACTGGTGGGCCCATATTGAAAAGAGGCTAGGATACATCACTGAAAATCAACAGGATGCCATGGGTTACTGACAGTTGTGTAACTTTTGTGTTCAACAAATAATCTATCTTAGATCAAGTAAAAACAATATAAATAGTGATAACGTCTTGGAGTTGCAGAGAAAAGGTAAAAGAACATTTTTCATTGACATTGTAAGACTTTTATTGAACATTTTTTTTCTTGTGAGTCTTGTTTTCCTTTTTATTCTACCACCAATTTCTCATTCTCATTTTTTGTCTTCCCCAAGCATTTAGAAAAAAAATGCATCCTCTTGCTTCTGTAAAACTATGCAGATGCTTGTGAATTTTGGGGTCCGTGGTAGAGAGTATTGTGTACTGGCTTGGACCTAAGCTAACGCTGGTATGCTGCCTTTCTTAAGCTACAATGACATAAAATATGAGAATGCTAACATTCTGACTTATCTTCATTGTTTACATTGTATGATGTGTGTCTGAAGTGTTTGTGGTTTTCTGACTGCTTGTGTGAGACTTATTAATAAAAGGAGTAAGACTGTAGTGCTGAATAGTACAGGGCCTGAACTTCTGGAGGTCTTGTGTGTCATCCTTTTCTACTGTTTCTGTACTCTGATATGCCATGATGTTCAAGTTGCCTCCTTTAAGGGTATTAAATGCCAGTGCTTTGTTAGATTATCTCCAATTGTGACACCTTTTCCTGAAGTTTGTCCATCTGTATGCAGTCAGAGAAGTAGTCCCGAAAGCTAAGTTGAAAATATGTACATTAAAAGTCATGCAGCTCAGTCACATGGTCTGATCTATGAAGGCCTTCAAAAAATATGATGTGGCAAAGCCAACAACAACTGTACATTGCATTTTGAACGGGAGGTCTCTTGTGGTATGGAATAAACATGTGATGCAATTAAGAAGCCGTAACACATTTTTGGGATTGCCTTTGGGTGAGCAGTAGATATTGAATGTTTTGATTGAATATTTTGCACCAATTTGGGTGCAGCCATGATCCTTTGAGCCGATAAATGGTACACTCCATTGGGTTTACAATGCCATGTTTAAAATGTGCCATCTTCTTTTGAATTTGTTTCCAGATCTTGCAGATCCTTTTAGGGATTAGTGAACTTGGTCATCAACTTAAAAAGACTTAACAGTGAAACTGGATCAGAAGGCACCAGTGGTGCCAGTATAATGGAACCCCTGACATAGAATAAAAGGTTGGCCAGAATGTTTACAGCCAATTCTACTGTATTATTGGGACAGCCAATGGCATCAGATTTTGTCAATTTTGACATTACGCACGTTAATTTGGTGCACAATCACTATTTCGTACCGCATAGGTCTGGTTGACTCTTTCACCTAATCACTTCCAACTAAATACACTTCTCACACTGATGCTACTTAAAGGGCTAACCATCTAACCTCCAAGCGAGGTGCTTTCAATTTACAAACACAGAAGTTGCCGGAAAAGCTCAGCAGGGCTGGCTGCATCTGTGAAGAAAAAAATCAGTTAACGTTTCGGGTCCGGTGGCCCTTCATCAGAACTTACAATTTACTTTAACTGGTGTGAAGGTAGAGGATGCACTGTGTTGTATTATTGCAGTTTTGTTAACTTTGTGAATTCTCAAGGGAGTAGTGCTGAGTCTTAATAAAGAAGTGAGCAAAGTTTTTTGTCTTGTCTCCTGAAAGTCCACCAGTTATAGAGAATATAGTTTCAGTCCCTCTCCAGCAGCACAGGAGAGAAACAGTGGACAAAGGCTAGAGGGGAGCTCTCAACAGAAGGCCCTACTCACCAAAGTTCTTTAAAGAGTATTGGCCTTGCATCCACCTCAGCCAGGAGCACAGTGTGAAATGCCTGCCAAGGAAGTGGGCACTGAACCCTGTCACCTGTTCCAATTTGACCTGCAGCTGCACAGCAGAGTGAGGATGGTATTGCTAGGAAACATCATTGTCACCTTTGGTTTCAATAACAGTTGATATTTCCCCAGGAGGGTGCAGGTAATATCAGTAATATCTCATAGCCATTGTCCATTGTTGGATCAGGGAGGTGACAGAGGTCCACAATAGAAAGGGAGGGAGCTTCATCATCTTCTAATGGGCCAGAAAGAAGTGGTACAAAAGAGCATATGAATTTGCTGGGCTATTAGAATATTCTCTTTTGTGGGTCACTGTACACCCATGGCTCCATAAGTCCCACATGTTAACAGGGAGATGTTCTCTAACTATTTAGATTATTGTCCTATCAACATGCAGTTGGGATGGGGATGGTGGTGACCATGACCCAGATGTTGCTCACAATGAATGCTTATTGTTATGGCAGCAGCTAAGAAGCCTTCATTCAGTGACAGCTGGCTGTGGTCATTATCTTTGGCACATTTTGAAGAAATAGAGATTGGCCACTTGGCAGTATGGGATGCCAACTAACACCTGGCTAATGAGTCCGGTTTGCCATCTGATGAGGCAAAGATGAGGAAGAAAATGAGGGGAAGGAGGTAGTGACTGGGACTGCTCTACTCTGGATGAAGCTGTCTGTGAGTGGAACTTGAGAGTCCACTCAACATCATAGTTACTGCACAATCCCCTCTTATCAATTGATCAGTTACTGAACATCACAACATCCTCTTGGCCAAATTGTTATAATAAAAGTCACTGCTAAAAGAATTTCGTGATAACCTTATCAAACACTTCCAATAATAAACACAAAATTGAAACAGTCACCTTTCCCTTAGCATCTGCCTTGCAGAAGTAATGACAGATCAAAACCCCAGTGTATTTATAGACACTTTTGTTGACTGTTGCACTGTCTGAGTTAACACAAATGAACAGAATGATTACAGCCTGTACTGATACCACAGTCTACTTCTTTATTTATCACTCAAGTCAGTTTAACACTGCAACATGAAATTGTATCAGGTTACAGACAAAGTGCCTCAGACTCACCAGATATTACCTGCACTGGTGAGGGATTGCTGGCCACGCTTTAGTCACTTGGATGAGTCTGTCCTTCTTCTCTGAGCTCCAAGCACATTGTCCTACTTCTGCGATGGTTACTGTGATGGGGTTATCACTACTGATGTCTTCAACACTCTTAGTTTTACGTGTTTTCTCCTGATCTTCCAGGAAGTTCGATTCCCGCCCAACACCCTTGTGACATCCATTCAGGGATAGTATAGACAGGATACATCCATTACATTGTCCTCCCTCTGTCTTTAATTTAGTATCCTTGATAACCTTGAAGGTCAAGCAGCCTTTTAGCAGCCCTGCCTCGTTCTGCCTTATACAGTGGGCTATTGTTCCTGTGAAGTTGGCCAATTTTTCCCCATCATCCTTGCAGAGACTGAGCAGTTATCCATTCTGGTACAGTATAGGAATTTAAATGCAACTTTGTGACCATACTTTTAATTCCAAAATGCCCAATAACAGGATGAGGAAGAGGAGTTGAGAAAAGGCAAAAAGCAGGAACATCTCATCATCCAGAATGTCAGTGATGCTGTAATTTGCCTCATTTAGACAAAAAAATGCGACAGAAAAAGAAAAACAGAGGAATTGATTCGGTGACTGTCTGTCAAAATCCTGTGTGAAGCCAGTAAAATGTTGCACCTGTTAAGAGTCAGGGAAACTTCAACCAGGGAGAGGCTTAACAAGCCGAGATAATAACGGGGCTGACTACCTCCCCTCTCAGCAGAGAGCCACCTCTTGCAGACATGCTTGTTTTATCCTCCAGGTATGTACTGAAAAGGGATCAAAAATTGATTGCAACACCAGTCTGTGTGTGTTATTGGCCAGACATCCTATTGTGTGGATTATTGTGCTGTGAGGGCCACAGCTTGGAGAACAGTCATTTTAAACACTCTTGCACAGCAGGTAAAACAAAAGGGAAAGTGTCTGTCTCACTCTGAGTGCTGCCAGCTAGTTCAAAACGAATCAGGGCAAAGGAATTTCAATTGACCTACAAAACAATAAATCTTAAGCATGAGAGCCCCACTGCCAAATTTCACACTACGGGTGTCGTCCAATAAAAGATGCAACATGTTTGCATCTGCTTTTCATCAATAATTCAGAGATTATATCTTAATTTTAAGTTTCATGTTTTTGATTCACCTCTTATTTCCACGGTGTGCATATATATGTCACATTACTATTTCTTCTTGCATATAATAATTAATAAAGTCATACATTTTGTTAATTCAAGTAAGTCTGGTTAAATTGTTTTAAATCCTTTTAAAACATATGTTTGTTGGCGTCTGAGAGAAAGGTATTCACAAGGTAATAGATTGATTTTAAAATGATCGAGGAACAAACCGAGGGGGCAGGTGAATAACCAAGGGGAGCCATTTCCCCTGGGCAGTGCCTCAATAATCCCAGCCTATCTGGGGATAAATTGCTGCACTGCCTTAAGAATCTGCAAGTGCCTTTGAGCAGTGAAAACCACAACAATAATGCCAGCCTCTATATTTACGCCAATGGAAATGGAGACCGGATGCTCCCTTGAGGATATGTTTGTTATTGCTGTCAAGGAGTTGACTACTAATTCCTTGCTAGAAAGAATTGACTGTCAATTTGGCATGAGATCCTGGGCTGAGTTGGAGGCGGACTCATCGATGCACCTTGACATTGACAACATAATGTTGTCTTGCTGTCTATGCCCATCAGTACTCTCACATACATCATTCCATTGATGTCCTCATCTGAATCTTCTGCTGCAGAATTCATCAATGACATTGCTTCCAAGGGAGCTCGTGCCTAAGCTATCCGATATAACTGGGCAGCCTGCAGCCTGGAGGGATCGACCAGATGGCAATTCCTGATAACTGCAGAAGTGGAGGATTAGTGTAAGGGAAAGATTGTGGAGTGGGAAGAAAGAGGTCCAGGGTTGCATTATCTGCAGCTCGAGCTTCGTGCCCAATAACAGGATAAGGAAGAGGAGTTGAGAAAAGGCAAAAAGCAGGAACATCTCATCATCCAGAATGTCAGTGATGCTGCACTTTGCCTCATTTAACAGCCACCCTTATTTTGTGCAGCATGGTCTCCTCAGATCGTGTAATTGTGCTTGTCCACTGCTGGCTAATCCCTATGCCCCAAGATTTTGTTCTGCAAGAGAGATGAAGGAATGTCAATGAGTGTATTTCAAGGTAGGTGGATGATTCACCTTCCATAGCTGAATAGCTGGAGTTATGGGGAGGTAATGAAAGGTAGTAGTGAGGCTTACAACTTTTATATGTATGTGAGGCCGAAGTGAAGTATCTGTACGTTAACCCTGAGTCCTTATTGTTAGAGATTATTGTTGGATGGTGATGAGGGTGTGATACATTGAACTGCATGAGCTGTTGGTGTTAGCCTTCACTGCTGTGTGAGGTCTTTGAAACCAGGTCCTTAGAATCCAGAAATTGACTTCCATGGCCAACTACTCCCATTCTCTTCTCAGGGTTTGCCTTGACGGTGTCCTGTCTCCCCACTGAAACATGATCCCTCTAACTTCTTTCCACCACGAGGGTTAATGCTACTAACACTGCATCAGGAATCCTGGGAGTCCTCTCTCCCTCTCTTTCCTGTTGCTCTATTTTCTATGCTGTTCTTTCTGTCCGACTCTTCTCTAGACTGCAATATGATTTTGTATGATAGCTTCCCTGGTAGCGAGCAGGTTAGCTGAACATCATGCCACCAGCCTACACCAGTCTATCTGCTGGGCCTCCTGTTGAGTGTACAAACAGTCAACAGCGTGTTTGATACTGGGTTGAACATTAAAACAATTTAAGCGCAGAGGTAGTGTGAGGTTCGCATGCTGCCTGCCTCAGCAGCATTGAACACAGGGTGACGGCAATGCCCACACCCAAACACAGGCACGAATATATTTTAGAGTTGGAGCTTTAGAAAGTTAAACAGCATAGACTTTCTGCACTCTTGCCATGCAGCAGCATATTTACTTTGGCAACTGGTAAACTTACTGACAGAACTTAATTTTCTGCTTCCACATTGTTTCTTTCACTTTGTTTTTGCCTGGACTTCTTTCCTTCCTCTCTCTACAGTTTTGTCAAAAGCTAAAAATCTAAAAAAAAATCCTCCATGCTAGCTTTTGCAGTGCCTGAAGCAGCACTCAATTCCATATTTGGGCACTTCCTCTAATTCCCAGCTGCCAGTCGGATTTTCCACTTTCACCATTGTCAGGTTCACTTGCAGTACGTGGTGTCTCAGCTCTACTGGGAGTCCATGCTAAATATTTGAATGACAAAATACTAGAATATTGTCAACAGTTAATTCTGTGCACAGGCAGCAATCCATTGCTAGCTCCACTTCGTGGGTATAGTAACATCCACATCTACAATTGTGAACCTAAGAAAAGATCTGGTAAAAATTGTTTATTTTTCCGTCTCGGCTTCCATTGATACGAGATTTCAACATAACTACATTAAGAATCGATGTGTATATCTATATATGTTACTACTTTTTGCAATAAAGCATATTTGGCATGAGTGTGGTCTTCTGATTGAGAATAAATTCAAATGTCTGTGCATTACTTACTGAAAACAAAATTACGTTGTGACGTCACGCTGATGAAAAATCCAAAGAGGCAAATTAATTCTCTCTTCATGTCACACTGTAAGATGATTGTTCTTTGAAAGACTTTGCAATCTTGATCTAAAGTTTGGAAAGAGGATCAAAACAACTTGCACTCATGTTGTGCCTTTAACATGGGGCTGAATTTTACATTCATATTTGGCTGTCAGTTCTGTTGAGTTTCAAGGAGGATTTCAATTTGTGAGGTTAGGCAAGATCTTTTGACCCTTCTTATCAAGCGTGCCTCATTAACTACACACGCTTCCCCTATGATGCCCCTCTCATCCGATGGTCACCCTGTGTTCTTGGAAGAATATGACACTAAGTGGATCAAAAGACCAGCACCCCTGCACCTAGGCTATATTTAAAACGTGGCTGTGCACCCGGATGAGAACTGGCATTCCAAAGTTGCTCTGCTTGTTGAAGGACAGTTTTTCTGAAGTTGCCTGAGAAATGTAAAATGGCGCCTGATCCTCTGACAGGGAGCTTGGGCATTCCTGATAGAGGGTTATCTTCTTCCTGGAAGTTCAGCAGAGGAGGCCATACCACCAGCCTGGCCGTCTGATACAAAGTCACCAGCTGGGTCAATTCGGATTCTATAGTCTGGATGAATGGCCTGCAGTGCAATAAGAGGGCCATTGACCTTCTCTGCTCCACTATGATAAGTGCTACACTCTTCTATCTGCAGTCACCTCCCACCGAGGTTCACACTCTGCCACTCTCACTATTGCCTGCAACTGCTTCTGTCCATTGCTCGCATCTCCCCCTCAAGCCCCACACCACCAATACTCCATGGCTGCTCTGCTGCCTACTCACTCCCCCAGGATGCCTCACCACATTCTGACAACCTGCAACAGCACTAACAGATGTGACATCCACTTTCACCTCACTTCATCCCTCCCTTTCTCCTGTTACAAGAGAAAACAAGTAATTACGGTGCAGAAAGAGTCAGAACGGGTGGAGGAGTATTCAACAGCACCCTCAGCCAGAAGAATCCTGACCCTCATAGAAAACTGGAACCTCTAAACGCAGCGATCTGTGTCCTGCCAGCCAAGTAGGTATTCCTCTTCATTCCAGTGCACATCTCACTGTAACCCTGCTGTTAGTGTCATTCAGCGCATACCCATTCTAAACATTGGCTGTGACACCTTCTCTCTCTGGTGTTGTGCAGACACCAAGAGATGACCATGGTTCCTGAGGAGAAATCAGCAGCTCCTTCAGGCATGCAGCTTGCTATGCTGTCTGTGCTGCCTCAAGCACACAATCCTCTGGCTGCTGCCATGGACTGATTGGATACTGCCTTGGGCTGATTGGATACTGCCATGGGCTGATTGGCTGCCACTATGGGCTGATTGGCTGCCACTATGGGCTGATTGGATACTGCCTTGGGCTGATTGGATACTGCCATGGGCTGATTGGCTGCCACTATGGGCTGATTGGATACTGCCTCGGGCTGATTGGCTGCTGCCATGGGCTGATTGGCTGCTGCCATGGGCTGATTGGCTGCCGCTTTGGGCTGATTGGCTGCCACTATGGGCTGATTGGATGCTGCCATGGATTGATTGGCTGCTGCCATGGGCTGATTGGATGCTGCCTTGGGCTGATTGGCTGCCACTATGGGCTGATTGGATGCTGCCATGGGCTAATTGGATGCTGCCTTGGGTTGATTGGATGCTGCCATGGGCTGATTGTCTGCCACTTTGGACTGATTGGATGCTGCCATGGGCTGATTGGCTGCTGCTTTGCACTGATTGGATGCTGCCATGGACTGATTGGATGCTGCCATGGGCTGATTGGCTGCTGCCATGGGCTGATTGGATGCTGCCATGGGCTGATTGGCTGCTGCCTTGGGCTGATTGGCTGCTGGCTTGGATGGCCCTGTCCAACACCCTCAAGGTCTGCTGCACAAACGAACTTTCTGTCACCTCAGCCATTGACCCTCAAGATTGAAGACATGACAATAGGTAGACTGAGACCTTCACTGCAGGCCCTCTTCCTCACAAGGAGACAGGGCAGTGCCTGGAGGCACTCAGTCAGAGAATGAACCACAAAGAGCCCCCTCAGGCCACTCCAGAGGTGGCTGGACCCTCCACCTCTACCCTTCAATCATTGGAATTTCAACCCAAAATGACTCCACTTGCCTCTGGCTAGGAAACCCTCAGAATGTCAAGGCTGTCCAACCACAAACGCCCACCTCCCCCGACCTTCCCCCAGGTCATGTGGCAGGGAAGGAAAAAAGTCCTTTTGAGGTATATTGTTTGAATGGGTGACATTGCACAGTATATAATGCCTTACATTTGAATAAATGTTGATAGTATTGCAATACAACTGTTTATTTAAGTCTCTGTCCAGCCCCAATTGTAGTAAAAGAGCAGTACTATGAGACAAAATTTGACAGTTTTAAGTAACACTCATCTCATTTCTTGAAAATCCACATTGGAAATAATTTCTTCTGCTATTTTCTGAACGATATGTAAGTTGAACAGAAATATTTTTTATGTGCATTTTAAAAGCTTTTGAACTTTTTATCACTTAATAAGGTATTCCTATTGTATTCTAATATAACTAGAAAATGTCCCTCATTTTTAACTAAGGAATTTTCGACTGTTCAGTTTTGGGTTTGCTCACAGATGATGGAGGAAACAATTTGATTAAAATTATCAGCTTAGATTTTGTGATAATTCCTTTTCAGTTGTAAAAATCAAACTACAGCAAGCCGCTGCTCTTAAATCTAACAAGGAATACTTTTCTAAGGAAATTACTTAAAAGAAAAAGACATATTATAAAATCGTGCTGGATTTCATTGGGGGTTCATGGTAGATTCTTTATGTCTTTGAAAACACGCTAATAAATTTGAACGGACAACATTTCTCAGAAGTAATGCATTTTTGGTAGCGATTTTTTTTCCTGATTGTGTCCCCCAAATGGAAAGTCTACCCAAAAATCATTGTTAGATTTCTTCAGGCTTCTTAAAATTTGTGTGTAATATTTTTGTTACGCATGCTTGGATGTTAGTTACTAAGCAGCAGTAGAAAGTAGAACTTTCAAAGTTTAGATCACTATCAAGCAGAGAATTGTATTTCCAAATAATTATTTAATGAGGTGGTATTTGGTATGGAATTATATTTACAGTGGACATAATTTATATTCAGTATTAGTTACGTAAGATCATAAATAACTGTTTCATGTTACACAAAGTATGACATTTATCATTTTACAACATATGCATGTTTGAATGGATCATTAAGTCAACAACTATACTTTCTACTAAGACTGTAATGTGTATATAAGGTTCTGTTTATGTACAATTATTCCCATGGAACCAAAAATATAAAATTCTACATCAAGTGATAGGAACATTCATACTGGTAAGCTAACATTAAATTTCTTTGTCAACTTTAGCCAGACTCACAAATTGCTTTATGTGTAATAAGTACAATTTTATACTGATATGTTAACATGTGGCAGTTCTTTCCAGTCTGCTAGGTGAAACAAAGAAGTAGTTGTCAGACTTTATGGATCAGATGTAAATGATATTGCACTGCTTTGTTGAGTCTGGGGAAAGCAGCTACTGCACCTAAAAGGGAAATGATTTCCATACCAGCCTCAGTCAACTTCGGATTGTGAAAAAAAGTTGAGTTTTACATTCAAATTTTGTAATGGATTATTAACTTTCTAGAATCAGTCATCTGCTATGCTCTTTGTTACAATTTTAGTGCTGTTATTTTAATTATACAGTTTTACAATGTTTGTATTAATAATGTTACCCTCACATATCATTTCGATTAAATGATCCTATGCTTTTCTTCTGGTATGGATTACTAATCTCTGCTTTCTATCTTGCTTTGCCCTTTTTTCCACAACTATTTGATGATCTGTACATTATTAATGGGAGAGTGCATTTGTTTATAAAACCAGTTATCTACAGTCATACTGCAAGGTTACATTGTTTACACATAACTCCAGCTTTACAGCTAAACTTTATTTAATGCAATGTAATAATGGTGGAAACTATAATTACTGCAATTTAAAAAAAGGCCTTGTGTTTCAAATCGTGGAAAGTTATGTGGTAAAAGTGAGGAGATGATTGTCAATGAATAGTTTTCATTCCTACTCCAGACTGCTGCAGCAAAGAAAAGCAGTTCTCGCCTGAAAGGAGAGCATTATTCATATTGGGCATGCCCAGCAGAAAGACCAGAAAAGTAGACATCTCTCACTTTGTCTGAGGAATAAATCTTCCACCGCGTTCTCCTAAATTTAAATTAAAAATAGAGACATTCCTTGTTAATGTGCTGATTTTTGTCCCTTAATATTCAGGTTTGAAAATAGAAGCCTTCAATATGTTACATTCAGCAGTCAGACATTGAACCTTTTCCACATTTTCTAGCTATCAATTGTCCTTTGAAAGACCAGTTTATAAAACCAGCCACAAGTCACATCTAGTAGCCTTGGTAGCTTTGGTGCCATGGGTGCTGGTTGAGTCTCTAAATTGCATCTATGCCATTCTATTCATTTCCGGCATTATATGTACCCAACAGTATCTTGGTGAGGGCGTTAGAATGAGCATTACTGCGAATGAGTCAGATTCATGCTTAGTCGGCAGATCATGACATAATTAATGTTTATGCCTGATTTCATGTTCAACCTGCCACGTTTGACCTTGCTGCCCTAGTTAATGGCATCTCTTACAGACATACAGGCACTCAGCAGGATCTTTCAACTAACCAGTCCAGATCGTTGCTGCCCATTTTGAGGTGGTGCAGTTTAACTGTTCTCAACACTCAGCCACACCAAGACTACTCACAGTCTTAGTCCCTTATTACACTCTACCGGCTGCCTCCGGGTTTGTGGAACTGCTGGGTATTTTGATGTGTTGTTTACTGTTGCTGAGTTTGTGGTATTATGTGGGTGTACATTTGGCTGTGGACACATCACTTGTTACAAGTCACGGGGACCATAGTCACAATCTCTCTTGGGCTGCAGCAAGAGAGGATGATAGAGCAGAGCCAGCAAATAAGAAGATAAGGTTACATAGAGGGAGGAGGAGGAAGGAAGGATTGATCCACTTGAGATCTTCTGCAGCAATGTGTTTGTCATCTGCCATCAAAACTGCTCCATCTCTAGGAACCTGACCTGCAGCTTCATAGCAGGAGAAAGACTGCATTACTAATGACCGTGAAGGTAACTGTGGCTCCCAATTTCGATGCTTTGGCACCTTGTCAGGTTGGAGCAGTTGATGCAGTGAACAGCTTTCAGTTTGCCATCCATTGAGGCACCTGAGAACTGTCAGTCTCTATACAGCAGGAGAATTTATTCTCTTTTCATGTGGAGTGGAACTGGCAAAATGCATGTATTTTTGTCAGGATAGTGGACTTCTCCATGTTGCCATTGACTACACGCATCTAGCTTAGCAGGCATGGCATCTCAATGATGAAGTGTACCACAACTGCAAAGTTTCCCCGTTGTTATCAGACTTATGAATGGACCTCTCATATATTAGAGTTGATTTTTCTCTGCACCTTCTCTGCAGCTATAACACGATATTCTGATTCTGTTCTAATGTACTTATGTAAGATATGATTTGTCTGGTTAGTATGCAGTACAGTTCTTTTCACTGAATCTCACTGCATGTGACAATAATAAATCAAATCAAAAAGGGTAACTATTTAATGATGCCCAGCACCTCATGTTGGTGAATGCCAATTATCCTGGCTGCAGCCATGATTGATTCATTTATTCTATGCCAGACTGTCATTCCAGCAAACACAACCCCATGGTCCACATTGTCCAACCGTTCCATAACTTACCATCCATCAGTTATGGGTTATCACAGCGATTTCCTGAACATATACCTGAAATATAAGCTACACAAATCAGCCATTACATACCACTTCATCAAAGAAAATATCCAATTATCTATACTACACTCAATTATCACTATTGTGCATTTCCTGTGGATGACTTTGCCTGTCCTGGTGCTCCTAAGCAATGTTAAGTCAATAATTGCAGCCTGGATGGTAGAATGCAACTAACTCTGACAGTGTGGGAGATTGCAGAGGCCTTGTAGGGCAACCTTGAATAATTTTAATATTTGAGGCCTTGCCTTCAAATTGCACCACCAGAAAATGGGTGGCAATGATTTGGACTGGTTAGTTGAAAGGCAGCATTGAGGCAGTGCTGAGAGCACAGACTCTATCATCACGACAGAGAATAGTAGGTATGTGTTTCACAGAGCCACCAGCACTTCTCTATGGCAGTGCCTCTGCAGTCCTAGTGATCTTTTGCTTGGATGATTACTCAATTGCTGCAAGACCCTGTAAGCCAATTTCCACTCTGGCATCCACAGCCATGATGGCAGCAACATGAGCTCGCAAGACAAGAAACTGATTTCATGAACTCAGTCCGAGTTTCTACTTGGCACACAGACATTGATGTCTTTTGCTTGTGCTGCAATGGCCATCAGACATTGTACCTTGGTTGGTTCTGAAAGTGCTCTCCTGGGGTTGACCATCACTTTGATGCTGTAAAGATTGGGCTCCAAGCTCTTTGTAAAATCTAGTGCCAAGTTGGAGCTAAACTCCTCCATATTAATCGATGGGACTGGTGGCTGACAAACGTACCAAGTATTTCTGTATGCATACATTCCAACTTTTCTCTTCAGCTGCTCCATCAAAGTCCTCATCTGAATACTCACAGAACTGTACTTTTTAAGTTCATTCATCGTATACGGATGTTGCTGGCTAAATTAGCATTTATTATCCACTTGCTCTGTTGAAGGTGGTGGTGTGCTGCCTTTTGGAACTGCTGCAGTCTTGGGTGCAGGAATACCCATAGTGCTGACAGGAAGGAAGTTCTAGGATATTGGCCCATTGATAGTGAAGGAATGATGATATATTCCCAATACAGGATGCTCTGTGTCTTGAAGTGGAACTTGCAGGTCGTGATGTTCCCATGGACCTGCTGTATTTGTCGTTCTGGTTGATAGAGTTTTCTGGTTTGGGCAATGCTGTTGAAGGATATCCAGTCTATTATTACAGTGCATCTTATAGCTGGTATTCACTGTTACCTCTGTGCGTCAGTGATGAAAGAAGTGGTTGGTGAAAGCAAATGGATGGGTGCCAATCAAGTGGACCATTTTATACTGCATCTATCCAGGCAAGTGGAGAATATTCATCAAACTCCTGACTTGTACAATGTAATTGGAGGGCAGGCACCAGGGGTCAGCGAGGATGTGAGTTACCTACCACATTGTTCGTTACTGCTGAGCTGTTCTTATGTCTACAGTATTTATATAGCAGGTACAGTTCAGCTTTCCTCTATGGTAACCTCCAGGACGTTAATAATGGGAGGATCGGCAATAGCCATGTCATTGCATGTCAAGGGGTATTGTTGTATTTTGCCCTGTTGGAGATGGTAAATGTCTGTCACTTCTGTGGTGCAAATTTTACTTGCCACTTATGAGTCCAAGTCAGGATCGTGCCCGGGTCTTGCTGCATTTGGACATGGATTGCTCCAGTATCAGAAGAGCATGAATGGTGCCAAGCATTGTGCAACTATCAGAAAATCTTCCCATGTTTGGATTTTCCTGGTCTGCATTGACTCCTTGATACCTAACATAAACTGTGGCTCAGTAGTTGGCATTGCTGCCACACAAAGCCAGGGAGACGGTTCAATTCCACCCTCGGGTGACTATGTGGAGTTTGCACATTCTCCCCGTGGGTTTCCTCCGGGTGCTCCAGTTACCTCCCACAGTCCAAAGATGTGCACGTTAGTTGGTTTTGCCATGCTAAATTGCCCATAGTGTCCAGGGATGTGTCGGTTAAGTGGGTTAGCCATTGGAATTGCAATTTTAGAAGGATAGGCTAGTGGGGGTGGGTCTAGGTGGGATGCTCATCGGAGGGTCAGAGGGCCAAATGGCTTGCTTCCACACTGTAGGGATTCTATGATTCTATGATAAAGGAAGATGATTGTAGTTGTTGCAGTGGTTGAAGAAGACAGCTCACTACAACCTTCGTCAGGGCAATTAGGGATGGGCAATAAATGCTGGCCTCACCAGTGACGTTCACATCCCATAAACAAATAATAATAAAAGGAAAAACTGCTGTGTCAAAGTGCCATTCTTTCATCCTGATAATTCTCAATTTGAACGAAATCACATCAGGGTGGGTGGGAGTGTGGGGAGGGGCCAGGGTTCTTCCCTGTTGTTATCACACTTTTGAACAGACCTCTGATCCATTAGAGTTGATCTTTCTTTGCACATTCTTTGAAGCTGTAACACAGTATTCTGTTTTCTGTTCTATTACCCTGATGCACTTATGTAAGGTATGATTTGCCTGGATAACATGCAAAATGATACTTTTCACTGTATATGTGACAATCATAAATCCAATCAAAATATCTAGAATCTTCACCTGGTAAAAATGCAAGTGCAATTTTCCCTTAGGAAAGAAAAACATAAAGTCTGCTTCAATGTTCCTTGATTCCACCTTTGAAGGTGTAAGTGCAGGAAGTGCATCGGTGGAGACAGATCCTCTTGCCTTTAACAAAGTACTCCAGGCAGAGACTCAGCAGACAGTGGGAGGAAGATTGTGGTGATGGTCAATGACGTTGGTATAGGTCTGTTGTCCTGTATGAGTGTCACAAAAATTCACTGATCTCGCTCGAATGAAATTCTGAGACAAACACTGCATCCTTGATGGTGAAGGACAGAGATTAGGGAGGCGAATTGTTGGTGATAATGATCGTGCACATCTTGCTGACTGGCTGAGACTGCAATGCCTGTGAGCACATTGTCTATCTGCGCTTAGTCTTGCAATTGTAAATGGCATGACTGGACTTAAAAGAGGAGCAAATGACTTTCAAGAATATAAATAATATGTATGCTATAATGGTGTTCCAAAGAAGCTAGGAGACAGTTTAATCGTTCAAAGCTGCTTTAAACCTTTTAAGAACTGCAACTGAATAAAAACAGATGTTCACTAAATTACTAAATCACAAGATAGATACAGATCAAGAAGGCCATCTTAGCTCATTCATCAAGAAAAAAAACTTACAAACTCCCTGCTACATCATCATGCTCAGCTGTTTCTCAAATGATTCCAGGATTATTACTTCCACTACCCTGTACTATTTGGATTTTAATTCTGTCTGTATATACCTGATTTGCACTTGAGTTTCACCTTGAACTTAAATGCCCTTGTACTAAGTTTTAGTTATGGATTTATCTTTTCCACACCATTCGCAACATTAGTCGAAAACCCTGTCAAAACTGTGCAGTCCAAATTCAAACTTCTTCTGCCAATTAGAATCCTCGTAAATAGATGAACAAAATCTTCAAGAAGTTTGTCAAAAAAAATGATGGCTCAGGAACAGCAGTGAATAAAGACCTTATAATGTGAGAAGACAGGAAACTGGTTTGAAAATGTTGCAGAATTTTTACTCAAAACAACGAAAGTTGTTGGTAAATCCAATATTTAATCTTTTTTAGAGTAATGGAAATTAATGTACTAAACTGAAGCTTAGTTAGCAGAAGTAATTGACTCAAAACTTAGTCAAAAAGCATTGTGAGTACAAAAGGTAATGGAATTACGTTATTAGTTTCTACGGGAATTGTTCTGATCATGTGCTGTATCTTTGTTGGAAAACCCACAGAAACACAGAGGAATCGTGTAAATACCATTGCACTGCTGGTATTCCAGCAAACTTTGGCAGCTAGTTAGGAGACTCCTCACAGACATCTATTTATTTCTTTCCTAGGAAGAATTTGGGCACTCACTATCCAGACAATTTTGATTTTTGCAACTTGCTACAATTTTTGCTATTTTTAACTCCCTGAAATTCTTCCTTTCAAACCAAAAATACATTTTGAAGAATTGCAAATATTTGAAGTATGAAAACAAAGCAGTTGTGCAAAATTCAGGGTGGACTTTTCCGCTCCATGGAGTAGCTTGGGCAATGGCACAAATGTAGGGAGAATGACAATATCAAAATTTTGTCGTCAAAATAAAATATTGTCATTTTTCTTTTAATGTTTAAATGGCAAGTTAAAGATCCCACTCTATGCAGTGACAACTTATTTCCACGCATTTGCATCTCATTATGAGCCTGACTTGCCTCCTTTATAATGACACTTCCAGTTCTCCTGTCCTTGCCTAAGAAATGAGATTGCAGCAAAATGAAAAAAATTATCTGGTGGCAGCAGCTGGCCATTTGCTTGTCTGGGCCTTCAACTAATTCTGTCTTCATCGCAACATCCCCTCATTCTCCATGGACACTCGTGCAAGATGGCATCGGCAAACCAACAAACTCATCATTCCTGCTCTTAGTACAATTCTCATACCATTTCAGACATTTTGGATTTTAATTTATAATTCAGAGATACCTACAACATGCAAGCTCCAGTCAAGTGTTTTGCACACACTGTCAGTCATGTAACTCATGCATCTACAGTGGATGCATCTTAATGGGTCTTAGATTCATTTTGTAGCTAGTCATGTTTCAAAGCCCTGCAAAATCAAGCAGGTGGACATATTGCTTTGTGGCATCATGCTATGTCAAAGTCCTACCTACAACATGTGCCACTAGATTGGTAGCAATCATACTTCATGGGCTTCAATCAAATGCCGCATCTGAGAGTCAAAGGGGAGCAGTCGTAGAGTCATAGAATCAAACTGCACAGGAACAAGCCCTTCGACCCAACTAAGCATACCCATCAGGAGATGTGGGGATTGTCTATGGTCAGTCATGAGGTGCCACCACAGCCTATCAAAGAGATAGTCTGATTTGGGTACAGGGGTTGTTAGGTGCTTTGACCTACCAAATCAAGTGCCGTTAGTCCAGAAATTACAAGTATTTGAGTTGGGGTTCTGTGGAGATATCAAGTTGAGGGGCTGGGCTGTTCCTAATCAGGACTGTCCTCACAGATCATTGTGGGAGGTGGGCAAAGGTTAGCTTTGGGGCTTTGGGCAATAATGTTCAGAGGTTTATCAGAGAGTAGACCAAGTCTGGGCATGGGTTTCATTGAACAAGTTTGGTAAGTGCATGATTATAATAAAACGGAGCAATTTGAGATGGAAAGGTGTGATCTCAGAGAGTGTTAGAGGGGACACGGGATTCCAGGAGGATGTTTTTCACATTGTCACTTAACCACTACATGGGGAGATCGTATTGTCAACAAGGGAATGGCAATTTGCAAAGCTCTGGCCTCTGTGAATAAATTGGAAACATTAACATTTATAAAGAAGGGGTTGAACGGAAGTGGGGGAAACTGAAAGGTCATCAGGGACACAGGGACAGCAACACAATGGGATGGAGGTGGGGTTTTATCCTGCATCTCAGGTGAAGCCTGCACCAGAACACAGAATCAAAACTTAGCCATCTTTGATCTAAAGGTTGCTGTGCCATAATGGTATAGAATGGCTGCCATTGCATGCAGACTATCCTTCAGGAATGGAATAAATTCCTTGTAACTTATGGCCCTGTTAGTCACACTTGCATTAATAGTACATCAACTGATTCAGTAAAGAATCATACTTCTGTTATGAAGACATATTGAAGAAGATGGGGCTGTTCTTGAGAGGAGATTTGATAGAAGTTTTCAAAATCATGAGTGGCTGGACAGAGTAGATAGGGAGAAGCTATCCCTGCAGGTTAAAGATAAAGCATGAGAGGGCATTGATTTAAAGTGATGGGTAAAAGAAATAAGGATAATGTCAGAATAAAAAATGTTTTCACGCTGTCAGTGGTTAGGGTATGGTATCCATCACCTGGAAATATGGTGAAGGCAGAAGCAACTGAGTCATTCAAGAGGTTACTGGATGCTCAGTTGGAAAGGGGAAAAGGCAGGAGATTGGCACTAGGTAATAGAACCAGTGGTGGACTGAATGGCCTCCTTCTGCACTATAACAATTTGTTGTAAATTATTTAACCTACTTTTCGAATCAACCTGTTAGGAGATGTAATTATACATCTCTGAAGCAGGTGGGACTCGAGTCAAGATCTCCCAGTCCAGGGGGAGGGACACTACCACTGTGCAACAGAGGGCTTTCAAGCAAGATCACATCATTATTGAAACGGAATCACAGACCAAACCTGATAACAATTCTTGCTCAACAAACACTTAATCTGAAAATGGGAAAAGGATAGCCCTCAATTCCTTTCATTTGGAAGTTAGCCACTAGACAGATCATGATAATTTGTAAATTGAAGCTCTACAATGATACTAACTGTTTGTGCATTTTCCATTCACAATGATCTCAATTGAGAACAGAAATAGTCTTTTTTTAAAAGAAGAAACCCTGAATCCCAATTAGTTACCAAAAGAAAGAAGTCACAAAATTCCAGTTTAAACAAAAGAATTTTTGCTCTATAAGAATCAAGCAAAACAAACACTAAATATTACACTGGGTGATGACTTATTCTCTAAAACTCAGAACCAACATAAGTTAATCATAAATTGCAGCTCATTATAAATCATAAATTAAATGTCATATACACCTATGACTGATCTAATGAATTGGTTCAACAGTCCATTCATTAATGTCATCAATCACAGCGTTAAAATCCTTCAAAACTCTGTCTTCCTTTCAAGGAATATCTATTCTTCTTCTTCTTGGGTTTCTTTCGATTTTCAGCTGAAAACTGCACAACGAACCTCAGCTCCACAGGCACAGTTTTCACCAAAAATGGCACAGGGTTGTATGCACTGCCGAACTCTGCTTACATCAGTCTGGATGGTCCAGATTCATCCACACGTTATGTGCAAGTAACAGAAACAGCCATGGCATCTGTATGCTGGTCTATTCCCAGAGCCTCTGTCTTCTTCAGCCTGCCTGCACTGCACCTCGAGAATCACCATCTGTACTCTGATGGTTCTGTATCCTTTGATATCTTTCATGCAGCATGAATCTCCCAGAAGTTTTGCTTTCCAAATCACAGTTGCAGTCTTAATTTCCTTAGAAATTAGGATTGTCTGTTTCTTTTCTTAGTTTCCCTTTGCAATTGGGGTTTTTCTCAAAAAAACACAAATTTGAAACCAAGGATTCCGTCAACACAAGCTGACACTATTTTACAACAGTATCAGTCCCATTTTAGACTAAATACAGCTCAGAAGCTGGTGGGATAGTGGTGATAGGAGTGTGGAGGGGGAATGGGGATGTTGTGGGATTACCTGGATCAAAGTTATTCAGATTTATCTAGTCTTGCAAAAATAAAATTTAGGGATGAGAAGATGTCAATATCTTTCAAACAAAACCTGTAAAGGTTGGGTTCTGTTGAATGTTCACATACAGATGAAAACCTTCTTTTTAGTATTGATGAATCCCTCGTACAATTGAAACTTTTCTGTTGCTGAAAAATGTTGAAGCATGGGACAGCAAATTAGTGCTGCTTGCTAAAATGAAGCAAATTCATTCATATGACGTTTCTATCCACAATTCCATTTGGGATATCAAACCATTTAAAAGAAACAAGTTAACACTTCTAAAATAACACCGTGGGATATCAGAAGGATGTGTTAATTTAGTATTCAGTCACCATGATTCATAACAGTGATTTCTAGCTTGTGTTCCTTTTCTACCCCTGTCAGAAATATTTATCTTCTTGTTATGGAAATAAAAATGATAATGCACTCCTTAAGAAATGTGAGTTTGCAGCAACAGGAATGTGAACCTGGCTTTTAATACCTTCAGATGTCTAACTGGTTGTCTCTTGTCGGAGGTTTGCAAACTGTTATAGTCTTATTGATATTAATGTCATTCCTTACATTTCCCACTGGATGCTGACTTCTTTAATAGGAGCAGTCAATGCTTTATCCTTAGCTACAGCACAGCACCAACAAGTGATTAAGGTGAAAGTGGCTTTCAAAGTTACAAACCAAAGTTGGAGGCTGCAACAAATTGGACACATTACATCACACATTATAATGCATATTGGATTGACAAATTACAGATAGAATGGGCACCGTAATTCCAACCCTTGTTTTGTATATTATTTTCAAACAATAGCACTTTTGCAAGTGCTGTGACAGGGATACTGAAATAAAGCAACAGATGCATTCATACCAAGGGAACATCAGTCTGATCTCAAAAGCACATCTGCAACCAGACATGAACAATCTAAACCATTGGCATGTCCCAGAAAACTCTTCTGAGTGAAAGAGTTTCCAAAGAGCAGTTAGCAGTTTATTTTACATAACTCCTCCGGGAACATATGATAAACAAACAATCCTGTAGCTGTGGCTGTCAGAAAGCATTATCTTAAAAGTTCAGCTCTGCCCTCCAACTACTCCAGACGTTTGTGAAAATAATCCAGGCTGACACTTGAGCCCAGGACTCATTGTCAGGGATAACAGGGTGATTTTCATCTGCCTTTTGCCCCATTTGAATTGAAAATGGAATGATGTGTAGATAAAGATTTGAGTTGCCACCAAGGGGTTTCCAAACACCTAACAGAATCAATAGGATCTAAATAGATGTCCAGTGTACTCACATAAACAGGATTATTAAAGCATTTAAATCAATGTTTGAATCAAGGGTTGAAGAACCTCAATGAAGATTTCATATTCTAATGGATAAATGTGTAAGCATGCATCTATTGATACTCAATGGAGAGCTGCCTAAACAAAGGGACAGTAAGAGACAGTCATGGAAGTACAGTAACAAGTTTTCTGACAGCTCTGGTCACTGTTTGTTTCCATGTCACTCCCCCTGGGTAACCATACATTTAACAATGCTCTTTTGGCTTGTCTCCACAGAGCAGCTGTTGGATTTTCAAACCCTTCAAACTGGTGATAGGAGCCAGTAGCCACTGGGAAGGTATAACTGATTATTCCCACCCCAAACTACACCATAGTTCAAAGCTCTCCAGCTGCTTTTCAGAAAAGGTCTCATCTGCCTAGGGATCCAGGAAATTATCGGAAGGAAAAGTCCTAGTATCTTGGCTAACGTTTCTTCCTCAGTCAACTTCATCAAGACAGATTAATTGAACATTTATCTCATTGCTATTTGTGGGATCTTGTGTGCAAATAAGCTGCTGTTTCTCTACATTACAGCAATGATTGCGCCTGAAAAGTAATTCACTAGTTATGAGATGCTTTGGGACATCCTGCAGGTGTGAAGAACAGTATTTTACGTCCTTTCGGTTCTGATTGGTTGATTGAATTGAATTGAATGATGCATTGTCACTTGTATTTAAGGGAAAATGCAGTGAAAAGCTTCAACTGTCGCCGCACTTCGGCTGCATTTTGAATAACTTTAAAATAAAAAAAAGAGATATAACTGAAAGAGAATCCATCCTTGTTCTTCATCCATGGTTCCAGTTCAAGGCTTCACCCTGCCGTCCCCAGCACCAGACCCACCAGTATTAGAGTTGTCTCACTCAAGGCACCATCTCTGTGCCGCTGGGCCCGAGCATACATTGCACATCCAATTTATTTTTCCTAGTTGCATTTGGTCATATTAAATTGAAAGGTTCTTTTCTTAGGGATTCATTCTTCAGGGGTCATGTTTGCCTCCTAACATTCTTCCTTCCCTTCTAGTTTGTAATCATGTGCAACTCTGATCATATTGTATTGAGCTCCTGAATCAAAGCCTAACAGAAATTAACGACCAGCAGTGGTCCCAATCCTTGGGTATACCAGCAACACCGTCCACACAACACCTACCCCTTTGCTATTGCAGCTTTCTAACCTTCAACCGAACTCTTAACCATTCCTGAGGATGACCTTGATTCCTCACCACATTAAGGTTCGGTAACAATCTTTCATTGCCGTGGTGCAACAAATGAGCTTTTATCATTGATCTATAGAATGGTAGAGTTGATTTATAGAATGGTAGGATGTGAGTGTGCGTTTGCAGTACCCCACACATTGAGCTCCCAAACACAAACATTGAGTGGGATAGCAAGCAGAAGCCAGATGCTTCCTGCTTTGAAAATTACAGATTGGTTACTGCCAGTTTTTGCACACTTCCTATCTTTATGGAGCCAAACAGTGATGAAGACATCATACAGCCATTCATTAACATTGGCTTGTTATATCTGCTCGCACCCTCTGCTTTACCCTGCTGACCTGTATAGGTGCACTCTTCACATGATATAGCTGTAAATAGGTGATCTATCTTCCCTTTTGTGTGTTGTATATTCAATCCACACCATTGGTGTTGATTTAGATTTTTGAGGCACATGTGGGAAATACAATAGATGGGCAGCATGTTCACGGCAATGTGGGGACCCAGTTTGAGAAGTGAGAGCTATTCCTACCACCACATAAATGGTGAAATAAACAGTGTAGCTCTTGCATTGAAACAGCTTGACATGGAATGATCAGAGCTGGAAGAGAATGTTTCAGGGAAGCACAAGGGCAATTGTGTGCAGTGTGCATCAACACAGGTCAATGGAGTAAAGCAGGAGATGCATGCTGCTATTCCTAAGTGAGGCCATCCCTGGACATGGTGGCTATCCATTCTGAAATAGGAAGAGGTTAATATAAGGTGCATAGGCATCTCCCTGGTGCAGAAGGATGCAAAAATGCTGCTCAAAGGGTAAGGAGGGCATAAAGATGCTTTGCTCACTATCCAGTGTACTGCCAGCTTCCTGGCACATTAGAGCAGCAGTCTAGCCAGAGGCTGCAAGGAAGGTAGTTAAATGTGTGTCTCTTTTTGAAGGAGAATATCAAGTCTGCCAGTAGCCATAAAAGTGAAAGCGACTTTGAACATCAATCATTGCATCAGGCAGGTGGTGGATGCTCTATTATCAGAAATACAGATTTGTAAAATGATAGAGCCACTCAAGACCAGAGAACGCTGGGCTTTCCTTCAATGGCAGGGTTCTCTCAGATAGAATGTGAGGTCATCAAGACGCTGGTCGAGTAGCCAGGAGCATTTATCAGTAGGAAAGGACTCCACTCTCTTCACCTTCAGCAGGTGTGTGTTCAGTACATACATTTGCTCCAGGTATTTTCAAGATGTGGTGAAGGCTCGAAGGGCTGAATGGCCTACTCCTGCACCTATTTTCTATGTTTCTATTTCCTGGCAGTTGCCATGATGTTTTAATTCCGAGATAATCACATATGTCGGCTCTATGCCAACACTGAGACTTTGTGGGTGGCAACTCTGGTTCGAGGGTTATGTATGGAAGAAATAACGGAGGACCATCGCTGTGCAACCCTATAATGGAGGCACAGAGTCACTAAAACTGCTGCTATCTCAGCATAACGGCCAGCATTTAGCAGGACATTTGGTTACCGAGAATGTGATAGCAATGTCGCGACCGGCTGATGAAGGGGCTTCCTCCAGTACCTTCCCTCAGGGGACTTTCACAGGATGATGGCACATTGAACTCTGCCCACTATGGCCCTCCTGGGAGTTGTGGACCTTGAGGAGGAGGGTTGCAGTGGAGTAGCACACACCTTAAAATGAAGAAGAGGAAAGTATAATGATGGAGGAAGGTGATCCTGCACAGCAAGGTCTTCCTGATGTCCAGCTGAGGTGTCAAACCATTGACCAGGACAAGAGAAGCTCAGGCTGCGTTAACGAAAGCACCTTTCTCCTGAGGCTCGCTCATCATAGAGAGCATTTGGCCATATTGCATCCCTCTTCTGACAAGGAAAGGCTGTATCCAAAATGTCTACAATGTAGCCAGGTGTGTCTTCCTCACTGCCTGGAAGACATATTTTCATCAGCCGTACCATGTACCCAACCACCTTTTGATTCAGCCATATGCTTCATCATGCTGATGTATTAATGCTCCCAAAGCAATGGGGTCATTACCATAAACCGTCTCATTTCATTGAGGATTAATCAGTGAATGAAGGCATGACTAAAGTTTTTCAAACGAATCCCAAAGTGAAACTAGTAACACAGCAGCTTCTGTTCACAGCTGCTTACGCAAGGTGTTTCCCCATTGACTGAGGAAGAAGACGGGTTTAGTTGCTCCCTTGGGTTTGCAAGCCACAGAGATTTCTGTCGTTCTTGCTGTATAGATGGTACCTTTGTCAGAAGGATTATGGGGACAGCTAATGATTAAGGTGTCAAGTATAGGGTGACACTATAGACATCATCCTTGCTTTCTCCAGCCCTTATATGGTGTACATGCACATCCAAGGATACTAGCACCTGGGGAGGCATCTGCCTATCCATCATGCACTCTTGCATATCATCATTACTGACCAGTCAATGCTATAGAATCTGGCATGCATTGTGTGTATGGCATTGTGATAGTTCTGCAGTATGATCGAGTCATAAGGTCACAGAGTCATACAGCGTGAAAACAAACCCTTCATTCCAACTCATCGATGCTGACCAGACATCCTAAACTGGCCTGGTCCTATTTGCCAGAATTTGGCTCCCCTTCTAAACCCATCCTATTCATATACCCATCCAGATGCCTTTTGAATGTTGTAATTATACCTGCCTCCAGCACTTCCTCTGGCAGCTCATTCTATACACATCCCACCCTCTGCATGGAAAAGTTACCCCTAAGGTCCTTTTTACTTCATTCTCCTCTCACCTGAAACTATACCCTCTAGTTTTGGACTCTCCTATCCTGGGAAAAAGACCTTGGCTATTCACCCTATCCATGCACCTCATGATTTTATAAACTTCCATAAGATCACCCCTCAGTCTCTGAAGTTCCAGAGAAAAAAAAACTATTCAGCCTCTCCCTCCAGCTCAAACCCTCCAGTCTTGGTAACATCCTCATAAATCTTTTCTGCACCCTCTCAAGTTTAACGATATCCTTCCTATAGAAGTGCAACTTAGAATTGTACTCAGTATTTCAGATGTAGCCTCATCAATGTCCTGTACAGCTGCAACATGACATTCCAACTCCTATGCTCAATGCAGTGACCAATTAAGGCAAGTGTGCCAAATGCCTTCTTCACCACCTTGACTACCTGTGACTCCAAGTTCAAGGAGCTATGCACTCTTCCTCTAGGCCTCTTTATTCGGCAACACTCCCGAGGGCCCAATCATTAGCTATATAAGTCCTGCCCTGATTTGCCTTACCGAAATGCAACACATCACATTTATCTGAACTAAATTCCATCTGCCACTCTCCAGCTGATTGGCCCATCTGATCAAGGTCCCATTGTCTCTGAGATAATCTTCTTCACTGTCGAATATGCCACCAATTTTGGTGTGATCTGCAAACTTACTAACCATACTGCCTATATTCACAACCAAATCATTGATATAAATAAAGAAAAGCAGTGGACCCAGCACTGATCCTTGTGGCATTTCACTGGTCACAGGCCAGTGCTACACCTGCCCCCATACCTCCCCCCTCACCCCCATCCCAGGCCCCAAGAAGACTTTCCACATCAAGCAGATGTTCACCTGCACATCTGCCAATGTGGTATACTGCATCCGCTGTACCCGGTGTGGCTTCCTCTACATCGGGGAAACCAAGCGGAGACTCGGGGACCACTTTGCAGAACACCTACGCTCGGTTCGCAACAAACAACTGCACCTCCCAGTCGCGAACCATTTCAACTCCCCCTCCCATTCCTCAGACGACATGTCCATCCTGGGCCTCCTGCAGTGCCACAACGATGCCACCCGAAGGTTGCAGGAACAGCAACTCATATTCCGCTTGGGAACCCTGCAGCCCAATGGTATCAATGTGGATTTCACAAGTTTCAAAATCTCCCCTCCCCCTACCGCATCCCAAAACCAGTCCAGCTCGTCCCTGCCTCCCTAACCTGTTCTTCCTCCCACCTATCCCCTCCTCCAACATCAAGCCGCACCTCCATCTCCTACCGACCAACCTCATCCCGCCCCCTTGACCTGTCCATCCTCCCTGGACTGACCTATCCCCTTCCTAACTCCCTACCTACACTCACCTTTCCTGGCCCCATCCCCGCCTCTTCGACCTGTTTGTTTCCTCTCCACCTATCCTCTCCTCTATCCCTCTTCTATCCGCCTCCCACTCTCTCCCTATTTATTTCAAAACCCCCTTCCCCTCCCCCTTTTCTGATGAAGGGTCTAGGCCCGAAACGTCAGCCTCTCTGCTCCTATGATGCTGCTTGGCCTGCTGTGTTCATCCAGCCCTGCACCTTGTTGTCTCCCTCCACTACTACCCTCTGTTTCTACCTTCAAGCCAATTTTGTTTCCAATTGGCTAACTCTCCCTGGATCCCATGTGATCTAACCTTACGAACCGGTCTACCATTCAGAACCTGGTCGAGCGCTTTGCTGAAGTCCATATAAACAACGTCTACCACTCTGCCTTCATACATCTTCTTTGTCACCTCCTTAAGAAACTCAATCAAGTTAGTGAGACATGATTTTTCATGCACAAAGCCATGGTGACTATCTCTAATCAGTCCATACCTTTCCAAATGCATGTAAATCCTGTCCCTCAGAAACCCCTCCAACGTTTTACCCACTACGGATGTAAGGCTCACTGGTCTATAGTTACCTGGCTTTTCCTTACAGCCTTTCTTAAAAATTAGCTCTACATAAGCCACCCTCTGGTACATCACCCATGGTTATCTGTGACACAAATAAGTCAGCATGGGGCCCAGCAATCTCTTCCCTAGCTTCCCACAAAGCTCTTGGAAATACCTGATCAGGTACAAGGGATTTATCTACATTTATGCGCTTTAAGACCTCCAGCATCTCCTCTTCTGTAATATGAACTCTTTTCAAGACATGACTTTCTTATTTCCCTAAATTCCCTAGCTTCTATTATTTTTCCTCCATGGTAAATGCTTATGCAAAATATTCATTTTTTGTGGTTCTACATATAGGCACCCACACTGATCTTTGAAGGATCCCATTCTTTCCCTAGTTACTCTTTTGCCCTTAATATATTATATAATCTCTTTGGATCTCCTTAATTCTATTTACCAAAGCTTTCTCATGTCCCCCTTTTGCCCATCCTTTTTCCTTCTCAAGTATACTCCTATTGCCTTTATACTCTTCTAGGCATTCACTCGATCCCAGCTGTCTATACTTGATACATGTCTCCTTCTTTTCTTGACCAGAGCCTCAATTTCTCTCGTTATCCAACATTTCCTATAGCTACCAGCTTTGCTCTTCACACTAACAGGAACGTATCATCTTTGTATTCTGGTTATCTCAATCTTAAAGGCCTCCCACTTCCCAACTGCCTTTAGCTATGAATAGCCTCCTCCAAACAATTTTTGAAAGTTCCTGTCTAATACCATCAAAATTGACTTTGATCCTGAGATTGGCCAGCTGTCGGTGGAGGTGGTCATGTGCTCATATACTGAGACATTACAGACCAAATTTCACATGCAGACTTTAGGAGCCACTGCCACTTCAAACAATATCTCCAGGGAGGTGTCAGAGAATCTTGAAGCCACACTTCCACGATTGCATGTGTCGCTGCTGTACCACTGCATTCTGGTCACTGGTAACACCCAGGATGCTGGAATCTGTAATCTTTCCTGTTGGATGCCCTTGAGAATAGATGCGCCACATTGATATCCCACCTCCTTAACCTGTCTGCCATCCCTAATTGGATAGCAAATGTGCCAGCAGGCCACCAACTTGGTTACTTCCTTCAAAATACTCTCAGACATCTGACAGCAACCTCGAGAGGGGCCATAACGTTTCCATTCTGGCTCCGAAATTAAAATTCAGCCCACAATCACAAAAACTAGACTCACTTTGCAATACAGTCCCAACAAAGTGCTGCATTGCCAAAAGAAGTTACTTTTACAAAAGGCATTAAATAGAGGAAGCGAAAATGTTAAACATATCACCACACTACTTTGCAAAAGAGCCAAGCATTTTTTCTGGTCTTGCGGGCAATATTTGTCCCTCAATCAGTTTTATTGAAACACATCATCTGGTCATTATCTGAATTTTTTTTTAGGACCATGATATGCATAATTGCCTGTAAAAACTCTATACGTCACAACATGGACGACAAATACTTCAGTTGCTGCGAAGCACTTTAGATGTTCTGATCTTGTGAAAGGACCATAATGACACGTATTTCTCTCTTTTATTACTTTGGCTGCGGATTGCACATTGCATAAGAGATGTTCGAATATAAATTAGGAACGAAAATCTCCTATTTTCCCAATGCCAAAAATACCTTGAAGCCCAGCAAAGCAATAATGTGTGAAGTATTTCTGCTGAAGTAATGTATTACAGAGAATGCTATTTATTCTTATACTAATTAACATTTCTTTTTGGGGTGACTACAGTTCTTTGCTACCTGCCTAGCATTTTTATCCTCTACTGGAAAAAAAGAAAACAAATTTGTAAGATCAGGAAATAATAAAGTGGGAAAATGAAAGAGAGTATTGAAGGTAATTTGAATTCACATCTGGATTATGTTTACCCTAATATTTCAAAATAAAGCTGGATCATTAGACGTGTCTCGTTGGAAAGAATGTGGCCAGCCTCACTTTTTATTTATTAGTTTCTCAACACCTAGATTACATAAAAACGACTGTTCATTCAAGCTTCCACAATTAATGCCTTGTGAGTACAGTGTCTATCTTTAACTTATGTACCATATTTAAGCTCTATGGGAACACAAATTTAATTTTTCAAAGACGCAACCACGTGTGTAGATGTGGGTAATGCATTCGACGTAGTCTACTTGAACTTTGGCAAGGCTTTTAAAAAGGTTCCACATGGGAGACTGATAGCAAAGGTAAGAGCTCATGGGATCCAAGGAAACTTGATATATTGGATCCAGAATTGGCTGAATAGTAGGAAGCAGAGGATGTTGGTTGAGGAGTGTTTTTGTGTTTGGAAGCCTATGTCCAGTGCGTTCCGGGGATCGGTGTTAGGCCCTGGCTGTTTGTTGTAGATATAAATGGTTTGGACTTGAATGGTTTAGACCAGATGGCAAATGAAGAGGAGATAGCTTTAGATTACAGGACGATATTGACTGGCTGGTCAGATGAACTGATCAATCTAAATAAGAACGAGTTGATGTACTTGGACAGGACAAGCAAGTCAATGACAAACGGCACAACACTGGGAAGTACTGAGGATCAGAGGGATCTTGGTATGCACATCCACTAGTTCCTTAAGGGAGCAGGACTGGTAGATAAAGATGTTAAGTAGGCATAAGGGATACTTACCTCTATTAGCCGAGGCATAGATTTTAAGGGTAGGGAGGTAAGGCTGGAACTATATAAAACATGAGTTAGGCCACAGCTAGAGTATTGTGTGTAGTTCTGGAATGCATATTATAGAAGGGATGTGATTGCACTGGAGAAGGTGCAGAGAAGATTTATCAGGATGTTACCTGGTGTGGAGAGTTGTAGGTATGAAGAAAGATTAGACAGATTGGCGTTGTTTTCCTTGGAGCAGAGGGAACTGTGGGGGGGACTTGAATGAACTAATGGGCAGGAGGTTTAAACAGAATGTGAAAAAAACATCTTTTTCACCCAAAGGGTGGTGAGAATCTGAAACTCATTGTCTATAAGGGTGGTAGAGGCAGAAACCCTAATAACATTTAAGAACTATTTAGATGGTCACTTGTGATGCCCAGACATACAAGACTATGTGCCAAGTGCTGGAAAATGAGATTAGAATTGTTAGTTGGTATTGACCAATGAAGAATTGATAGGCTGAAGAGTTTTTTTCCGTGCTCCTCCATCGCCTCACTGCCATCTACACAGGACCCAACCAAAGTTGAAGTCACCACTCTTGAGGTGCCATCTTTCACTGCTGAGCTGATTCTGCTCTGCCAACACCTCATTGCAGCCTGCACCAGATCTGCCAACATCAGAGTCATGTCTCTCACTGCTGGACCCACCTTGATGAAGTCTCTGTGATGCCCTTCTGTCGCCGCTTCACCACCACCAGCGCTGGACCCAAACAATGGGGCAGGCAGATCCCATTCTCATTGCCAACAATTATGATCAGTGAGGGCTAAGGGAGTGGGTCATGAGCCTGCATCCAGCTGTCTCATAACTGCCATGTCCATAAGGCAAGTGACCAATTCAGAAACTTTGCAATTTTAAAGGATGTTGAAGAATAGTGGCTTGAACCAGCTTGAATACCTTGGCTTGAATTCAGGACCCATATCAAAGATAAATTCAAATGGTTTTGCCAACTTCATTTTGCCAAAATGCTGTATGGTAAGTTATGTGTGTTTTTAATACGTTATTTGATTAAATTGCTGTTTTGAAAAGATAGTGACCATGCAAGTGAATAGCATATTGGAAGTAGAAAAAGTATTCAAATACATTAGAGTATATTGTCCACTGATTTAAATGCTGTTCTGCATTGTACAGTATTGAAATTCAGAATTTATTGGTTCATGTGTATTTCATTCATGATTTCCTTGCGTTTTGTCTCAGACATACGTTTTACAGTGTCAAAGGTTTGGCAGGTGGCTGAGCTCTTTGAATTTTAGCTCAGCTGTTTGTTTGGCTGTTTCAATGCTTCAAAAGATGTTGGGCTTATAGCTAACTTCAAAGACATTTACCTGTCTGGCTTTGGAGGCGTTGTGTTTGATATAGTTGTCCAATGGAATCTCATTATGAAAGCTCCAAACTGCAAGATGGATTCAGTGCAAGAGGGACTCTTTATACATTTGTGCTATAGAAATGTTCAGTGCTAAGATACTAAGCTGCAAACACACAAATGGGTTCATTTCAGGAGGGATTGTTAACACAGCTTTCAAAGGGGTAGTGAGTTTGGTTATTTGGACCTACTTATGAGCATTAAAAAGGATTGTGGTTTTTACTTACATTTTGAAGTACTTGTTAACTATTTTGACAGATTTATGAACAGTTAAGGTAATTGTGGGCTTAAGTAGATTTTGAAGTACAGATTTTACATCTTGTCAGATTCCTGAGCAGTTAAGAGGCTAATGCTTTTCAGTGTACTTTGAAGTACTGTCTGATTATTTTGAAAGATTTATGAACAGGTAGGGGATTGCAATTTTTAGGTGGTATTTGAGGTACAGCTTGCTTATTTTGACAGATTTATGAGCTTCTGAAAGCCTTCCCACTGTTATTTTGGGCATTTAAGCTATGCAAACTGCAGCTAATAGATAACTAGTCATGGAAAGTACAGAAGAACGGGGAAATTAGAAATTGAGGTAGTTATTAGGGATTAGATTTATCAGGTAAGGTGGGTATGGGGTGACGGAGTGTGGGGTTATGGTAGTTGTGTTGTTAAGACATATGTGATGAATATCGGCTGCTGAGGGATATATAATGTGTGTGTTGGTTAGTGTTACCACCCAGCAGGGTATGGTAGCAAATCCTGAGACCAAATAGAACTGGGAAACAGGAGATAGTTTCATTTTAAATAAGGGATAATTGTGTAAGAATTTGACTATGTATTTACACACACACATATGTATATACATATATATACACTATAGGGAACAAATAATCAGGTTGTTAAGGTCTTTTGCTGTGTGGGTTGAAATAAAACTCTGACTAGAACAGTGTCTGCACTCTGTCTAAATAACCTTTAACCTCTGATGTTTAACAGTTAGGAGAGGAGAAGGGATAAGAAAGTTTCAGAGCTTCATGGGGTATGATGTTTTGAGGATGTTAGGGTTATGGTGATCACATTGATTTCCAGAACTGTGCTGATGTCCTACTAAATGTCCGTCCTACTCAAAGGGAGTCAATAGTTGAGAGATATTATTGTTAGACTATTAATCCAGAAACTCAGTTCATTTCTGGGGACCTGGGTTTGAATCCCACCACAGCAGATGATGGAATTTTAATTCAATCTACTGATGACCATGAAACCATTGTTGATTGTCAGAAAAATCCATCTTACTCACAAATGTCCTTCAGGGAAGGAAATCTGCCATCCTCACCGGGTCTGGCCTACATGTGACTCCAGAGACACAGCAAAGTAATTGACTCATCTGTCTTGTGGCCACTTCAGGATGGAGTAGCTAGCAATGCCCTCATCCTGTGAATGAATAAAAATAAATGAAACCTGGCCTTTTAACGTGCCCAAATGTTCATTTCATTCATGCCTCAAGCCTGCTGTTGCTGGTAGAGGACCATACTCCAGCATGGCCCTGCCACCGCACCATGAAACTAAGATTCACAGACAGTAGGCGGGGTCACATTGTTGGAAATTTTTCCCAGCTCCTGATTCTTGCCTCCAGAATGAAAATCTAGACCACATTTTTTGTTAGGTAGTGTTCTGCATATCATACACTGTTTTATGATTCACAGTAATGTGTTAGGAAAAAGCAGTAAGTAACTCAACCTTTGAACCTGTTCTGCTATTTATTTATATCACGGCTGACTTGCATCTCAACTCTATTTGCTTGTCTTTGTTTCATATTCTTTGATAACCTTCCTGATTGAAATTTATCAGACTCTACCTTGAAAATCGAAATTGTTCCAGTTACCGCTTCTTCCATGCTTCATAAACTTTCCAACCAAAAATTCATAACACCAGATGTTCTGTCAGTCCCATTGACATTGTTGCTGCTTAAGAACAGTCCCGTGATGGAGGTCGATGAACTCATATTTCAAGTCAGCTGTGTGTCGACTTCATTCAGAACACATTCACAGGTGCCTAGATAAATATTTTTGGAAGTCTCAGCCTATTGAAGACTAGTTTCCTCAAACTAATATGTGTATAGTCTGAGTCAAATCCTTGTTCCTCTTACGTAGCCTCTGCAAGTTTCAATACCAACTTTGCACTCATTCTCCATTGTGTTTCAAGATAATCAAACATCAAGCACACAATTCATTCATAATTCCTGTGACTTATTAGTATTAGCATTTACAGAAATGTTATTCGATCCTTCACTGTGCATGACCATTGTGACTAAATGATATTTCCCCTGGTGTGCTTGAACACTTCTTTACCTGAGTTGATGTTCGGTGCTCAAAACAATTATTCTTTTGGGATTGTGATGTCTCTGCAGTGCTCTGGGATGGTTTACACAACAGGTTAACCCTTTGTTATAGGCTCTGTTGCAATCTGATTCTATATGGTTGCAGGCTTTTACAGGGAGATAGCTAATGGTGGGCTGTTGTGAAGAATTGCAGCCCTGATGGCACAAACACCAGCTACACAATTGCTATTTGGAACAGGATTCGAGCAGGCAGAGATCAGTGGGTTAACTGACATTTGGAAATAGAAATGTTTCTTATCACTCAGAGACTCACCTTCAAATTCCTCTGAAATGTAGCCCAGCCTATACTGCAAACTGGTAGGCATAGATCTCTCAAAGATTTCCTCAATACCTACAATTCTTCATTCACTTCTTCCAGATTGAAATTCCTTCTTGAATTGAATGGGATAACATGTGGAGATGGCCTACGCTGCTACATTTTCAGGATGTACTTTAATGTTAGGAAACTTTCTCAAATGTCTCTCATCAGTATAGTGAATCCATGCTGTACCACGCACCTTGGAAAAATACTACCAGAATCTCCAGGACTGCTGAGATCATCATCCACATGGTCTGCAGCCATAGGCTGACTTTTCTTCAGTCTCATTGGATCCACTGGCTTCCTTGAGTTCTATATCTCACTGTCTGTTGATTCTTTTAATGAATCTAAATGATCTGTATATTCTCTGCACAGGCCATTCAATTCAATGTTCTTGGACTGTTCCCTTGCGAAAATGTGAGTGATGATGTGTTTGAGTTAACACCAGTGACGTCAGGGGTAGAAAGGGCTGTAATCTCTTGGTCACCATCATTTTTTTCTTTTTCTGTTATCTATTCTCTAGCCAGGAAAAGAAAAGATGACTAGATATATTAAGTCTGCTCGATCAACATGCTAGTTGAACGATTGCTGCGCGATCCAGCGAATTGGTGACTGCCAGGAAAACCGAAGAACATGTAAAAAATGTCTCGTTTGTTACACTTTGCGAAAACATTAGACAACAGCTCTACAAGTTTAGCTTTAGATTTAGCTTTGAGCATAATACTACTAAAGAAAAAAACAGCTGTTTCTCAGCAGAACACAATGGATTGGAGGATAGCCTGTTTGTCAGCAGCGCTTACGACGATGAAGCAGTAGGATAGAATGGATTCAAACAAGGGCTGAATCTTACCAAAAATCGACCAAGTATCACTTTTGGGGAGTTTCATGAACCATTTCCCTGACTGAGACCCCAGCATCTTTTCTTACATAATCTTCCCAAATTTGCCTCATCGACTCTGCGCCACACTCTTATGGCACCTCACCTGTTGTATTCTCTCATTTCCTGCTGGTAGAAATATTGGCCACTGCTGGGACCTCCTGGGAGTCCTGGCAAGCTACCATCTTAATGCTTAGCTATGTACCTACTCAAGTGCTAGCTGCCCTCAGTTGCCCAGCATGGCTCATTTTAATTGGCCACAGTCATGTTGGACAGAAGGTAATTGACACCTCACTTTGCCAACAGAGTGCAAAGAGATATCTCACTGCTCACGAGTGGAAATCTTATCTTTCTGTCCAACACTTAGTTGGCAAATGGAACTTTTTTTTCTTGATAATTGGAAGCTCCTCATTGCTGATTTCTTGTGATTTCCCCAACGTTCTCACCAATGCCTATATTGTTGAGGAGCTGGGAAGATTCTGTCCAGGGTGTTTGCGGGGTTTGATGGATGTATAATGAGGAGAAGTTTATACAAGATTAAATTTGAACAGAAAGGAGAAGAATTAATTGTGTACAAAGCTTTGAGGCTTTGAGATGGAATACTAGAGTTGACAATTGAAACGGAGACTGTGCTACATTTCAGAATAGGTTAGAAAATTGTTTGAAGGAAATAAGCATAAAAGAATCTGATAATAGGATAGGCATGGAGAAGTAGGTCAATTGCTCATACATAGAATAAATATCACTCAGTCTGTTTTGGTCAAATATCTTGTTTCTCGTTGTATGTATTATTTAATTCCAAGCTCCTTGGACTGCAGTCAGGGATAGAAATTGATTTTGCTACTTAAAGTCACTGAGATAAAAACTGAAACCAGACATTTTAGCCCGGCAATACCAAAATTACATTCCAAGTCAAATTGTGCAAAGTATGGCTACAACAAATTCTTTGTTAAAACTGAAGTAGAGTGTTGATGCATCATGAATTTACTCAGCTCTTCGGTGTTAATAATTATTCTGCCTGTGTATCTGAAGCAGCTTCCATGATGTTGGAATTTATTAAGGAGAAAATATAAATGAGATTACAATTAAAAAAAATTGATTTGAAATGCCTTTAATAATTGCTTTACTTGGATTTTAGTCATAAGCCTTGATCCAACTATGTTATGAATTTGCATGTGGTGGAGAGGGAGTGGAGGCTGGATGTTTTCTTATAGGGGAACAGGGAATACTGGAGTGCAATTCACCCTGCATTTTACTCGCACATGTTCTAGTTGCTAGCTGGAGTGATATTAACAAAGATTCAATAGTAGCTTATCCAGCAAGTATATATCTCTGCATGGGGGAGGAGGAAATTAAATGGTGGGAAAGTTAAATGGGGCGAGAGGGTAGTAAAGAATGGGTCAACAGATAGAGAAACAGAAATGGTATTATATTCAGAGCATAACAGTGCAAGAAATGTTAGGAACAGTGCTCCTTTCTCTCAAATCACGTCTGTGTCTGCTCCTGTATGCATTTACAAGAATGTTGGAGTTTAAAACAACACAATCAGCAAGGTGAAGGATTGACAGCTCACAGAACTTTGGTCCTTTTAAACATAATTGCATGTTGATATTGTCCTTGAAAGGCTATGGCTGATTTATTGCTCAAAAAGGCAGTAATCAAATTAAATGTACTTGAAACCTAGAAGATAAATTAAGTAGTCTGTGTCTACACACAAGACATGGGCAGAATGTAGACTTGGATTGGTAGGTGGCAAGGAACATTCTCACGTTACCAATGGCAGATTTTGACTACTTACCTGCCTTACTTCATATTCAACTGCATTACCATTGCTATAACCTCCACCATCGACATCCAGGGGGTTACCATTGACCAGGAATTAGATCAACCATAGACACACAGTGGCTACAAATGCAGTTCACAGTTGGGAATTCTGTAGTGAGTAATGCAATTGTGTCAAACAAATCAGGAGTGTGATGAAATACTCTCCACTTGCCTGGGTGAGTACAGCTCCTACTACATGCCAGAGACTTGCCATTAGGCAGGGCATAGCTGCACCGGATAAGTGTGTACAAACTATAAGATGCATTGTATCAAGTTACCAAGTCTACATTGATGGTACCTTTTAAATCTGTGACCTCCATCACTGGAATAACAAGGACTGCAGGTAGATCTCCTTCAAGCTTTCCTCCAGCTCTAATCTTCCTCACTTGGAACTATATCACTGTTTTGTCACTGTGACTGGGACAAAATACAGGAACTCCTTCTTCCAACAGCACTGTGGGTATATTTACTGTAGTAGTTCAACAATAAAACTCATGGTCACCTTTCTCAAATATAATTAAAGCTAGGTAACAAATACTGGCCCAGCCAGTGATGCCTATATCTTTTGAAAATAAGAAATAAACTCTGATTGCCTGCAGTTTCATGAAGTCAATTGTGCCTTATGGCTTCTTATGAGCGACTGTACCAAATGGTTTCTGGAAGTCCACATAAATAACATCCAAAGTTATTCCATGGTGAACTACAGCAGTCGCCTCTTCAAAAAAATCTAGTTAGCTTCATCAGGCATTGCATTTACCACTCCATACTGCCTCCCCCTTATCCTCATTTCTCTGAACTCTGGATATGTATCTCAGGCTACAAACTACATTCAGAGACCAACAAGAGGACTCTTTTGGAAAAGCAAATAATGCTGCATTGTTCAGTGAGTGTGCTCTTCAGTGGTTGGAACTGAAGCATATTTTGAGGGTCGACCAGATTTTGCATCAAACACTGCTATTCATAGCCACCTATTCATACTTTTCAATATTTTGCTTTTGACTTTCAGCTTTGTGGTTTCCATTTTGTCCCTAATCAATCCAGCAGATGTGTTTTTTTTTTCCCTCGGGAATTTATTGACGTTATGTGATGGAAGAAGAATGAAGGGGGAAAATACCTAGGCTGGCCAGGGTAAAACTAATTCACAATCATAGAGACCCAGGAACCCATAGATATCTTTGTGTTCCAGTGAAGACGGCACATCTATGACAATGGTACTGTCGCCTCTACTTCACCTGTTCATTTTTAGATTCTATTTTGGTTTGTACAAGTGTTACATGTTATGTTAGCATGCTGCCTTAAAAAAAATTCCTGAGCTCTGGGTCCCAATGCCCCTCAGCCAAAGTGGATGTCCCTTAATCCTTCAGCAAACACTATCTGCCTCCTTATTTTGGTTTCCCTGTTCACTCGTAGTCAGTGTGTCACATCGTCACCAACTAATGCTCTCAGGCTGGGTCTCTGTGGATTTGTACTTGGAATGGAGCATGAGACTGATAAAATGCACTGACATGGTATATTTTTTGAGCAATATGCCTTGTTAGATCTAACGTTACATTTGTTCAGTCGAATATTTTACAATATTATGTAAAAGTTAAAAGTTTGAAGAATGTTTGGAATTATATATCACTTAGGAATTTTTCTGCATTTAAAATTGCCTGGCATACGGTTGTTATTATTTCCTCTTCTGAATCCAACCTGTTAAAACAAATGTCTCACCAGCACATCCATTATGAAGGTATTCAAGATTTTGCAGCAGAGATCAATTTCAGGAACAGATGATTTGTATACTGCTGGTGATGACCTTGCCTCCCTCTGGGGTTCTACCTTTATAATTGGCAGGAACTCAGGGTGAAGTGCAGAGGTCAGCAGTGTAATTAGACAAACAGTGCTTTCCTCAAATTGACCTCTGCTGGGAAGACTGAATATATTATTTATGGGAAAGAAAGTATTTTACCAGACTAGCTTTCTTAGCATCTACCTGCTTGACACACTCACGAAAAAAGCCAACTTGCAACAATAGGAAATTTACTGAAGGTTTTTCTGTTTCCCTCCTTTCCACAGAATGCTGATCATGATCAAATGACTGTTCTTCAGGGTGAGTCTAGGTTCTGAATGTTAGGAGTCTGGCTGAATGAGTGGGGTGTCCTGGTTTCAGCTGTCATTGGTAAGCAGGCATTTTATAGCAGTGGGGCAAGTGGGATACAACTTCCTTTTCAATTTTCTGCATTGTAACTTTCAAAGGATCAACATGTTTAAAAATACATAATCATAGACTTGAGCACTGCAGGTGAGATGTTTAGTCAAGGTCCCGTTTTCCTGTTCAAATGGACTTTGCGAATTGTAGTTAGTTCAATCTTGGAATCCCTACAGCACGAATGCCGGCCATTCGGCCCACAGAGTCACACTCACCCTCCGAATGCCAGCCCACTCAGAGCCATCCCCCCACCCTATTCCTGTCGCCCTATGTTTCCCAAAGCCAATCCATCTAACCTGCACAGCCTTGGATGTGGGAGGAAACTGGAGCACCTGAGGGAAACCCATGCAGACGCAGGGAGAACGTGCAAACTCCACACAGACAGTTGCCTGGGGGTGTTATTTAACCTGGGCCCCTAGCGCTGTGAGGCAGCAGTGCCAGCCACTGACCCCCGTGTGCAGCAGAGACATCTTGTCATGCAGACCGATGGTTCTCCCTCAACTAATGCCAGTAAAAGTATTAATAACAAAGAGTCTTATGACTGTGATGAACTATCAATACAAACTGCCTGTTGTGTTTGCTGTACCTTAGAGCAGTGATGTTACTGGATGAGCAATAAATGCTCTGGGGACATGGGTTAAAAACTCCCCTTGGCAAAGTGTGGAAAATGAATTCAGTTAATAAATCTGGAAAACGAAGCAAGTCTCAGTAATGGGGACCATGACAACTATCATCAGTTGTCCTGGAAACCCATTTGATTCATTAATGTATTTTAGGGTTGAAATCTGTTGTCTTTACCTGATCTAGCCTATAGGTCATTCCAGAGTCACACCAACATGATTGTATCGTAACTGGCCTCTGAAATGAAAAGCAGACCATTCAGTTCAAGAGCAATTAAGGATGGGCAGCAACTGCTGTCCTCGTCAGTAATGCCTACATGCCATGAGAGAATAAGAACTTAAGAACTAGGAGCAGGAGTAGGCAATTCAGCTCCTTGAACCTGCTGCACTATATGATATGATCATGGCTGATCTCATCTCAGCCTCAACTCCACTTTTCTGTCTGCTATTCACAGCCCTTCGATATATGACTAATTAAAAATCTATCTCATCCTTAACTTTACTCAAGATCCCAACATTAACCACACTCTGGGGTACTGAATTCCATAGACTCATGACCCTTTGAAAGAAGTAATTTCACCTTATCTCTGCTTTAAATATGCTACCCATTATCCTAAAAATGTGACCTCTCATTCTAGATTTCCCCACGAGAGAAAACGTCCTTTCTGTGTCTACATTGTCAAGTCCCTTTAGCATTGTATATACTTCAATTAGATCTCCTTTTATTCTCCTAATAAATAATGATACTTTAAATAAAGAAAAAAAAAATTATTCTCTAGAAAGTAATTCCTGTGAATACTTTCAAAATGTTACAATGTGATAAGGTGCTACGTAAAATACCAAAATTATCCTTGTCTGTAGTGACATGCAGGAAGAAATTCTATATATTGCTCAGAAATTTCTTTTTTTTTCTTTATTCATTCACAGAATGAGGATATTGCTGGCTAGGCAGCATTTATTGTCCATCCCTAATTGCCCAGAGGGCAGTTAAGAATCAACCACATTGTTGTAGGTCTGGAGTCACATGTAGGCCAGGCCAGGTAAGGATGGCAGTTTCCTTCCCTAAAGGGCATTAGTGAACCAGATGGGTTTTTCCGACAATCAACAATGGATTCACAGTCACCATTAGACTCTTAAATCCAGATACTTATTGAATTCAAATTCCACCATCTACCGTGGCGAGATTCAAACCCGGGTCCCCAGAATGTTATGTGGGTCTACTGGGTTAACAGTCCAGAGTTAATATCACTAGGCCATCGCCTCCCCTGTTCAGGAGCTCTATTTTAATTTTAATGTTTTTCTGTTTGGGTGCCAAATGGATGCCCATATTCTAGATGATTTTCAAGATGAATTAGAAAGGATGAATATCTTGAAATATGAGAACAAAAGTTATTGAGTCAGCTGTTGATACAATAATTTCTCAACAATGCACCGGCATGTACCTGTCCCTCACATAACGAGTTGATGTAAAATGTTCATTCAAAATAACCTTGATTTATTTGCTTTGCTATTCCAATTGGGCATAAAAAAAAGCTACATTAAACAGAGCAACTGCACCACACTAATTTATGGAATCACAGAATCCCTACAGTGTGGAAACAGGCCATTCCACACCAACCGTCCAAAGAGCATCCCACCTGGGCCCATCACCCTACCTATCCCTGTAACCCTACCTATCCCTGTAACCCTGCATTTCCCATGGCTAACCCACCTAACCTGCATATCTCTGAACACTATGGGCCATTTAGCATGGCCAATTCACCTAACCTGCACATCTTTGGACTGTGGGAGGACTGTTTTAAGCATATATGCAAATGTAGCTAGGTGGAATGGTGGCTCGGTTGTTAACACTGCTGCCTCACAGCGCCAGGGACCGGTGTTTGGTTCCAGCCTTGAGTGACTGCGTTTGTGGAGTTTGCAAATTCTCTTGTGTCTGTGTGGATTTCCACTGGGTGCTCCAGTTTCCTCCCACAGTCCAAAGATTAGGTGGATTGGCCATACTAAATTGCCTGTAGTCCAGGAATGTGCAGGCTATGTGTGTTAGCCATTGTAAGTGTAGGGTTATGGGTTTGGGTCAGGACGGGGGGGTCTTCAGAGGGTTGGTGAAGCCTCTATGGGCCAAGTGGCCTCTTTCTGTTCTTAGATTGTGAAATCTCCTCAAACATTCGTGGTGTGGTGGAAAGGTTTGTATGTCCCAATGACTCCAAGATTGATGTCACATAGAATAGAATCCCTACAATCTGGAAACAGGCCCTTTGGCCCAATAAGTCTACACTAATCCTTGTAGCATCCGACCCAGACCCATCCCCCTATAACCCACCTAAGCCACACATCCCTGAACACTATGGGCAATTTCACATGGCCAATCCACCTAACCTGCATATCTTTGGACTGTGGGAGAAAACCGGAGTACCCGGAGGAAACCCTCGCAGACACGGTGAGAACGTTCAAACTCCACACAGACAGTTGCCCGAGGGTGGAATTGAACCTGGGTCCCTGGCATTATGATGCAGCAGTGCTAACCACTGAACCACCGTGCCATCCCCTCTTGTCAAGAGCTTATGCTCCTGGAAGAGCCTCCCACAATGGTAAAGCTGAGGAAGAGGTACCCAACAAAGAATGGCTCCAGTTGTCCTCAATGACAGAACAGATGGAGAATGGATGCTGCCCCATGCACTATGTAAGTGGAAAATGGCTTCAGAGGGGAAGTGTGACAGTTGTCATACTTTTCCATGTTACTGAACTCAACAACTAACTGCTACAATGGTGGGGAACCCAACTGCACAGAGGAGCACCCACACCAACTGGCTTCCGTTAGGAGAATTGTGATGGGGCAGGGCAGTGATACCGAGAGGCCTCCAGCCAGGATTCTGCATGTCATGAACCTGTATTAGGACAGGGGTGCGACTGGGTGTATAGAGTCATATAGTCTTATAGCATGGAAACAGACCCTTCAGTCCAACCAATCCACACTGACCCTGTACCCGAACTAAACTAGTCCCAGCTGATTATGCTTTGCCCATATCCCTCCAACCTTTCCTATTCAAAAGTCTTTTATACGTTGTAACTGTACCTGCATCCATCACTTTCTCTGGCAGTTCATTCCACACACTAACCATCTTCTGTGTAAAAAAGTTGCTCCTCATGTCCTTTTTCAACCTCTCCTCTCACCTTAAAAATATGGCCCGATTTTAAACTTCCCCACCCTAGGGAAATGCCTTTGCTATTCTCCTTATCTATGCCCCTCATGATTTTATAAACGTTTATAAGGTCCCCTCGAACCTCCCACGCCCCAGTTAAAAGTGTCCCAGCCTATCCAGCCTATTTTTATACCTCAAACCCTCCATTCTTGGATTTACATCTGGTAAATCTTTTCTGAACCCTCTCCTGTTTAATAATATTGATCCTATAACAGAGAGAACAGAACTGTATACAGCACTCCAGAAAAGGCCTTTCCAATGTCCTGTACAATCTCAACATAAAGTCCCAACTACAGTACTCAAAGATCTGAGCAATGAAGGCCAATGTGCTAAACTTTTCCTTAATTACCTTGTCTACCTGTGATGCAAATTTCAAAGAATTATGTACCTGACCCCCTAGGCCTCTGTTCTTCCACACTACTCAGGGCTCTGTATTTAATTGTATAAGTCCTCTACAGGATACCCTTCACTCGTCCTGAATATGGAGGGGTCTAGAAAAGATGTCCCTCAAATTAGGCTGATCCATTTCTGTCCTGACTGGGAGACCACACCCAATGAGACTTATGGTGGCAACAGAGGAAGGAGAGGGGATCCAACCCAGGGCTATGCATTTCATTTCCCCAACCATGCCATTGTGGAAAAATCTGTTGATCCAGTTGTGGACTCTCCAGTCATCTGAAATATGACTAAATATCCAGGAGTCACAGTATTTGGAACATTGAATAAAATTTAACAGTAATCAATGGGAATCTTCTGTAAATTTATAGTGTGGAGTTAGGATTTTGGGGGTTGGGGATGAGGGAAACATGTCAGACACATTACCTGCTTATATTGATATTCTGGTGTTTTAACAGAATGAAAACACAAACAGTTGGTAGTGACACTTCACAGTAGTACCAGCATTTTAAAAAAATGGAATAAAATATCACAAATTCAATTTTTCACAACTGAGGACTGATTTTAAAATCATGACCAATGTTTCAATTGGGACTCTCTTTCAATCCTGTATTTGTGTGCATAATAAATTTCGGCTCCCATAAGCTGACCAAATCTGCTTTGATCTGAAGCTTGCACCTTCATGAATGTTGTAAATAAAGCTAAGTACCAGAACAATAACACTTTGATTGCACTGCTTATAAATACACAACACAATTTGCTTTGTATGCAGCAGCTTTCACATAGATCAATGTCCCCGGTAGAGGAGCAGTGAGATGAAAATCGAAGCAGGGGAAAAAAAAAAAGAAAAAAAAATTCAGAAAGAGCAAAAGGTTGATCAAAGGAAAGATTTTTAAAGTGGACCTTGAAGGAGAAGCAGGAGGTGGAAATCTGAAGCAGATTAGGAGTGAAATTCCAGCAGGCTGATTAGACACCTGCGGTTGGTGGGACAAAGGGAATATGTGAGGATTAGGTAAAACGGGAGGTGGAAAAGGACAAGAGGTTGAACCATGAAGATATTGCATGGGTTCCCTGCAGTTAACCCAAGCCTAACCAAAAGATTGGAAACCTCATGTTTTTATGACTAATTCTCAAACTACTATTAGTCGTTATACTTACTTAAGTCTCTTTATTATGCATAAAAATGAATGCAGCAGATGTATTTAAAAAAACAGTACAAGCTACAAGCTCCAAATTCTCTGCTCTGGGCCACAATGCCCCTCCAACCTCCAATCCTACATCAGAGTAAAAATTGCTCAGTTACCTTTGGTGCAATATTCTGTGTGGGTTTTGTTCTGGGTCAGGAGCCACTATAGTCAAAGTAATGTAGACAAATCCAAAAATCCTTGCAGCAGAGAGGATTGGCGCTGAAACAGCACCTGATTCTTCAGCAGTAGGTGTGGCATTACACATATGCCACTTTGACAGTGACTAAGAGCCAGTAAACATGTATTATATGTGTCAGGATAGTCTGCCAGGTTGAGGAGGTAGGGTGCCAGGTGTGTAGGATTGTTGGATGCCAGGTGGGTGAGTGGTACACGTGTGTGCAGGAATAGGGTTCCAAAGGTGATAGGTACAGGTGCCCGGTGGCTAGGGATAGGCAGGTGTCGGGTATAAAGGCCAGACAAGTGAAGGGGTGGGATGGCAGATAAGTGGATGAGGCCTTAGTGTCGGACAGGGGGTCAGATCAGATAAGTCTGTTAAGTCGGGTCTGGCTGTGAGGTTGGAGTTGGGGCAGGGAGTCACGGCTTGGTGTTGGAGAGGGGTAAGTTCGGGGAGGGTGAGCCTGGGTGGTGGAGGTCAGCTCCATGGGTGCCGGGTGTCTGTGGGTGTTCGAGATTTGAACTATTTCTTTGCTGGGCTGCGGGGTGGTGAGGGTAGTTTTATAGTCAACCGTGATTTAGAACTGATTTTAATCCTTTACATTTTTTCGGAAAACTATTCCAGGTAAGTTAGTCAGGATGGATTCTCAGTTCACCACTTTCCCAGCCATTCCCAACAAGCTTGTTCGAAGCTTAATTGATGACACTGTTCCACTGCACATGCCATAATATGGTTGGCAGGATGAGTGGGTGAGGCCGGTCAGCCAACTTGTTTTAAAGAACGTTTTTAGAAGGGCTGTGTTGTACTCTCTGTGGGAGTGAACTTTGCATATCTGTTTGGAACTTAAACCCTTCAACCCCCTTGCTCCCTTCCCCAACTGAACGCTCTCTGCTCAATGCTCATGACTTATCGAGGTACACAGATCCTTTAGGGCCTTCATCCAGGCCGGCAGAGCCTACTATGGAGCCCTATTTGCTGCTGAAGGTGCCAGACAATCACAGAGTCCAGCAACTCCAGTGGATTTCCTCCCACTGAGGGGCAGAAGTCCCAATCTGTATCAATTGAGCCAACCTAGAGGGCATTATGGCCGCAGGGCAGGACTCTTCTGAGTTTATTGGTTGCTAGCTGACTTTCCTCATGAGGATGTGTTTCTTCAGCCAGAAGGTGGTGATTCCATGGAACCCATTGCTGCAGAAGGCTGTGGAGGCCAAGTCTTTGAGTGTATTTAAGACAGAGACAGATACATTCTTGATTAGTAAGAGGGATACAGAATGGGGTTGAGAAACATATCAGCCATGACTGAATGGTGGAGCAGGCTCGATGGACTGAATGGCCTAATTCTGCTCCTATGTCACATGGTCTAATGGGTGAGCAGTCCATCTCCTGTTCAATTCTGCCTGTTATTACATTACCCTGTGATATCTACTATCTCACACTCTACTGTTCTTCAATAATTCACATCTGCTCTTTCTCGCTAGTGAAGAGTGTGTCACCTGGTCATACCCAACTATTATTATGGATTATTTTGTGTCAGTTGCTACTTGTATCTCTAACGCTTGCACAGCTTTAGATCTTTTTTCCAGGCCATGTATCACAATGTTCAAACATGAAACTAACAATTAGCCTGCCCGCTTGTCCTTGCACAAATGGTAGGCATAGCATTTAACAAAATTTTCTTTCTGTGTACAGCCACAGCTGAAATTATTATTGAACCTTTTTTTTTAAATTGCATTGCAGCATGAATATCTGAGCAGCTGCATTTTGTCCTTTGATGGTGGATCCTCAAAAAACTTCAAATCCCTATGGAATATTTGTCCATGAACTTCACCAGTTACTGCTCCATGTGAATGTTTGTGGGAGATAAAGGGCATGAGTTAGTCCTGCCAAGGTAACAAGATTTTATATGAAGATAATTGTGTTGTACTTACTGTTGAAATCAAGATAACATGACTGAGCGTCACATGATATCAATGCCTGTAGTATTTGTTCATGTCACTGTCGCTGGGAGGTCCCTGGGTCTCTACCTCCCATGGTCAGGGACCCTCAATTGCCTTGTCCTTTGCACTTGGGCAATTAGAAATATACGGAAGACCACCTCATGGTCGGTACTTTCTTTTCTGCAAGTGGTGAAGGAAAAAACACCAATGATTAAATGGGTTGGCATGTGCTCGTCCAATGGAAAGAGAGCATTTCGTGAGGGTGACTATCAAGGCGAGACTGCTCCACTGCACATGCCATAGAATCCCTACAGGCCCTTTGGCCCAACAAGTCCACACCAACACAAAGAGCATCCCACCCAGACTTATCCCCCTAGTCCATACATCCCTGAACACTACGGGCAATTTAGCATGGCCAATCCACCTAACCTGCACATCTTTGGACTGTGGGAGGAAACCGGAGCACCCAGAGAAAACCCACGCAGACACAGGGAGAATGTGCAAACTCCACACAGACAGTCACCCGAGGGTGGGATCGAATCCAGGTCCCTGGCGCTGTGAGGCAGCAGTGCTAACCACTGAGCCACCATGCCGCCCATAATATGATTGGCGGGATGAGTGGGTGAGGCCGGTCAGCCCACTTGTTTTAAAGAATGATTTTAGAAGGACTGTGTTGTACTCTCTGTGGGAGTGAACTTTGCATATCTGCTTTTAGCTTAATCCCTTCAAACCCCTTTACTCCCCTCCCCGACTGGACACTCTCTGATCAATGCTCATGACTTAATCTTGGTACACAGATCCTTTAGGGCCTTCATCCAGGCCTGCAGAGCCTACTATGAAGGCCTTGATGCTGCTGGAGGTGACAGACAATCACATAGTCCAGCAACTCCAGAAAGTAGGATTTGCATTAGAATGAGAGCAAGTGACATTGGTGGATTGATACATTGGGATGCGACAAAGTGCCTAGAAATAGCAGGATGGATGTATGTGCAAAGTGTGCGAGTTAGAGGAGTTATGTGATGGGACAGGCTTGGGAAGGCAGCGTGGTGGTGGAGCAATTGTGTTTGCCTTACCTGAGTGTCTTTTATTTAAAAAGAGATGGTGCCAAAAAGCAGGTATATCTAGGCCAGTTAGCTTAACATCTGTTAATAGGGAAATTTGGATTCTATTACTAAAGATGTAGTACAGAGCATTTAGAAATCATGATATGATCAAGCAGAGTCAGCATGACATTATGAGGGAGAAGTCATGATCTGACAAATCTGACAAATTTACTAGAATTCTTTGAGAAGGCTACAAGCAGAATAGATAAAGGGAAAGCTGTAAATGCAATATATTGGGATTGTCAGATGGTATTTCATAAGGCATATTAGCTTACTTAATAAGGTCCCAAGGTGTTGGAGATAGTACTATATATTAAGATGGAAAGAGGATTGGCTAAGAAATAGAAGACAGAGAGTTGGGATAAGGAGGGTATTTTCAGGATGGCAACCTATAACTAGTGGAGTGCCACAAGGATCATAGCCACATTAATTACAATATATATCAATGACTTGGATAGACCAAGTTTTCAGATGACACACAATTAGGTGGGAAGGCAAACAGTGAGGATGACAGAAGGAGTCTGCAGAGGGACATAGACAAGTTAAGCAAGTAGGCAAAAATCTTGGCAGATGGAATAAAATGTGAGGAAATGTGAGATTGTACACTTTGGCAAGATTAAAGGAGCTGAATATTACTTTAATGGAAAAAGACTGCAGAAAGCTACAGACCAGAGGGATCTGGGAGTCAATCATAAAAAGCTAGCATCCTAGCCCAGCAGGTAATAGGGTGGGGCAAATAGAATGTTGGCCATCATTTCAAAGGGAATGGAACATAAAAGTAGGGAGGCTTTGCTAAAAATAAACAAGGCATGATCAAACCACAGCTGGAATACTATGAACAGTTTTAGGCCTTTTATCTAGGGAAAGATATGTTAGCATTGGAAGCATTCCAGAGAAGGTTTACTAGGCTGCTTATGGGTATCGAGGAACTGCGTTATAAGGAAGGGTTGAGTAGGTTGGACCTGTACTAATTGGAGTTTAGAAGACTGAGAGGTGACCTCATTGAACCATGCACGATTCTTCGGGAACTTGAGAGGACAGATGTGGAAAGGTTTATTCTCCCCTTGCGGAAGAGTCTAGGACCATGGGGCATAATTTCAGAGCAAGGAGCCTGCTTATTTAAGTCAGAAATGAGGAGCAATTTCTTCTCTTTATAGATAGTGAATCTGTGGAATTCTTTACTGCAAGGGTCTGTTGAGGCGAGTTGTTAAGTATAATCAAAACTGAGATAGACAGATTTTTAATCAGTGAGGGAATCAAGGATTATGGGGAGACAGCAGAAAAGTGGTGTTGAGGATTGTCAGATCAACCATGATCTCATTGAATAGCGGAACAGACTCAAAAGGGCTGAATGGCTGACTTTGTTCCTCCCTCTTACGATCTTAAAGTGTTTGCTGAGTTGAACTGAGCAGCATAGCACAATTCTTCTGCTAATGACATCTCCTACTGTAACTTCTTCGTGGCAGCACCTGGTTTCCTTCAGCCTTTGGAATAAGTCTTTGGTGCAAGTATGAGTTTGAAAAGCAGGTTGGAAAACAAAATGATACAATTCCACTTATTCCATGATAACAAGGTGTATAGCTGGATGAACACAGCAGGCCAAGCAGCATCATAGGAGCAGGAAGGCTGACGTTTCAGGCCTAGACCCTTCTTCAGAAATGGGGGAGGAGAAGGGGGTTCTGAAATAAATAGGGAGAGAGGGGGAGGCAGATAGAAGATGGATAGAGGAGAAGATAGGTGGAGAGGAGACAGACAGGTCAAAGAGGCGGGGACGGAGCCAGTAAAGGTGAGTGTAGGTGGGGAGGTAGGGAGGAGATAGGTCAGTCCAGGGAGGACGGACAGGTCAAGTGGGCGGGATGAGGTACTAGTAGGATGACCTACTAACCTACTAATGTATGTGTTTGCTAACTAATAAACATCTGTTGGATTCTTGAATACAATATGATTCTCGCCTAGTTTTCTAATTCACAAGCAAATTCAGGCAAAAAACCCACATCAGTGCGGAGAGAAAAGAAAGATTATGACTGTGAGAGATGGATTGCGTGACGAGGAGGGAAGAACAATGTGTGGGAGATTGTGTGAAAGTCAGGGTGATTGTAAGTTTTGATTATTTCGATCAAAATATGTGGAGATTCCTGAAAGTGGAGAGCTGCTGTCAGGGGTGGTCTGCAGGAGAATTCCAGGGAAGTCTGTGTATGAACCTGACTGTGTGGTCTTGCTCACCTTTTCTGCCCTCATGAGGTCATTGATCCATTTGGGGCACTGTGTCCAGATTTGAGGGACCACACTGTTGCTGCTCACTTCCATCCATGCTTGCCTAGCTGGAGACGATAGCCCTTTCCACCTCTCTGTAAGAAATACCAACTTCACTTCAGTCCCACAGATCCTACAGCAGCAGTTCAGGGAAGGGTCTGAAATGATGTGGGTTGAGTGTCGTGTGATGGCAGAAGCCTTCCTACATTTCTTGTTCCATTCTGTAGGTGCTGAAATCTCAGGATAGAATTCAGCCACTCTGATGGGCTCCCTTTTACAAGAAAATGTATCCTTTACAGAGGCAGCGTACCATCATTCTGTGACAGGCCAAAAAATCCAGAATGCACTGATTCCATGGCCGGACAAAAAGCCAAGATAAAACCTGTTTCTCTGATAAATGAGTGTCTGACCTGCTGCCAGCCACTCAGCTGTTATTGTAGCGGTTCTGTTAAAATCCTACTCTATCATTCTGTGGTCATAGCCACCAGCGGCACATCAACAAAAGCATCATTGAAACATGCAAGGCACAGTCCTTTTCCATCTCAAGTCCAGTTTGAAGTTGCTTTTCTCTTCTTCCTAAACTGAATTTCTCTAAATTGCATCTTTGGATTTAAATACAGGGGTTAAGATCGGGACCTGCCTGTCTTCATTACACTTACTACCATAAATTAGATAGCAAATGCAAAGTAAAATGATAATGAATTAGCTCAGCTGAGAAGTCACTGACAGACATGTTGAATCTACTTGCACATTTCCAGTGGTATGGTTCCCCTCACACTTTTCCAAGCAATTAGTCCAGTAGGAGGTGGTGGCATGGTGACATGTTACTAAGTAGTAATTCAAAGTTAATATTCTGGGGATACGGGGTCAAACCCCATCATGACAGCAGGCGGAATTTAAATTCAACATATAAATCTGGAATTAAAAGCTAGTCTAATGAGTAAAGCAACTGTTATAAAAGCCCGTCTGGTTCTCTAATGCCCTTCAGAGAAGGAAACCTGGTTTGGTTAATACATTGCAAGTCACTTGATTGTATCAAACCGCTAAAAGAATAGAAACCAAGCAGACCATCCAGTATTGACCTAGGTAATGGCAAGCAACAACAACAAACTCAGCTCCATCAATCTTGTAAAGCCCTCTTTGCTAACAACTAGGGCTTGTGCCCAAATTGGTAAAGCTGTCCCACAGACTTGACAAGCAATAACCTAGCATTGTTTATCATCGATCCATACTTTAAACACAACATCCCAGACATTACCATCACTGTCCCCGTCCTGCCTGTGAGACAGAACAGACCCATCAGAGGCTACAGCACAGTGGTGTACAGTCAGGTCAGAATTGCCCTTGGAAACTCAACATTGATTCTCTATGACATCAAGTCAAACAGGGAGAGGAAAGCTCCTGGTGGTCAGCATCTGCTTTCCTCCCCCAACCTCCTAACCCTCAGCTGAATCTGTACTGCTCCATGTTCAATACCAACTGGAAGAAACATTGAGATGACAAGGGCACAGATCATACTTTGGCTGGAGTAAATTCAACATCCAACAAGGGTGAGTCCGTCAAGTCCAGTGACACTGAAGAAGTTCTGAAGAAGGGTCACTGGATTCAAAATGTTGACTTTGATTTCTCTCCAGACCTGTTGAGTTTCTACAGCAGCTTGTTTCAGATCTCCAGCATCCGCAGTTCTTTGCTTTATTTTAGAGCAAAAGTCAAGACTGAAGCAGTTGCAACCATCTCCAGGCAGAAGTGCTGCCTGGCTGGAGGCATTTTTCCAGCAGGCAACACAATTCAGCTACTGAATCCATGCTGACCTGAGATAAGAACATGAGAACAGGAGGAGGCCATTCAGCCCTTCAAGCCTTGAACCATTTTAGATCATAATTGATTAACTTCTTCAATGCCATGTTATCGCAATATCTTCCTATCCCTTGATGCCATTAGTAACTAGAAATGTATCAGCCTCAGCCTGAAACTTACTTAATGACTAAGCTTTCACAGCACTGTGGAATAGAGCATTCCAAAGATTTACCTCTTTCTGAACGAAGAACTTCCTCCTCATTTGAGTCCTGAATGGCTGCCTTTTATCCTGAGATTGGGTCTCCCGTTTCTGGACACCACAACCAGGAGAAACATCTTCTCTGCATCATCTACTCTGTCCATCCCTTTGAGAACTTTGTAAATTTTGATGAGTTCGCCTCTCATTCTTCTAACCTCCAGAATATAGTGTCTGCTGAACATTTCCTCACAGCACCGTCTCATCATTCCAGGAATCAGTCTAGTCAAGCTCCATTGCAGCACCTCTCATGTCAAGAATGTCCTTCATTAGGCAAGGGGACCAGACACAATATTTCAATTGTGGACTCACCAGTGTTTTGCACAACTGAAACAAGACTTTGCTCCTGTGCTCGAATCCTCTGGTGGTAAAGGCTAACATATTGCTTGCTAATGTTAGTGGTATAATGGTGTATGCAGGTGGTCCAATGCTGACATCAGCTGGTTTTTTTTACATTTTGTGCAATATATCAACTTTAAAATACTTGATACTCGACACTAAAATACTTGATTTCAGGTCCAACAAACATAATACTCAGCTTAAATCTACCTACAGATGTTGCTCTCCATGTATTTTGCATCCTTCAGCTGGAATGCTCAATGCTTTCTGAACTCTGATGAAAGTTGATTTTGGGAATGCCCCTTTTCATTTGTTCCTCTTCTACCAAAGTCCATTTTGATCAAAAAGGCATATTTATTAGCATTTTAGAAACAAACTTTCTATGGTACAAGTAAAAAATCACTCCCCTAATATATTCCGAAAATAACAATTATTATAATTTGAAAAATCAGAAACTTTGAAAAATGTTTGGTGGAACTATTTTACGCAAAAGGTACAACAGGCATTGCAATAGCAAAAATAATAGGGCATTCCCTTTAAGAGCAAAATAGGTTTTGAAGGTAAAAGGTGTAATCAGGGCACAAATTCCACCAGGTATTCATTTAAATATTTTCCATTAATTCTGAAAGTTTAATGAAGCTAAATATTTCAGGACAAAATGTAGCCAGCTGGAAAATTGTGAGCAGACAGCATTGACCGCAAAACATGTGTAACATTTGCCTGTTGAATTTTTTGATATCTGGCCCCCTTTCTGTGCCTCACAAGCAGTACAGGTGGTTGCAGGACCTACCTCATATTTAATGAGAAAACCATGTTACACTATATTTAATACAAAAACCATTTTGCATCATTTTAATAAAATAACTTCAGGGGCATTTAAATGTTTAATTTTTGTGTTGTGCAATTTAAAACTCCTTTGAAAGATTTCTCATTAGAAACATATCCTATGTCATGTGAAAGAGCATTACCTCAGCTCATGGCCTTAAGTAAAAAAAAATATAAATGACTCTCTCTATACATAAAATTTAATCATTCTTTTCATATAATTGTGGTTTAATTTTTATGATTAGCCATCTTATAAAATACAATAATTTAGATTCATAATTATTCTATTTTCAATTTTATTTTGGTAATAAAATAACTAAAGTTATCCTTCTTAACCCTTCAATGATCTAACTAAATGCTGAAAATTCAATTATCTAACTCATTAAAATGAAATCATTGGCAGCGTGGGTCGGCATGGGTGAACACTTCATTCTGTCCGTTGATTGAGTGATCATTCCAGAAAAATAAAATCCATTTTTGTAAAGCGACCTGATATTACTGCATTCCTTGTGTGACTCACATTCAGAGCTGTATTTTACTAGCCCTGTAGAAGTGTGCTGTGAAAAGGGAGGGTTAGTAAAATTGCAGCGGAAGGTGTTGGGAGGGAGACTGTTGTCATTCTGCTGCAAACAGCGTTTGCCATTGACAGGATTCTCTGTATCCGATTATTAATTGAACTACTTAGGAGCCCTTTATTGCCCTGTCAGTGTTTTGCTGGCATTGGGAAGGACCACTGCTGCATGGGAAGGTCACCAGCTAAATAGTGCCCTCCGAGTGGGCTGTAAGAGTCATGCCATCCTTTATGACTAGTCTATGGCTCACAAAGGACACTTCCAGCTGTAACGACCATCCTTATGTTTTCACACTATTATTCAAAGACAGGCTACCCCTAGGGCCTGGCCTGCTGGAAAATAAATTACCTGATCTAAAGAGGTACTTCATGACGGAAGTATCTTTTCTTGCAGTTCAGCTATAGTCAACACTTAGAGTAATACTTTCGCTGTGTGTAACCTTATGATTGGACCGGCATCTCTTGATGGTGGGCTAGCAGCCTCAATTAGTTGGGGGTTCTGATGGCTGCCTATTAACTGGGTCTCGCCAGTAAAATGCCAGCCCCAGTGGTCACCAGTATGAGCTCACGTTTGATCATTTCAGTTCTCGTGGTGGCATTCCTTCCTTACTGAAAGGCTTCAGATTGCAGTCCTTTTTGTATGAATCATTCAAGGTGCAGTTCCTGAGGCACTAAAAGCTCCGACCTAAATAATGCATAATGTTAAGCTGTTTGACTTTGAGAGCTTATTAGAGCTGAGCCCAAACTTGTTTTATTCTAATTGAACAACTAGACAAAATTATTTTTAAGTTATTGGTTACAGAAGAGGAAAGAAAATTGTTATTATTCTCCCTCCCTAGATCTGGACAACGAAAAATAATCATATTATTTATTACTGCCTTGGGTTAGACCATCTTACTCCACACAGAGATGAGATCAAATTTTGCACCTTTCTAGTCCATAGGGCTCAGCGACACAGTGAAATAGACAGGGTAATCTATGGATTCCCACTCTAGGCACGGAAGTGTGCCTTCCAGGGGTGCATATTAAATTTTCCCACATGGAGGGTCAGCAGACACTGCTTCTGCCCATTTTTTTTCCCCAACTGCTTAATATGTTTTGTCAATGTGCAAAACTCCAGAGCTAAATACTCAATGTTCTGTGGTGTGGTTTGGTGAAGAAATGGTATACTTAACAGTTCATTGGAGAAAATTGACTTCCCTCCCCATTCCTGACCTGGTACCATTTTCCATGGAGAATTTGTGAATTCTTAAAATTTATTTGTTTCATATTGCTCGTACAGAGTCCATGACCTGCAGTTAAGTGGCGTCGAAAGACAACTGGATAGTGTAAAATGTGTGAGAGTGAATCTCAGCAGCATGATACAGCTCTTGTCTGAAGTCAATGCAAATGAAAAGTTGGAGGGATGTTGCTGGTTCCCTATCCCATATTTTGGTTTGTGGCAAAGTCAAAATTAAAATAAAAGTTTTCATTGAAGACTTCTTTTTGAAAGCTCATGGTATCCGTGTTATGTCTAGGTTAAATGCTGAGTTGCGTGGAGGTTTTGTGTAAGTAAAACACCGCATGTCAATCAGAATGCTGCAAGTAATCCCAAGAAACTGTGATGTGAATAGCTTTCTTCTAGATAGGCACAAATATTTAGATATCTGAATCTAGTTGTGCTTGAAGCATGGACACTGAAATTTACGTCTCATTAGGAGACTATGGCTGCATCACAAAAGGCAATTCTAATGGGAGTCTAGATGATAAATAGAAACATTCCATGGTGCAAACCTGCCCTGACCTGAGCAATGCTATTTAGAGAAAAATGTACAAATGTTAAGGGTTATAAACTAGTGACCTTCTACAGGTGTTCGAACTGAAAGACCTTTCTTAAGTTACAGAAGCACAAAATGCACATCTGTCTGGTAGGAGCACAATATTTAGCTTGATTGGCACAAGAAGAGTGCACACAAGCCCATTTCTGGGTATCTGTGTTGCTCTGATTACTAAGCTAAAAGTCATCTGAACCAGCTTTGAAAGAAGAGTCCAGTTGTTGCACATTTTTACAATCGACTGTAGTCAAACTAATTTTTGGTGAATCCAATTTCTGTGGTGATAATAGATTTACGACGTACCTTTTGGTTCAGATTCAAATACATGGGAATTTATTTTGACAGAAACATTTCGAAGTCCAACAACAAAACAGAATTAGAAGAAAATTGTTCAGGCCTGTTTTCAAGTTCAAAATTCTGAGGGCACTCTGAGCATGCAGCGGAAGTCTGAGCTCTGAGGATGGTCTGCAGTTGGACCTCAGATCTCACATGAGTAATTCCAGCAAACTTCAGTAACTAATTGCATGCTCAAAGGGAGCTCATTAGTTTTTGTTTGGCCACCAATATGGCATGAGCTAAAATGCCGGTGGCAGCTTAATAGTGTGTTTTCAGTGAAAGGGGTTGAGCCAGGTGGGATGCTACTGCCTGCAGGTAGGGAACTCCCATTCCTCTTCACTCAAGTTGGAGGTAATTGGAAAGCAAATGTGTTGATCTTGTCGTCAGTGGCCTCCTGTGGTTCTTTTAAGGACCTTCAGTTGAGCAAGTTGAGACAGAAAGCCAAGCTTGTGGAGTGCAAACTACACCTACTTTTCGACCAATTTCAGCTCCTTAATAGATGTCACATTCCTCATTAGCAGAAGCAAGAGGCCTAACAGCTGTTTAAGGCAGCTGCTCAAATTGCCCAAATATTGCTTCGACCAATAAGATGCCAAGACACATGTTACATTCCCAAAAGTACAGGATAGCCATTTAACTCTTTTTGGCCCTGCTTCACAATACAGAAATAGGTGAACCAGGATAGTTAAATGTATTTAAACGTAATATTTTAGACAATTTTTGGGCATTCTTAAATGTCATCTTTGCTCACTTCTTAGATCAATTATACTGTAATATCTCAGCCATCCAGAGTAATAAAATGGCACATGCAACAGCCTAAGGACATCACTTCAGGATTTTCTTGGGGTGTAGCCTAGACCCAAAGATCTTCAGCTGCTTCGCCAAACACTTTCTTGCCCCTCAGAAGTGGAGGATATTTGCTAACAATTGTACAATGTTCAGCACCATTTGCAAATACCAAAATGAGATGGTGGGGAAAATAAAGATTGAAGAACATTGGAGTTATTTTGGGTGTATGGGTGTCAAAGCTCTATACAATATCACGCATGACACAAGTACAGCATTTAGTATGACAGTCCTGTGGTATCTTTCAATCTGTTAAGATCTCTGACTATCTATATCTTCCTTGTAGACTACCTTGAGGAGCAATGTTTACCATAGATGCTTACATGTGCATCATGTGGAGCAGTGCAAACGCCACTGAGGCTTTTATTCTGGGAGGAATATGACCTCTACAAAACTGGAATGTAAGCCAGACAGTTGGGTATGGGGAGTCAATCAACATAGTTTATCCCCTGTACATCACAGTCATATATGAATGCACTTTGCAAACAAAGCTTTGAGTCATATAAATGCAATCCTCATATAAGCCTGCATAACTCCGTACTGACGTTATGATCGGAAAAGTGAATAAGAGCAAATGGAATAAATTCACTTATGGTTTATGCCAAGAAAAGTAGCTGAATGTTTGAAAGTTATACACCAAGAATTCTCTTAAAGACAGGAATGCACCTCCACCATATTTGGCTAATAGTTTCAAGGGTCCACAAGGTGAAAAGTCATTCAGCTTCAAAGCTAGCTGTTTCTAGGTTCTCTCAGGCCTGACTGCCTCAGATCACACTTGCTGTGGTTTTGGCTTCTTCAAAATCAGCATAGGCCCTCTCAGCATCACTGTCAGACTTCTTCCTTACCTGAGGAGACAGGTGGCTGGTCCATTTTCCCTTCTCAAGAGCATAGGAATAGGAGTAGGCCATTCAACCCGTTGAACCCACCCTGTCATTCTAGATCATGGTTGATCATCTGCTCAGTCCTGCTCTATCATTCCTTAATGCTATTAGTCTATAGAAACCTCTTGATTTCTATCTCAAACCTGTTCAAGATCTGAATTTCCACAGCCCTCTGGGGTGAAGAAATTTCTTCTCATCTTAAATGGCTTGCCCCCTTCCCCTGAGATTATGTCCCCTGGTTTTAGAGTTGTCAGCTTGGAGAAATATCCTATCTCTATGCACCCTGTCATGCTCTACAACACTGTTCTTTTAGGTTCAACTTAGACATTATCAAAAAGGAGGCACTGCTGTTGTTTGACAAAGGATTCATCAATTTGGAATGTTAACTCTGCACCTTCCTACATATTCTGCCTGACCAGCTGATTGTTTCCTGCAGTTTTTGTTTTTATTTCAGGTGTGCAAGATCCACAGTATCTCGTTTTGTTCATAGTCTGCTTATTACTAGCAGTATAGCTGTAGCGCTAGAATTTCCATCGCTGGCAACTTCACCTTTGGTAGACACTCCTTTAACTTTCCTAACTTAAACACCCTGTGGTCTTCATCCAGTTACTGTAAATTGCTCATTGACAGTTAGAATAATCCGATACAGCAAGGGTAAAATTATCAGGGTGATGACTCTCAGACATTCCTTTCAGCATGATTTGACATTACACATGTGTATGTTTGCAAAGGAGCATTGATCCAGAATATTGGGTACCCAGTATGATGTCAATACTGTAGATAAAAATGCAGCTGGTGTGCCTAAAACATAAGAAACCTTCTTTGTAAGACAACCATCTCATCTTAGTGAATCATTGTTGTATTACCTCCAAGGCAAACATATGAAGGTCCAAACAGCATACAATACCAAAGCCCTGTGCAATTGTAGCAAACTTCCTTATTCTTCTACTCCCTTCCTTAGTGATAAAAGCCAAAATGCCATTGGTTTCCCAACTGCTTGCTCTGCCTCTGTGCTGACATTTGTGTTTTTTTGTACAAGTACAACATAAGTCTCCGTGAAATTATCATACAGTCATAGAGTCATACAGCGCAGAAACAGACCCTTCGGTACAACCGGTACAACTAGTCCATGCCAGCCATAATTCCAAACTAAACTAGTCCCACTGGCCTGCTTCTGGCCCATATCCCTCCAAAAATTAGGCAGATGGAATATAATGTGGGAAAATATGTGGTTATGCACATATGCAAGGAAATAATAGAGGAGCTGAATGTTCCTTAAATGGAGAGAGATGGCAGAAAGCTAGACTCGGAGGGATTTGAGAGTCCTAATGCATTAATCACAAAAAGTTAGAATATATCTTCAACAGATAACACCTAAAGAAACTGAAATGTTGGCCTTTATTTCAAAGGGAATGGAATATAACACTGTAGTTTGATTAGTACAATTATAGATTTAGCAAGACCTGCTGAGTTTTATAATGTCATGAACAGTTTTGAGTCCCTTGACTAAGGAAGGATATACTGGCATTGCACACTGTCCAGACAAGGTTTACTAGGCTGATACTAGATGTGGAGGGCCTGTCTTATGAAGAGAGGTTGAGTGGGTTGTACCAGTACTAATAGGAGGTAAGAAGAATGAGAGTTCGTTTTATTGAAACAAATCTCACTGAGACCAGGTTATGAAGTATATTCAAGGTTGGGATAGACAGATTTTTCATCAGTAAAGAAATGAAGAGTCATGGGGAAAATGCAGTAAAGTAGAAGTGAGAATGATCAGATCATCCATGATGTCAATGAATGGCAAAGTAGACTGAATAACTTACTTCCACTCCTAAGTCTTATGGTTTTATTATTATAGATTGTAAATAGCTGAGGCCCTGGTACTCTACCTTGGTGCACTCCACTAGTTACAGCATGCCAACTTGAAAATTACTATTTTATTTCTACTTTTGCATCTTGTCTCAATTCTCCATTCATGTTAATATGCTACATGAACCTTTGTCTGCATATTAACCTTTATGATGACATCTTGTTGAATGCCATTTGGAAGACCAAGTACAGTACATCCTTTATCTACCTTGTCAGGACTCTAATACATTTGTCAAACACAACTTTGCTTTTGTAAACCAAGTTGACTCGATCTGATTATACTACGATCTTCGAAGTGCATTGTTATGAATTCCTAAATAATAGATGCCATACCAGCTGGCTGATAGTTCCCTGGTTTCCCTTGCCTTCCTTTCTTGAATAACACATTTATTTGGTAACTTAAATTCTGGTCACACGTAGGTTTGTGCTTAATACTTCAAACATGGTGAGTGTCTGATCTTGGGTGTACCATCGGTAGAGGTGCTGAATGGAGAGATTCACTTCCTCATGAAGAATAAGATAAAGTGTAACAATTAGAGTACATCACACCAAGCTAGCTCCAAACAGTGGGCATATAATTGACAATAGAATAACCAATTGCTTGCCAAAGGTTAGACAGAATACATGAGGAATGGAGAAACAGGAGACTTCATTCTACATGCTAACTCAGTCTTAAAGATATTATATTTTTTATGCATGTTCAAATGAAAAAGCCACTACTGTGGACAACACCAGATAACATGCCAAGTAACTTCTGAGAATGATACATACATTTCTACTTACAAAGATAAATATCCTTTTATTTCCATCAAGCTTTTCTCCATCCATTACTGTAACTTTGACAGTCTTGAGAAGTTTGCATCAATGGAACACAAACTACTGTGAGGAAATTCTGACTCCCTATTTGTTTTCTCTTATCCTGTATGAGTCACATTTTATAATGCAGTGTTTGTGGTTTATTCATTGCTACACATTTCATATTTTTGTTCCAGAATTTTAAGTTGTAACATCAGGCTGTATTGCTGCATGCTGATTAATAGTCACATAAATGACATTAACCTTATTTGTACAGGAATTATGAGTGCTCACACTCCACTAATTCTCATCAATAAACAGGTCATTTTTTTTCGAAGCAGATCTAAGTAAGCTAAAAGAAAAGTAAAGGGAGAGACGAACAATGAAGAAAGAAGGGTAAGAAATAAAGAGTGTTATGAAAGACCTGATGTCATTATGGGTTTAACTTCTTGTAACAGGCTTGATTAGGCTCTGTGTATGATAAGCATTGGCTGTAGCAGGGTGTTTATACAACAAGCAGGGCAGAAAAGTCAGTAACCAAGGCTGATTAGAGGGAGTTGTCTGATATTAGAACAGACTGTGCATTGAAATATTCTGGTCAATCAGGTTTGGAAAAGTGGCTTCTCTGTTGGCCTTTAGGGGATCCTTGTTCTTTATGAAGTAAGTTCAAACAGACTCAAGTCAACTTTGAAAACATACATTAGTTAATCTTTTTACAGCCCAGTCCTTCCTTACATGCCCACATCTATATATTTCAGATCAGATTATCTTTGTTCATAATCTGAAAGTTGCTTGTGCCTTTACTTTTTGCTTCATTCACAGACCTGGGTAGCAGATGGTCTGCATACAGGGATATTTAAGGAAATACCAGTGCAATTGGTCACACTCTTAGCAGAATCTTTAAGGAATCATGAAAATTGGGAAGTATGGGGATAAAGTTACACAATACTTTGTCGGGAATTTCACATTGATGTGTCATTCCAGAGTTTCTGCCCAATCCTGTGCCAAAACTACACTGGCTGTAGGGGAGATCCTTATAGGAAATACCAATGTCTATCACTAATATAGGGAAAAAGAATTAGGCTGGAAATTACATGCTTAGCTGGCTGATGTCTGATGTGGATAAAATGTCCAAGGCTCTGTTGGAGAAGTCTATCATAGAATTGTTATAGTGCAGAAGGAGTCCATTTGGCCCATCATATCTGCACTGGCTCTCTGAGAATGAAAAAGTGAGACACCAAGAGACATACAAAGTCATCAACATAACATCTGAGGGCAGAATCATACATGAAAAATCTATTGGAATTCTTCCAGGAAGTAGCAAGCTTTTTGGACACAGGTAATTCTGTGGTTAATGTTTATCTAAGCTTTAGCAAAACTTTTGATACTGTACAAGATAGGAACTCGTGCTTGGAAAGCATGGAATGAGTGAACAGTTACTGAAGTGGATTGACATGCTGGCTGCTTCAAAAGAGACATTAGGAGGTTGTGCAGACAGCTATATCAGGACTGTGCAAAATCATACCCAAAGATGATTGCTGGGGAACTATTACATTTATATTGCGTTCCACCCTTGTGTAATGGGGAATTTGATGATGACACTAAAGCAACATTTATGAACAATCAAGGATAGGCTGCTCTGCAAGAGAAGGATGTTGATAGAAACTTGGAAAATAAGGGCAGGATTAGGTCTTTTGGCCTTTTAAGGCTGCTCCACCACTGATTTTGATCGTGGTTGATCATCCAAATTAGTATCTTATTCCTGCTTTCTCCCCAGATACTTTGATCCCTTTAGACCTAAGACCTATATCTTAACTCTTCCTTGAAAACATTCAATACTTTGGCCTCAACCACTTTTTGTGGCTGCGAATACCACAGGCTCACCAATCTCCGGCTGAAGAAATTTCTCTTCATCTCAGTAGACGAGTAGATAGATGACAAAGTTGTTTGAGGAATGGCAAAATAAATTCAGCATGGATAAATATAAAATTATGAATGTCAGGAAGAATAAACATTGGAAGCATAAGCTAAATTTTCTGGAGAATACAATAAAAAAAAGGATCAGGGTGCTGAATTATTGGAAGGGATTGTCTAGCAAAATGATCAGTATTGATAGCATCTGTTAATTCTGAAGGGAGTTGGGTGCTGGTGAGATGGTGACGTGTCATATCCTAGGCTTTATAAGTAGGGTCATAGAGTACAATATCAAAGAGGTTCGGTTGAATTTGTGTAAGACTCTGCTTTGGGCTCAGCTGCAGTATTATATTCCTAAGGTTTTGGAGTAGATCTGTAGCTCGGGAAGTGGGTGTTGAGGTTGGTTGGCTCGCCGAGCTGGTTTCTTGTTTTGAAGACGTTTTGTTACCATGCTGGGTAACATCCTCGGTGCAGCCTCCAATGAAGCCTCGGTGTGTTTTCCTGCCTGGTTTTTAAACTCTGGGGTCTGTTGAGATGGATTGCCTCACTTCCGGTTTTCCTTCGTAGTGAACACCAACTGGCTACAAAAAGACACGACCAATACTCACTCATCTCAATCCACATAGACAAGGAGAACCACAACTTCGACTGGGCCAACACCAAGATCCTGGGACAGGCTAGGCAGAGACAAGCACAAGAATTCCTGGAAGCATGGCATTCCACGAAGCAGGCTATTAATAAACACATTGAACTTGACCCCATATACATTCCACTACGAAAGAAAACCGGAAGTGAGGCAATCCATCTCAATGGACCCCAGAGTTTAAAAACCAGGCGGGAAAACACACTGATGCTTCATCAAAGGCTGCACTGAGGATGTTACCCAGCAGGGTAATGAAACGTCTGCAAAACAACAAACCAGCTCGGCGAGCCAACCAACCTCAACAGTATTATGTTCTTTTCTGGATGTTGCACTTTAGGAAGGATAAAATGGCATTGGCAAGAATGCAGGAAACATTCACAAGAATGGTTAAAGATGAGGAACTTGACGTATGCAAAGATGTTGGAGAAATGAAGACTGTTTTCCTCAGAGAACAGAAGACTGAGAGGTTGGAGAAATGAAGACTGCTTTCCTCAGAGAACAGAAGATTGAGACAAAAATATGCAAAATCATGAGGTGTCTGGACAGAGTAGATAGGGAGAAACTCTTCCCATGCATGAAAATATTGGAAATGTGACAGCACAGATTTATGGTCATTGCCAAAAATAGTCAAAGCAAAATGAGAAGCAGTCTCTATAGCAGTAAATATCCAAATGCAACAAAACTTGGACAATACCCAGGCTTGGGTTGACAAACGGCAAGTAACATTCACACCACACAAATAACAAGCAATGACCATCTCCAATAAGAGACAATCTAAGCACTGCTCCTTGACATTCAATGGTCTTACCACCACAGAATCCCCCACTATCAACAACCTTGGGGCTTAACATTGACCAGAAACTCAACTACAGTGGCTATAAGAGCTGGTCAGTGGCTAGGAATACTGCGCAAGAGATCTTGTCAATCATGTACAAGGCACAAAGTCAGGAATGTGATGGAATACTCCCCACTTGCCTGGATGAGTGCAGCTGCAACAACACTCAAGAAGCTTGACACCATCTAGGACAAAGCAGACCGCTTGATTGACACTATATTCACAAACATCTACTCCCTCCACCATCAACACTCAGTAGCAGCAGTGTGTACTGTCTACAAGATGCATTGCAGAAATTCACCAAAGATCCTTAGACTGCACCTTCCAAACCCATGACCACTTCCATGTAGGAGATATGTTGGAACATCACCACCTGCAAGTTTCTCTCCAAGCCACTCAGCATCCTGACTTGGAAATATATCGCCATTCCTCCACTGTCGCTGAGTCAAAATCCTGGAACTTACTCCCTAACAGCTTTACAGGTTTACCTACAGCATATGGACTGCAGCGGTTCGAGAAGGCTGCTTACTACCTCCTTCTCAAGGGCAACTAGGGATGGGCAATCAATGCTGGCCAGCCAGCGACGCCCACATCTCATGACTGAATAAAGAAAATGCTTTATAATCTGTTCTCTCACTCTGTCCTGCCAACTTCAATGAATTGCACACATATACACTCAAGTCCCTCTCACCCTGCATCGCCTTAGAGTGGCTTGCTGTATTTTAAATTGTCTCACTGTGTTCTTCCAATAATGAATTATTTCACATTTCTTCACATTGAACTTCATCTGCTACCTGACTGTCTATTCCAACTTCTCTCTGCTCTTTTTTGATATGTTTCCATATTATTCTTGCAGTTTCCAATGCTTCCGTGTTTCAAATCATCCACAAGCTTTGAAATTGTGCCTGTACATCAAGTTCCTGGTTGTTATACATATCAGGATAATCAAGGATCCCAAAATTGACCGCTGGGGAACTCCACTACAAACCATTCTCCAACCTGAAAAACATTCATTAACCACCGCTCTTTGTTTTCTGTCACTCAGCCAATTTCATATCCATGTTGCTACAGTCACTTTTATTCTATGGGCAATAATGTTGCTCACAAGTCTGTTGTTGTGTCATTACATCAGATATTTTTTGCAAGTTCAAGTACACATATCAACAGTATTGTCCTCATCATTCCTCTCTAGTACCTCTTCAAAAAACCCCAGAAACTTAGTTCAACATGATTACTGCTTAAGAAAACTATGCTGGATTTACTTAATTAACCCATATTTGTCAACGTGGCTATTAATTTTGTTGTGAAGTTAAAAGGGCAAATGCAATGTTGGCATTCATTTCAAGAGGGTTAAAAAAACAAGAGCAGGGATGTACTGCTGAGACTGTATAAGGCTCTGGTCAGGCAGCATTTGGAATATTGTGAGTAGTTTTAGGCCCACATCTAAGGGAAGATGTGCTGGCCTTTGTTCACAAAAATGTTCCCGGGAATGTAGGGCTTGTCATATGCGACGTGGTTGACGACTCTGGGTCTGTACTCAGTGGAGTTTAGCAGAATCTGATTAAAATTAACAGAATACTGGAATAATGGATCACTGCTCTTCTCACCAGGAATTTCACATATTACCATGTTCTCCTACATCCATCTTTCCAGCGCTTTTTCTAAACCACTAAAACTGCAACTTCATGTGACCTACTTTATTGCAGTGAAAACACCGGAGTTTTTTCACCTCTCTTTCCCCTTCATGGCTTTCCTTTTTACCCTGTGGTAATCTCTCTTCACTATCTTCAATGAGATCTCATTTTCTCTTATCACCCAAGGATTTCTCTTTTCCTCAGTTTCTATCCCTGAAGGTGATGTTGGAAGCAAAACTTTAATTTATGAACCAACTCCTGATCATCTGCCTTTTCCAAATCTTGCAGTTTTAACTTTCAGCTCTTCCACATGAGTTCTCACTACTTCAGGAAATGAATTTTTGAACTCCTACAAAATAATCAATTGTCTCTCTAAGATCATCATATGTTTGATCTGTTTTCAATGCCCTTATCCACCTATCAAAATTACTTTGTTTGATCCTTTCAAACCCAGGGTTCCTGGTCTTTGACTTCGCTTCCTGAAATGTTGTCTGTAGGCTTCTGGCACAAGCTCATATGCACTTAAAATGGCATTTTTCATCTCCTCATACTCACAGAATCTGATAGTGATGCAAATACCTCACTAGCTCTACCTACCAACTTTGTTTGAATCAACAAAACCCACATGGTCACCGGCTATTTCATTTACTTAGCCACTTTCTCAAATGAAATGAAAAGGGCTCCTACACCCTTTTAGATGAACTTTGGCAAAGCTTGGACATATTTAAATAGATCTCCACTAGGCCTTTGGCTACAATGGGTTTGCTTGTCATCACTATCCTCCTCACTAAGCCTACTTTCTACCTTTACCTTTGACCTATTAAGTCAACTTTCCTCTCTAATCACCAACTTCTGAAGTTCAAACACTCTCTCTTTCGGCCTTTTTTTCTCTTTCTTCTCTCTTTTTCTCCCTTTCTTCTGCTAGAGCTATCTTTTCCTTTTCTTTTTCCTCTGCTAGAGCTATTCGCTCTTTCTGCTTTGCCTCTGCTTTCAATCATAATTCAAACTGTTTCATTTCCTTTTCATGTTGAAGCTGCTTTATTTTCAGTTGAATTTTAGCAACTTCCAAAGATTCTGATGGCATTCCTGGCAATTGTAAATGCTGTGCAATTGCCACAAACATTTCCCCTTTTCTCACTGACACAGGCAATCCAACTCCAAATTTTTTGTCAAGTCTGGAAGCTTTGCCTTGCTCACTTTTTGTAAAACTCCCCAGCTGACCTCTTCCAATTCCAGGAAATGCATAGTTACTGAAAGAGCCATAACTACACAATGGACACCCTGTTTAAACCAATTGAATTCAATACCTGAAATAAAAGACACTAACACTTACCACTTGCTCCCTTTCAGTCCAATAATCCTAAACCCAACCCTGGAATTAGGGATTTTGATCTCAGCAAGGGCCCCCACTTTGTTATTGACCAGACCAGATGCTCAAAATATATTAAAACGGTAGACTGGACCCTATCTTTTACTTACTTTGAAGGTAAATGTCAGGTACTGTGTTCCAAATGCAGTTTGATTGGTCAAACTACCCAACATTAAGCAAAACGCAATTTATTCAAACACTATAGATAAAATACAACAAAAGAAAGAAGAACTTAGAATAACTTAACTCTACTGGAAAACCTAACAGAATAATAGATACAGTAACTATTACTAATTAACTGTTCCAATATAGTAACATCCCATAAACACATCCTTTGGCAAAAGGCAAATTCAGAAAATAGATTGTCTCAAGTGCAGTTCTCCAATCCAGGAGGAGAGAACATCAAAAGACAATTCTGACAGACAGAAAACTCCAGCTTTCAGCTGTATCAAAAACCTGTGGCAGCTTTTCACAACCCCAGCAGCTTCTGCTGAAATCTAAAGCGAAAAATCCTGGTTCAGTGGATGCGAGTTTGACCACATATTTTCAGATTGCTTCTGTTGTTCCAACTTCTAAAAAAAATCCGAAGCTCACAAGTCATTTATCTTCTCATAGACTGCTCATCACCCGTCATCTAACCTCTCTCTCTGAAAAAAAGGACAAAATAACCTCTTAAAGCCACAGTATCGTCACAACAGCCTCAGAGTGAAGGGACATCCATTTTGACCTGAGATGAGGAGGGATTTCAACAGTCAAAGGGTGGTGAATCTGTGGAACTCATTGCCACAGAAGGCTGTTGAGGCAAAGTTATTGAGTGCCTTTAAGATATAGATAGGTTCTTGATTAGTAAGAGGATCAAGGGTTATAGGGAGAAGGCAGGACAATGAGGTTGAGAAACATATCAGCCATGATCAAATATTGGAGCAGACTCAATTGTCCAAATGGCCTAATTCTGTTTCTACATCTTATGGTCTTCATTACTCTTGGCTGCATCTTATCCAGTCCTATTCAATACCTCCTACTCATTAATTTTAAAATCTTCTGGTGACTGAATTATCTCTTATTTCATCTATTCACTATTTTACTGCTTAGCATCGTCTTTCTTGGAAAAGATAGAAGCAAAGTATTTAGTGTGTCAGCTATAAATCTTGTCTCCAGTCTCAGTTCCCTTTATGCTTCTTCACTCGCCCCACTTCTCATTGTACCACTGTTTTACTACTTATAGTCCTATGGTAGACTTTAGATTTCCCTTTTATGTTGGCTGCTTCTTGCTTCTTACTTGCTATTCACCTTCCTGCTGAAAATTTCTGTATTCTGTCAGTTCTAGTTGTATTTCCTGCTTGGTATCATTCAAAAGCAGTTTTCTTTTACTTAAATTATTTTCTATCTCTTTGCTCTCCAGAGAGCTTTGAATCTATTCACCCTATTTTTCTCCTTAGAAGCAATGAACCTTAACTGTGCCTGAACTGCTCTTCTTTAAAGGCATCTCATTATTTAGCTGTCACTTTTCCTGTCAACATTTGACTCTCGTTCAGCCCAGATCCATTGTTACCCCTTTGACGTTGGCTTTCCTCAGTTAATTATTCTTGTTTGGATTGCACTTTGCCCTTTCCCATTGTCAGCACATATGATATAATGATCACTGTTCCCTCAGCGTTCTTTTCTTGATGCTTGAACTACTTGGCCCACCTCCGTCCCAAGAACCAGATCTAGCAGGGTCTCCTTTCTCACTAGACTGGAAATGCACTGCTTAGAAAATTCTCCAGAACAGACTGTAAGAACTTTTGACCCTCTCTGTCCTTTACACTGCTATATCCAGTATATATTCAGACATTTAAACTCCTGGTTATAGCTACTCTAAAACTTTTGTGCCTCTCTTGTAAAATTCTTTGCAAATTTGTTTCTCCATATTATTCCCATTAGTTGATGGCTTACGGACTACACTGGGCATTGTAATTCACCTTTTCTGTTCTTTAGCTTTATTTAAATCCTATCCTTTTTTTCCCCTCTTGGCCATTCATTTTCTCCAGCACTGCAAAGATCTCCTTAATCAATACTGTCACCTTCCTTCATTTTATTCCCTCCTATCTTCCCGAAACAACTTGTATCCTGCAATATTTAACACCCAGCAATCCCTTTCTTTCAGGTTTCTGTTTTAAGCACAAGATAATATTTCCACATGGTAATTTAGAGGGAGATGATCAGTGACATCATAGTAATGGACTAACTCACTGGACTAGTAATCCAGTACTTTAGGCCAATGTTCTGTGGACATGGGTTTGAATCCTGTAATGGCAGATGGTGAAGTCTGAATTCATAAAAAATCTAGAATAATAACATAGTCTCATAACCACAATTTAACTACCATTCATTGTCTTTAAAAAAAGCATGTAGTTCACTAATGTCCTGTTAGGATGTAAATCTGTTGTTCTTACCTGGTCTGGCCTACATGTGACTCCAGACCTACTGCGATGTGATTGACTCTGAGTTGCCCTCTGTGCAATAACTTCTGGCCAACCCAACAATGTCCACAACTATGAACAAACCATCCAGCTATTAATAACTATTCTATATTTCAGAGCTATCTGTCGCTTCCAGTATTCCTTTCTGATATTATCTTCTGGTTCCCTCCCAACTGCCAAGTTAGTTAAAACCTATGCCAATAAACCTAGAAAATCACTCCACAGGATGTGAGGCCTGGCTCTGTTAAGATGCAATCTGCCTGGTTTGTACAGGTATCATCTCCCCCAGATCAGTCTCAATGTCCCAAGAATCTAAAGCCTTCCCTTCTGCATCATCTTTCCACGACACATTCAGCTGCATTGTTCTCATATTTCGATTTATCACTTATATGTAGCATTGGGAATAATCAGGAGATTTTTGGTGGTCCTGCATGTCAATTTCCCAAAATTTGAGTGATGGACTATATCCCCCTTTCTACCTACGTTGTTTGTACTTATATGGATAACAACTGCTGGCTATTCTCCCTCTTCCCTCAGGTTACTTGGCAGCTGTTCATTGGCATCCTTGACCTTGGTAACAGGGAGATAACACACCATCCTAGATTTAGTCTGTGGCCACAGGAACACTTACTTATTCCCCTCAATCACCTATCACTATTGCTCTTCCAGTAATCCATTAACCCTTTGTGAAAGATTATTCTTAAGAAGGTTGTCACAGATGTAGAGCCATGCAAAGTCATTGACATAGCATTCCAGTTGAAACATGCTTATAAAGTAGACAGAAGCACACAGTGGGTGCAGTTAGAGGATTAGTGAGAGGGAGAGGGGGGAGAGAGACAGACTTTGAACAGTAGCTGCAGTTGAAAGTTGAGTAGGAACCACTTGTCTGTGCCTGGTAAGTGATGAATTTGCAAGTGACAGGATCATGAGTGAGAGAGGAGTTCTTGGTATGATAGTTACATTAACATAGCCTCTGCTATGAACTTCACATCATTTGAACATGGACACCTATGTAGAAGAACAGGTAAGGATCACAAGTGAAAGGATTTTCAGCTTTATTACAGTGTTAAGAAGCTTCATTGTAGTATGAAGGCACAAGATGATACATGTACATTTTGCATATGACGGTGTACATTTGTGTTTTGTTCACCGAAGGTGCATGGTAATCTTTTTACATATTTATTAATATTTGTAACTGCACTCTCCCAAGATTATTCAAAGTGATATAGCTTGAGGGCAACCTCTTAACTGCAAGAAGTTTGAAGAGATGTGTTTCACGTTGCATGGTACTGCTGACAATAGTTGCGAAGGTTCACATTCTCCCTCTCTATCTCTCTCAGGCAATGTAGCTGTGAATTTAGGGTTGAGCTCTATTCTCATTCTTTGTTTTCACTTTTTGTGATTAACTAGTCATTGTGGAAGTCTCAATAATTTTGGAAACTCCTTCTTGCAGGCGTCTACTAGACCATTGGAAGCGGATTTGGCAAATTCCAAACATCTTTCTCACAGAACAGTCAAATCTTTGTTGATCTTGATCTTGGCCTATGTCCTTTAACACAAAATTGGTGTCATCAGCCAAAATTGAAATATGTTCCCTTTGTCTCTTATCAGCCTATTTGCCATCTTGATTTTTGGTGAGTATTGCAAATATCTTTAGTTACCTAAGAATAAACCAACCATGCTACTCCCCAGAGAGCACAGGTTGACAAACATAATAAAGTGAATAGTATTATTCTTGTTGATGAATTTGATAGGACTTTCAGGCATTTTGATCATTTGTGATAACTGCTACAAGGCCTAAGGGGAATCACTAATTAATCTCTCTGTGGAGCTCATTGATTATGAGTTCCCTTGGTAACAGGCAATGGCCTACCCTTTATAAGACAGACCCAAGTGTGACAAGATGGCTGAGAGGTTAGGGCGATGGACTGCTAATCCATTGTGTTCTAAGTTCGTGAGGTCAAATTTCACTTTTGTTGTTACTTCAATAAATGCTTAATGCCTGCAGGTTCGCTCATTTCTACCCTCCAACTCCAATTTTGATTTAGCTCCATCTCACTCTCCCTACGCCTCCCTCACTTTAATGGCTTGCCTTGCTGGTGATGGGCTTTGCACATAAACATCTAATTGTTTACATGGCTGATTTGCTGGTGGGGGTTAATAGACAGAAACAAAAAAATAGTCACAATTTGGTAGTGGGAAAGCCATTTAGTTGTGTGTGAGAGAACTTCCGGATTAAAGAAATGGAGATCCAGTGTTGGATCCGCAGAGCTGCCTGTCCCAGCCAGAGACTAGCCTTTGTATGCCATGAGTAGTGGCTCTATTTTGGTATTCAACAATAAATGGTGTTCCTTTCCAGTCAGACTTTCTGAGTTATTGCATAATTGAAATATAGATGGCATCATTGTAACCCTGCACTGCTGAGTGTCCATGCTCTCAGAAAAGGTTGATAGCTCCTTTGGTGCCTGCTGGAACTGAATGAACGCAGATATGTGCCTGAATGTGACCTGCATAAGGCAGTGATGAATTGTTGACACATGATATATTTAATGTAGTGAAAGGCTGAGTGGGTACATAAGTAGTAAATACTAGTCACAGATATCATCTTCACAGATGTTAGCCATAGACAAGACATTGCTTCTGGCATTAAAAAAAAACCACTACCAGATTCGAACTGTTCTATCACAGTATCAGGGACATAACACTGCTCTCTCAGATACTATCGGAAAATTTCAAATCTGTGCTCTCTGTTTTCGATGCCCTATGATTTGAGTATCTGTAGGTCAGGTTTTATATTGATGCCTCCTTCTCCTTAAAACACTAGACAATGAAAAAGAGATACCAGTTCAATGCCTCCCATGGAGCTGAGGTTCAAGGTTGAGGGAGGTGGTGTGCGCTGGGTGAGAGGTCTGGGGCAGTGGGGGAAGGGGTTGCTGTTAGATTGGATGGGCACTTCTTGGTAGAAACCTGACCGATTAAGATGCAGGATGGAAAGGTTTGCACATGGTCTTGCCACCCAAGTGCCAGTTAAGTGGGAAATTAAAGGGATAGTGCCTGCTCGAGGGACCCAGCCATCAGGGAAGGGTGGGGACCACTGAGTGCCATATCCTACCTTTCCCTTCAATCCTCTTCTGTCGCTTTTGCTCACAATCCTTTCTTTGTGACCCTCCATCCCAACTTTTCTCCAAGGATAATCTATGGTGAAGGCCCAAGAGAAGGCCCATTGGCAGCAGGCACTGCTGCTGGTGGCCTGGCTGGAAATGGAGTAGCCTCTGACGAGCTGACTGATCTCAGGGGTGGATATTCCATCCCACTCGGAATAGACTGCAATCCAGTGTCCTCCTGGAACTGAGAAACCCAGGCAGCAAATGGGTCTTAATTTCTTAGGCCTCTGAAGATAGGGTCAGCCTATTTGCTGCTAGTTTTGATGGTCAGACCTCCCCAAATTATTATCCATTATATCGCCAAGGACAGCTCCTGATGAAGTCTTAGCAGATTCCTATAACATCCAGAAAAGGTAATGCATGAGACCCTCAGCCAAAACAGTATTTTGGACTTGAATTCCGACGTGACATGTCACCATCCTAACTCTTTCCTGTGAGGCGCAGAGCAGACTGAGCACTGTCAGCTTTATCATGGTGATGATTTGTAGAGATGGTATTTGGGATGAAATACATTGAAAATTTTTGAATGGTGGGAACAGGTCGGTTGAAAGTGGTAGGGCAGACTAAGATCCAGCAAATTAATTTAAAACCAGTGAGGCATGCAGATAATGCGCAGATCAGGATCACAATTAATTCATAGAACAAGGTCCTGGCAGCTATTTTAGCCTGTCAAATGCTTGAAAATGGGCAGAAGTTTCTGAAATATGGTTTAATTTCTAGCCTTATGTATGAAGCAAGCACAACCATGCATGGAAGCCTTATCTGAAATGCTGCCTCTGTAGCCTACTGATACCAAAATGATTGGCAATACCTCCACCATGATCCTCATTCACCATAGATTAGGGAGTGACCATGAAATCTTGTTGATATGTGTGGCATTCTGTGACATTTTTACTCACTGAGCAGCTGGATACCCAACTAAGAGTATTGCTATGTTAATATATTTGATTATTTTAGTTTACGGACTCCCTAAATGAGAAGTGGGGTTGAAGACAGGTATGCATGTAAAACTACTACCCCCCACCGCCCGCCCAGCTCCAACACACACGCACACATACACATGCACCAATGTATCTGCAATTCATAGGGGCAAGGTGGTATGCTTAGGCCTACTGAACGCTGAAGCTGCCTTCTCCCACAGCTGCTGGTAGTTTACCCGCGGCAGGGTAGGCCCACACCAGCAACATCAGTTTCACCTACCACCTCCCCCAACAAAGTTATCCCAAGCCCTTAGCTCTTAACTGACACCTCCAACATCAAGTCACCACTCCCAGTGACACTGTTCAGGTGACCTAGCTGACGGCAATCGAATAACCAACGATTCTTCAAAACTGGGCATCATCTAAAGAAAGGGCTAGAAATCTTGTCTTAAAGCAATTAATGCTGGAGGCAGCATTATATTGCATGGAGGCAGCTGTAAGGATCATGTGTGGACTTCTATCTGACTACTTTTGCTGGAGGAACAGAGACCACAGAGCCCTTTAAAATCCAGTCTCATGTGTTGGGTTACCTGACATGTTTTCCTGGACGTATCCAAGGAACCTCGCTGTTTGGGTGATATATCAAGGGTATATTTTGATCGAGTTACACAACTCTTAGAAAATAGTGGACAGTGTTTGGTCAAAATTCTGATTTGTGCTGTTAAACTGTTGAGAGGAAGCGTGGCCTTGTTAAGTCTGTTCTAAAGCTGTCTGGATTTGTAGTTAGCACTTGCACACTACCAGCAGTATCATGTTGAAGCAAAGGTTATGTGATTAGCATGAACAACATCTTTGACATTAAGTTCTTTATGCAATACCACTTATTAACACACTGCCAAAAAAAGACTTCCAACTTCTGTATTTTATCATGAAAAGAAACTTTTTTGAGCCAGGGCCAAGTTGACTGAGTGTGTACAGTACATCCGATAATACCCTCTATTCATCATTCAATAATTTTCTGTAAGTATTCCTCACCATCGTACACATATTCGGCAATGTTATATTATGACTAGTTAACATTTTCAAAAGAATAAGGGATTGTAAAAATGCCCAATGGTACCAACAAGAAGGATTTACTTCACTTATTTCACTTATCATTTCAACATTAAGGGAATGGAAATGTAACTGAGAAATAACTACTGTTTGCCAAAACAATCCTATTTTGGGAGTAACCTTACTCAAATATCAGCAGCCATGAAAATCATGTGTTGGTTGTGATTGTTGGAACTACCCAATGAGCTTAATATTTTCTTATTTACTTGCATGTCAACAAAAAGGCAAGCAGTCATAAGAATAATCTTTGCCTCTCTTGACCATTTATTTACAATTATATCTGAGGATAATTGCTTAAGAAAAGCACAAGTATGAGCTAACAATGTTAAAAGATGGTTAGATATTTTGTCTGGTTTCAAAGGTACCCCAAATTCCATTCAGCAGGTCCTGGGACCACTTTCATGATATATCCATATATGGACACATTATGTTGTAGCTGAGAGGAAAATAAACCAACGACATATAATCTGCTTCAGTATAATGTTTATTTTAAAGCACAATCTGCAACAGATCACATTACATAGCATTGAACAGCAGCGAAGCTTCAGCAGTAGTGAGGGCAGAAGATCACGTGTACCTCATGATTAAATACGTTCTGGCCTGGAAGTAAACCTGTCAATTAATCTAATACAGACATGAGATACAGGGACCTCAAAGGTACAGTGCCTGCTGGGAGGAAAGTGTAAACATATTTTCTTTTTATAACAACACACGTCACTGCTGAGCAACTCTCAGCAGGATCTGAATAGCTCAGAGAAAATATAAGCTTACTTGTGTGTTCTTATCTTGTGGACTAAAATTCATACTGAAAATTACTAATGGTTATAACATGCTGTTCTGCTGACAGTTTACCTACGGTGAAGCAGATAGGGTAACTATTAAACTAAGTTGGTAGAGACAAGTACATGACATAAATTTTCCCTGGTAAAATAAATGAAAAGTTGCCAAATTTACATGTTTATATACATGCTTAGATATGTCAAGATCATATTTGGAACAATACGCAAAAGAAATTTATAGAAGGATAACAGTTTAACAACATTGTGACTAAAATGGTTATGGGTGAGTCTATGGCAAGATTTGCTTTAGATAATCTGAAAGGTCTTGCAGGGAAAGGCGGAGACAGCAAGAAGGTGGAAAAGGCTTGTAATACCTTAATGTAAATTATTTCCAAGGCCCTAAAGTTTGCCCACTCAAAAATGGATACAGAAATGTAATGTGATTTTACAATAAGGCTGTTTGAAAACTTGGAAATGTCATGTAATAACTTGTCATACAAGATGATTTCCTTTTAGAAGGATAGATAAATAGATGATTTCATTGACTGATGCACAAGATAGGTTATAGATTGCTGGTAGGTTTTGAAGAATAGTTTGCATACGATTAAATGAGCATTTTAAAAACGTATGACTAGATTGGACATGATGTTTCTGAATCTCCACAACGGTCCAGAGATAATTACAAGGTGTCACTAACAAAATGAGTACTGCTGTTTTCCAATGTACAGAATGGTTGAATAGAAACATTATGTGGATTTTGTCCAATTTAGTCTCAATGGGAACATTTGCAAATCTGGCATGGTGAAGGACCAGGCTTCATCGAGGCTCTTTAACTGAGACAAAGCATTAAAATCTTGTCTTCATGTTTCCCAGCCAAACAGGGATGGGATGAATTTGTGAAATGAAGGATTTTTAATGAAAGGATTATAAATAGGTTACAAATGATCATCAACACTCGAATTATTAAGTATGTAACACTTACAGGAATGGAGAGGAGACCTGGAAAGACTGCTTCCCTAAGCCCTCCCCCAATCCTGAGTCTCTCATTCCTACCTAGAAATCCAGTAATTGAATCCGAGGCGCTGTAGTGTAGTCTGCTGAACACTTGAGGAAGAGCACAATGTTTCTGGTTAAGTGGGTGTCAATGTGAGTGTTTGAGGGAGTCCACAAAATGTTGTCCTTCCCTCCTGTCTAAACAAGTTTCTGCAAGCACTTGTGACTTTCTACTTGCTTTCCTTGCAGGAGAGGAAGTGAGTGGTAGATGCATGACGTGCATCTTCAATCCTAGGCATTTATCAGTCATTGACAATTTATGCCCACCTGCTCCACTGGGAATAGGACTTCCAGGAGACTGCTATGACTTATGTTACAATTGTTGCTGTTGGTCTTGTTGGTAATGACATTGTTTCATCTTTTGTTCCTCACTAGAGGTACAACGTGGAGCTGCTGAAGAGGCTCCCATGCCCTGGTGAGCAAAGTGAAAGACAGGTAAAATGCTTTCCAAGAAGTTGGCAAATACCTACCAAGCAGTGAAAGTGCCCTGTCAGGGACGTGCTATGAATGGCAGCATCTCAAGTGTTTTAGCCACATTATGCATCTGCCATGCATTTGACCACTCACTCAATTTATTCAAATCACATTGAAGCATCTCTGCATTTCCCTCTTGGTTTACCCTCCCACCCAGCCCGGTGGTGTCTGCAAGCTTGGAGATATTACATTTAGTTCCTTCATTTCAAATCATTAAGATATGCCATGAATAACTGTGGTCCAAGCCTGAGGTCTGCAGTGCCCCACTAGTCACTGCCTGCCCTTTGGAAAATAACCCCTTTATTTCTACACTTTGTTTTGCGCCTGCCATCCAGTTCTATATCCATCCCATTTGCTTTAATTTGCATACTAATCTCTTATGTGGGACCTTATCAAAAGCTTTCTGAAAGTCCAGGTAGACCACTTCCAGTGGCTCCCCTTGCTACTAGTTACATCCAAGTTATTCACTTAGATGATCAGCCATGATCTTATTGTATGGCAGAGCATGCTCAGTAGGCTGAATGGCTTACTCCTGCTCCTATTTCCTACATTTCCATGTTAACTTCAGGAGTGAAGACTAAATGAGCTTTCTGACTGTTTTAATTACTCACCTGACAGCTGCACAGGGTTTCTTGTTCTTTTTCAATCCAACTCAGTGGAAGAGGGCTGGATGATATCTAGATCTTGCCCTGACGTAGCTTCCAGGAGATTCAAATCACTGCATGCATTCAAACATGTCTCCCCTTTTTTACCCATCTTACAGCATGAGAACTGTCCTGAAACATAACTGCTGTACATCAGCCATCAGTGTGGGACTACTGCAACTGGCCTCAGTGCCTTTTCTTAGGAAGAGAGAAATTTGCTCAGTTCCTTGTCCTTGACCAACCCTCTAGTGATCCCTGAAGAAGTTACACCACGGATGTTTCATGGGGACAGAATGAAGCTTGAGTAAGAAGTCACATTGCTACCTTTCATGGATAAATGGTCCATTCACTTTTCTCAAGTTCAGACTGAGATAAGTATCTGTAGCTGCATGGGTGACATTTCTTTACGTGAATAGCAGGGGAGTATGATTAACTGGATTGTTTCTCAAACAAGCTGAAATGAATTTTATGGGCTGAATGGCCTTCTTTAAGGCAATGCCATTTAATGGAAAGAAAACAATTGGGAAAATAATTTTGCTATCTGCCTACATATATATAAACACACACGCACACATATGCATGCATCCATCATATTTATCTGGCTTTCCACTAATGAAAAGTACAAAAGAATCAAACATTTATATTGTTTTGAGGAACAAAGTTTGGAAACCGACCTTATCAGTCTGTATACAACGTGAAAAGTAGTTTGCAATGTTTGTGCTGTCAATGATGCTAAACATGTTTTCTATAGCAGCTGGTTTTAATGTATGCAAATGTATAATTGAACATCTGAACATATATGGCATGATGGCTCAATGGTTAGCACTGTTGCCTCACAGCTCCAAAGATCCAGGTTCAATTCCACCCTTGTGTGACTGTCTGTGTGGCACTTACATGTTCTCCTTGTGTCTGTGTAGGTTTCCTCCCACAGTCCAAAGATATGTAGGCCAGGTGGATTAGCCTCAGTTTGGAGGGGAAAAAAATTGCCCTGTAGTGTCCAAGGTTGGGTGGGGTGCCCTTCGGAGGGTCAGTGCAGACTTGATGGACTGAATGGCCTCAACCCGCACTGTAGGTGTTCTATGATATACTAAATAAAACATATTTCAGAGGGTAGAAATATTAAATAAATCTAGAATAGATATTTCCTAATCAACCTATCCAGAAATGTCATTACACACCTCTGAAGTACATGGGACCTGAACCCGGGCCTCCTAGCTCAGAGGTAGGCATGTCGTCACTTTTCCCTTTTAAATGCAGCTATAAAATGCTGGATTCATTTTGAAGGTTAATCAGTATTTGTGGATAAAATGGGTACAGAAGGATCCAGGGCCTAACCCTTAATTAGAAATGCTGCTGGCTAACCTACTGTTCATTTCCAGTATTTTGTTGTTGTTTCTATGTATCTATTACCATCAAGCTGAGGAGACCCAACCCTGGTAGAGTGAAGAGTGCAGGAGGGCATGCCAGGAGCAGCACCTGGCATACTTAACAATGACGTGTCAACATGGTAAAGCTACAACATAGGACTACTTGAACACTGAACAGCAGAAGCAGCATGTGATAGACAGAGCTAAATGATTCCATCAGAAGTGGGTAAGGTCAAAACTCTGCAGGCATTCCACATCTACTGCTGAATGGTGCTGGATAAGTAAATGACTAACTGGAGAACGAGGTTCCACCATAACTGGGGAGGCCAGCACATCTGTGCAAAAGACAAGGTTGAGACATTTGCAATAATCTTCAGCCAGATGTATCGAGTGGATGATCCTTCTTAGTTTCCTGCTGAGGTCCCCAGCAACACTGAGGCCAGCTGTTGGCTAATACAACACACTCCACATGATATCAAGAAATTGCTGAAGGTACTAGATATTGCAAAAGCTGTGGACCATGATAACATTCTGGGAATAGTACCAAAGGCTCATGCTTCAGAAAGTGCCAAGCAGTTTCAGTCTAGCCTCAACACTGCATCTATCTGGCATTGTAGAAATTTGTTTAGATATGTCCAATCCACAATTAGGCAGTTGCTTCCCCATCAACCTCCTCTTGATCATCAGCAGAGTGATGAAAAAAGTTGGAAAAATGTCCTCAAGTGGCACTTACGCAGCCATAAGCTGCTCATGGACTCTCAGTCTGGCCTGTGCCATGGCATTTGGCTCCTGAACTCATTACAGCCAAACATTGAAAAAATAACTGAACTCAGGAGGTAAGGTAATGGTGACAGCACTTGACATCCAAACAGCATTTAACAGAATATCTTTATCGCATCAAAGACCAATGGAAAACTTGAAATTGAAGTCATTAGGAACTGGGGGCATGCTCTCTACTGTTTGATATCATACCTAGCTGAAAGAAAGATGGTCATGGTCGTTGGAAGTCAGTCATCTTTACTCCAGGCCATCACTGAAGGAGTTCCTCAGGGTAGTGTCATTGACCCAATCATCTTCAGTTCCTTCATGATCTTTATTCCATGATGCTTTTGGTCTCCTCCAGTTGTGCTGCTGAGTGCAAGAGCTGCTCATCTCTGAATGGCTGGAAGCTCTCGATGAGTAAGACACTAATCTGCTGGATCTTTATTCCAGGTGAAGTTTCACCCAATACTTTGCCTGATTGGCATCTGATTTGGTGAGCTTTCCCTGAAAGTGCTATCCCCTCTCCAGCACAAAAGTATTCGATTTGATGTGCCTACAGGGAAACTTTGAGTGTTATTTCTCAATTAGTGAAATTGAAAACAATAAAGATGGCAGGGCAAGTGTTAGAACATAGAACATAGAACAGTACAGCACTATACAGGCCCTTCGGCACACAATGATGTGCTGAATTTTTACCTTAAACCTAAGGTCTATCTAACCTTCATCCCTACCTTATTTTTTTTTGGGAAGAGACCAATTTTGTTGTGGCTGTAGCCTGTGGGCTGGTGAGATCCACAGCAACCACATCTGCAGTAATACTTGGCAGCTTGAGGAATTTCAGTTCAGACTTGATGAGCTGGGGATGCCAATCTGCAGTGTCATTTCAGGAAGTGGGAAGTTTACCTGGACACTCTGATGCAGAAAACTGTCATACTCCTTACAATAGGGTCATCTGACTCGGTCCATGGTCAATAACAGGAAGTTGTAACTGTGGGTGATGAATGTACGGGGATCAGGGAGGTAGAAATCTCACCCCCTGCAATTGCCCATCAGCTTTAAGGTTCTTGCAACTTGAATGGCTGAGAGCAGAGATTGTAAGCTGAATTAGCAACCTGTCCACAGCACAATAAGGAGAGAAGAGAAATGTAATGAAAACCAAAAGAACTGCAGATGTTCTAAAACAGAGACAAAAACAGAAGTCGCTGAAAAAGCTCCACAGGTCTGGCAGCATCTGTGGAGAAAAATCAGTGTCAACATTTCAGGTTGAGTGAACTTTCCTCAGAACAGAAGTGAAAAGAAATGTAATGGTAGTAAGACTCTGCAGGTGAAAGAGTGAGTGAGAAGACTGTGTTCCATGCCCAGTGTTGGGTTCAGGATATCTGATCTCAGCTGGGAGGAACTTGCAACAGGAAGGAATGAATTCATTGTCATAGTCTGTGTGGGTTCCAACACCAGCTAGAACTAAGATCTGCTTGCACATTGTGAATGGCTGAGGACCAAATTCAAAAGCGAAACATCAAAGACTCTACTCTCTGCACTCCCAGAATGTTTTAAATGACCACGTAGGTTTTCACTGGCAATTTAAAAAAAAACAAATTTAGGCAAAGATGTTTTATTCCGAAGTCAAGTTCTAAATGGATAAAAAATGGTGCAAAGTCATCGAGTAAAGTTAAATCTAAATATGCTCAATACTTTGGTCTAAGATTATTTGACAAACTATTTATGGCCTAGACAAGGAAAGTGGTGAGAGAACACAATTGCAAACAAGTGTAACTAAAGGGAGAACAATCAAAAGAAATTGTCATGATGTGTGGAATTTAACAGGGCTACCAGAATGTGTAAAATATTGGGGTAAGGGCAGGAGAATTAGGCAAGATTCAAGACTTTGGGAAATCTGTCCCTAATTTTGTGGGTGGCAGTGGGTGACAGGAATCCTGCTCACTGGTGTTGGGATGTCAATTAGCTTCACTGAGTCCTTTAAAGCCAATCATTCCTAAATCAACAAGGATTCAATGGGTCAGGGATTTAATGGAACTCGCAGAGATTTCCTGAGGCGTCTCCCAAAAGGCTGCCCAGGATGCCCTGTTGAGTTTGCTAGTAGTGACCAGATGATAATGCACTGGGAGTCATCAGTGCCTGGTCAAGGGACATGGCAAGGGGAAGGGATGGGGAGGCACCAGGGTGGGGATGTTAATGCTATCTACTTCCCTTGTATCTGACCCCCTTTCTACCTCTCACACCTGTAGCAAGTCCCCCACAACCATGGCCTCCATCCTGCTCCATTTCTCTGAATCCAGGGATCCAGGAATAATCACTGGTGAAGGTCCCACCTCAGAAGGAGAACCATCACTCCTGGTGGTGCATTTCTGTGCTACTTGAACCTTAATTGCTTAGGAGACCCAATACTGGCCAATTAACTGCCTATTGGCCCTTATTTAGCATCGGGTCCCCTGAACGCAAGTAATGGGGTGTACCATCAGTCTTCCACGTTGTAGGAGGGGGAGCCCTGTCGCAGTAACTAAATTCAGCCTAATGGGTGAGTGAACAATAATTCAGTAAGTTTTTGGAGAGCGTGTAACTCAACACTATCATTTGACACCGTGAAATGACAGGAGATTAAACAGTAGCAGGGAAAACCAACAGAGACTCAGGGATGAGTGTGAATAAGTGATACAGCAGCTAATCCTAAACCGTGCTAAATGGCTGCTGAAATTGAGCTGGTGACACATGGATGGCCAGTGGGGAGATGGGATAGTCTGTGCCCCTCCACATCAGTATTCCAAATGGCCAGCTTTGCAATGTGCCTCTGAGACATTGGAGCCAAGTTTGAGGCCATGATTGATTATGGGCAGAATCTTCCCAATCCCTGAGTGACTTGGGCTATGGTAAAAAAAATTGGGAAATCGAATGAGAAAGTCCTTCTTGATGTCAGAACAAAAAAAAATTGCATTTTGCTAACAAGTCCTGGACATAAAGTCGAGATTCTCTCTCGTGAGTGGGTGATGCATTGATTATCATCCACGAGCACTTTCATGCTTACCTAATCTCACCTCATTAATATGCAATCACCCACCAGCTGCTGGAAACTAGATACTAGGAATTCCCAACATGAAAGTTGGAGCAGATACCTGGCAACTCACCGTTTGCTTCTCCTGACTGCCATCTTGGACAGCCGACAACAACGCCTCAGGGCCATTCCCTGCACAGTAGCCACGTGCACCTCAGGGGAACAGATGTTGGCATCCAGCACAGACCAGCCTCTCTGGTTCACAATGGTACATGTCCAATCCACTTACAGTACACTTCTGCACATCAGTGCTACACATTGGAGTGCATTGGCACCTCTTATTTTGCACACTTGAATAGGCATCTGATTGGACCAGACTGCATCTCAGAGCTGCTTACTTGCTCTCTTTAGCACTCATTCACTTGCTTTGACCTACCTGGATGCTACTGGACGGGTTTGTGCAAGGAAGGCGTGTTCTCCTCCTTCAGGACTGGCAGAGGTGGCCAAGACATTTCCAGACTGATCCGAGATTCTACCTGGATCAGTAAATCTCCAAAGCCCAAAGCAGAAAGAAAATGAATGGCCTTCTCCACTCTGCCAAGGTAGGTGTTGCCATATTCTCTCTGCTACCTCACGCTCAACCTACCTTTGCTACTGCACCCAGCTCCAACCAAGTCTCATGTTGTAGCATTCTCTTTTGCATGTAACATTTTTGTCATGCACTCTAATTTCCCCAACACTCACCCACACATCTAACTCCAAATACCTTCTGCGCTGCCTGCTCATTCACTCGGGCTACCTCAACGCATTTCCCCCAACTGTACCAGCACTAACAACTGTGTCAGACAAGTTGTGTATTCAACGACCTTTTAAATATGGCATTGATGCCAGGGACCTCAGGATGTCCCAGCAGTAGTGAGTGTATCTGCCCATGGCATGTGGGAGAACTCAGCTAGCACTGGACAGGAGCGGAATCTATTGGTGGGAGGTGAGGGGCCTCATTAATGAGGCAAGTTTGGGATGATAGCAAGAGAAAACTCATGGAGACTTAGCTAATTTGTGATAAGATTCAGTCTTGCATTACCACCTTCGTTTGCTTCACTCCTCATTTCCATTGCTTTCACAAGTATCTTTAGGGTTGGTGGCTCAGCGAGGCACCTCCTTTTCCTCTGACTCAGTTCTTCACTGCAGTTAGTAAGTAGGTTTGCAAATGGCTATGGATATAGATACTGGCATCAGTTATCTGTGACCGGTTTCTTGGCTTTTAATCATCCTGCTTTCTTTCATACAGCTCCACACATAACATTTTCAAAGTGGGGCTTTAGAAGAGCCATAATAACAAATTGGCACACTCATGTACTTTTATGAATCCAAGGGGATCCGTTTCTCTCACTGCAACAGAGGCAATTTCATGTCCTACTTCCAAAGAAGTGAATATATGAATGCTCATATCAAAGTACAGAGCACCTCTCAATCAGGATGGCCTTATTCCAGAAGGCAAAAAACAACAGTAAAACTTACAAATACCATATACTGGTCTCAATGATCTTCAAAATGGAGCTCCAGCATGACCATTCCATTCATTTTCATGTGTCACTGTTTCTAAATCTGTTTTCACACTCTGTGTGGGTATCCTTGCATATGTTCTCTTCCATAAGAGATGGAAGCAGAAAATAATTAGCAACATCTGGAACAGAGGCTAAGGAAAACCCAACGTCAAACTAAATTTAAACAGGAATGGCCTCACAATGTCCTGAGAACACGAACCTGAAGTAGTGCGGACCTCCCAACTGAAGTTCCATAGGCATCCTGGCAATTTTGCAAGATTGAGTAGGTGCCTCCTCCAGCCACATTTGACTATACCAATGACATTCTCGAATGGTTCGAACCAGGGTATCAAAAGTCTGCTAAAGCTGAACTAGAAACGATCACAGGGTCAAACTTAGATAACAATGCTGTATCTGTTCATGGGTGCAGATGTACTGTATCAGTTGCCGGATCTTGAAATACGTTCTCTTGTTCTGTGTGCACATTGTTGGTAAGACTTGGTTTTCTACAAATTAAGTGAGGAAGAATAAAAGCTGGGTTATAAGTGATTACAGAAATACAATCCTGATGTATTAGTGTCACCCTTTAGTAGTGAAATAATGGACTGCTGATTGTAATTTCATACACAAGTCATACGCATTGTTAGAAAACCAAAAAGGCTCCTTCTTAAATCATGCATTGGCAATTTATCGAGTTCTAACCCATCTACTGAACCCCAGTAGGGCGGGCAGTAATTATATGCAGAATTCCAACAAGAAATGGGCCACTCACCATATTTGAAAAGAAAATAAAATTATTGTACAATTCCCATGCCTGAAACAGACATTCATTTGTTTATTGAGAGGAGTTCCAATGCTTGTTTAAGACCACCCACTAATGGATAGGTCACAAGACCAGATTTTTAGACTGCTTGCTACAAACAAGGCAAGTTTTTGAAATATCTTTATTTGAAAGCAGCCCCAAATGAATATGGGAGTACTGTTCCTGACCCTACATTTAAAGAATATGGGTCTTCATTACATTTGCCATGAATCGCCATGCACCTCTGTCCTCAATGCACAACACCTGCTGATGACCCAATCATCTATCTCTCCGATCCCTCTCCATTAGATCTCAATCTGGCTTAATTTTTCCCTTCCTCCCGGCCTTAAGTTATCTCCGTTCACCTTCAGATTCCCCTCCTCAACATATGATCACCCTCACCCTTAGCATCTGTTTCGATTCAAATCCCTCTCAAAGATTCCAACTTTCTGCTTCTGATTTCCCCAGGTTTCTATTTTCCCTTAGCTAGGGCTCAGATTTCCTCCACCTGGTTTCTCAATTTCAGATCTCCTCACTCCTGCACACCTGTTACCTTTAAAATAGTAAAGATATAAACATATTAAAATACTTAACTGTAATAAACTAAATATGCTTTGCGATGTTTAAGAATAAAAAGAGTTTTGCAAGATTAAAGTGTGTAAATCTGATATTATCTTGTAACAAGTATCAGCATAAGATCTTTACTGATAACTTTGTTAGTATCTTCTACTGTGGCTTATCAAAACATGCTTGATATCCAGGAACACTTGTTGGGTCACTTTACTTAGGACAAAGTATCATTGCACAGCCATGACCACGATTCACCATGGCACTTAACTGAATTTCCAGATTGGATGTCATATGACTTGACTGCAGCTAATTTTGTCCTTCACTCATTTTATAGTACCCAACTACCCTGTTAATATTCATTGAAAGAGGGAGAAATGACAGGACAGAGAAAACATTGAATTCATTTCACACGATGATTATTCAATCACCTCATTAGGGAATTATCTTCTAATCGAAAGTAATGGATACATTTTTCAAGAAAATCGGGCAATCATTACAATTTCAAATATATTATCTCAGTGCATATACAGGAGATGTTCTTGTTGGAAATATTTTATGGCTTTCCTTTTGAACTTGTGCAAATATATCAAAAATATTCGTCAAGATAATCAAATCTCACAACGTAACATAGCTGGACAGCATAAATCCCATGAAATGATGATAGAAATCTGGTAGATCCAGATTTAATTAGAAGTAATTTCATTTTGCGTACTGCTCCATGTTTATATCTGCTACACTTTGAAATAAAGCTTGTATTATCACATCATTGTCATCTGATTTACCTGCTGCAAGTCTAATAAACCTTTGAATTGAACACTGTATAATATAAGACACCTTAATTGATTGGATTTAAAGGGGAAATATATTCCAACGAATTACTGAAAAATCTTCTCCAATTTTAAAGCAATCTAACTAAACATTTATTGGTGTCTATCAGTTGTCTGATGTTAGTGAGTTTTATGATTTTAAATTACTTATTATATGGAGGCTGGAAACAAATTGATTTTAGCCCAACCCACCGAATAGGAATTGACCAGTGGAGTTCAAGTAGCACTAAGGAGCTACCTGCACCATTCCAGCTGCCAGCTTTGGTGGCTCAGTGGTTAGCACTACTGCCTCACAGTGCTACAGGACATGGGTTCAATTTCACCTGCAGGCAACTGTCTGTGTGGAGTTTGCACATTCTCCCCATGTTTGGGTGCTCTGGTTTCCTCCCACAGTCCAAAGATGTGCAGATTAGGTGAATTGGCCATGCTATATTGCCCATAGTGTCCAGAGATATGCAGGTTAGTTGGGTTAGCCATGGGAAATGCAGGGTTATAGGGTGGGGGGTGATTCTGGGTGGGATGCTGTTCAGAGGGTCAGTGTAGACTTGATGGGACAAATGGCCTGCTTCCACACTGAAGGGATTCTATGAAGTCAAGCCTCAATCCCTGGAAATGACCCTTAGTTAGGAAAGTAGTATTGTGCTCCAAGGAGATCCATTCCATTTTCATTCCAAATCATAGGTACCCTACGAAATCTCAGACCCATTGGTAACCCCAGCAGGATTAGAATCTAAGAACTACTAAAACAGTCTAAAAGCAGATTGCAGAGGATGACCAATGCCTTCAGAGTTCTGATTTATTAACTCCACCAATATTTCCCATTGTACAGCCCAACATCAGCATAGCAACATTAAAGCTGTAAACAAAGCTACAAACTCTGCCGGCATGCTGATATTGAGTATGTGAACTTTATAACTAGAGGAGATGTCGGCCTGTAGTATTCAGCAGATTGCCATAAAGAGTAAAAATATACAGCACTGAAGAAGAAAAGACCATTCCACTCATCAAGCTTATTTCTTTCACAGGTTTCATACAGCCTGGTTTTTCACATGCAGTCCCCATTGCCACTTCATTGCCTTAATTGTTAATTTCTCCAAAGATAAAGTTAGAAATTCTCCAAAAGTCGGCCTAGCCATGTACCTACTTCAGACATCCCGCACCAACTAGTTTTTCTGATAGGACGTCTTAGCGGCCTGAGAACGTCAGGAATAATCATGTTCTATGTGGCTTTCAATTCTATCCATCTATGTACTCCAGCTGTGAACAAGATATTAGAACAGAAACAGAGATCAAACCAGCACAAGGATAGGCCCTTCAGCCCAGCCTGTAATGCCATTCTAAACTAACCCTATCTGCCTGCACATGGCCTGCATCCTTGTAGCCTCTGCCTGTTCATGTGTCTGTCTAAATGCCTCTTAAGTGTTGCTATCGTACCTGCTTCTACCACCTCCCCTGGCAGCGCATTTCAGGTACCTATAACCCTCTGTGTATTCATATAGTTCCTGAAAAATTTTACTCCACACAGCTTAAAACTGTCTGATGTCTGTTCCAAATAACCATGGAAAGTACAAATTCCATCATGTTTCAACACTTAATGTTTATTAATTTTATATTTGTTCTCTTCTATGTTCACAGTCCAAGCTAAATAATTGACTTGCATCTACACTATCCATTTCTCTCAGCATTTTGAAAACCTGACTCTTTGAGCTGATTTCTGATCAGTTAGCAGGTATTAAATAAACATCACTGATCAAAGAAATGAGCAAAGATCCATTACATCAGATTTCTACTCATTTGGTATCCCATCACATTTTCCAGTCAGATTTTGTACTAATTCCAGACGTGTCCATCAGTTTGCAATTAATAATATTAAAATTAGGCCCTGGTGATATCATTTGGCAGTCCATACAATTTCCTGATTTTTATTCAAGTATAGCAATCAGTCGTCTATAAACCCATATAAAATAGGCACCCAGGGCCTACGTGGCGCTGATTGTAGAATCTATTTAAAAAGACCTATAGCTGGATTTGTAGCAGTAGCTTTACATCTGAACCTTTCTCTTGCTTTTCATTTTTTTTCCTATTTCTATTTTATTGGTCAGGAGGCTTTGTGCCAACTGTTCTGACACTGTCTTTTATTGGGACATCAATGATATTGCAACAAGTTACTTTGCTTATGTCCTTTGGGAAAGAAAGGGTAGGAGCTATGGATGAATACCAGGTAGATCAAACTGCACCAGAGGCAGATTGCATCCACTTTCTAGTGGATTCCCACCCATATTTAAAGTCCAGACACACCTACGAGACAATGACTGTGTGAAATTGGATGCACAGGTTCCAAATTAACCTACAACTTAAAGCAAGAAAGTGTTATCTGTTGTAAGGACAGTTGATAACATGTACCTTGGCAGAAGAATGGTGTTGAGAAACATATCAGCCACAATCGAATGGTGGAGCAGACTCGATTGGCTGAATGACCTAATTCTGCTCCTATATCTTATGCTCTAACGGGTTTGACTGTATTAGTAGTAATAATGGACAGCTGCATTTCCATGTCATCTGCCTCTGATTCTTTGTAATCCTCAGAAGACATCTAGAGTGACAAGCTGTAAGTCACTCTTTCTGCCATTATTTCTTTTTGCATTGTTCTCAATGACTAATCAATTAGGTTTTCTTTATGATGTGACATTCCATCATATTCCTGCTTCCACGCTCAATGTATCCATGAGTGCTGCGAGACATGTCTATATAAAATAGAATTATCTGGAAATATTGAGCAGTTCTAACAAAGTCCATGGAGAGAGAATCAGATTTAACAGGCAATGTTTAATAGAGGTGACAGCGATGTCCCTGTAAAGTCCATACCTAGGCAGTGGTGGCTCTTTCCTGCAATCAAGCATCCTGGGGGCAGAAATGCCACCCCCACTGAGAGTTCTGCCTTACTCAACAATATCAAGTGACTATGGTTGGCAACACATCCAATGAAGGCCCTGAATCGCAGTTGCTGTCCCCTTCCTTCTTTTGCTGGTGAGCAACACAATCAGTACTTTTGAAGGAAAGATCTCCTCTGAAATCCACAAGCAACCCTGACAGGCTTTTCTTATCAGGATTCTCGCACGGTAAGTTCTCAGTTCCCTCTTGAGTGAATACCACCGGAGGTGGGATGTGGCCCCTAGTCCTCATTAATTATCCACCTGCCACTAAATCCACCTGAACAGTGGAACATTGCCCAATGTTTCAAGTCAATGATTTCGCTTCAGAACTGGGGAAAGTTAGAGATGTAGCTGGTTTTTAAGCAAGAGAAAGAGGGCAGAATGGGAAAAGGGGACAAAAAGGAAGGTCTATAATAGGATAAAAGGTAGATGAGATAAAAACACACAAAAAGGTTTACCACACAAGCCAAAGGGACTGGTAATACAACAAGTAAAACATATGTCTAGAGGAGGAAATAGGGGTTGGATCATCAACAATTGCCATCTAGAAGTTAAAGAAAGAGGAAAGCAAGAGAATAAAACCAAAAACAGCAAAGAGAATGGACATAAAATGGAGGCAAAGGTTACGATGTAAAGTTGTTAAGTCTGGAATGTTGTAATATGCCTAATCAAAATATAAGATTCTGTCCCATAAGTTTACATTGTAAAACTTTTATATCCTTGAAACTTCTGCTGTGAAACAAGACAATTTCATAAACAAACCCTTCCCTTTGAAAACATACACGTTTCAGTTGTGGAGCTACACAATGGAATTGTTAACATGACAGGATGATGTCTAGGTATAGCATTGGGGCTAGGCCTTGTTTTAAATAGGCCCAAATGATAATATTTAGAAGTCCAGTTGCAAAGTTTTAACATAGAACATAGAAAAGTTCAGCCCAGTACAGGCCTTTCGGCCCACGATGTTGTGCCGAACTTTTACCCTAATCCTAAGGTCTATCTAACCTCCACCCCTACCTTATACTATCATCCATATCTCCACCAATCTTAACCATTTGTGGCAAATACATGATTTTCTGTTTCTCTTTTCTCAATTTTTTTGTCATTCCTTCTTCCAACAATTGTTTCCTTGTTAAATTCAATTGAAAAAAAGAATAAGCCAGGAAATGTAATTGTTTCAAGGAAGTGCTATGTGAGGCAGATGTAACTTAGCTTGTTGTCAAAGTTTAAATGCTGCCACTGAAATAATCACTGATATACCCTTTGAATGCATAATTTTAATTTGATGCTGATAATAGCTTAGAATGTTATCGAATCTGGGTATTAAACATACAGGATTTGCTTTTAGCTGTTATTTTGTAAGGTACAAAAAGAAGCATATTCTGATACATTTTGCTTGAATATGATTACAGTGTGTCAAAATTGGTCTGTTTTTTTCATGCATTCCACCTTGCATTTGTGCTTTAATTGATTGGAGAGGGCTGTTATATGAGGAGAAGTAACCTGAAGTATTCTTGGTGTTCAGGGTTCCAAGGATCTGATACTGGTGGAGATAGTCAGCTGATTGTTAGACTGATTTTAAATCAACCCCTTTGGCTCCTCTTGACCTCCAACAATATCAAGCTCGGTTCTAAGAGTGTTGCTATGCAACTTAGGAGACTTATATTTGTTGAATAATGCAATTTATTTATTAAACACATCAGTGTTCCAATTCCTGGATAGGGCTCAGGAGGCCTTCAAAAGAGTAAGTGGTCCAGTATTAAGATATTATTGTAGATCTGTTATTATAGAACTACCATAATTTCTTGCCCAGCAATAGTCTTTCTAGGTAAAGACTTTCATTGCTGCTAGTCATGAAGATGTCCTAGCTTTGTAATTTATACTATCTTTAACAACCTTTCCATTAATAGTGAACAGTGGAAATCTTTACCAAGTTTTTTCTTACGTTTCTTGACTATGTCACAATATCATAGAATATTAGAGTGCCAAGTGAGGCCATTTGGCCCATAGTGCTACTGTCGGCACTTGAAAGAGCTGTCCAAATGTTTCCACTCCCCCACTCTTCCCTCTGATCATATAAAATTCTTCTTTCTAAGCATATATCTATTGTCCATGTGAAAGTTACTATGACATATGCATAACACAACCAAAGTGCATTATTGACCAAAATAACTTTGCATTGAAATCTCACCTCTCTAGTTCTTCCATTTACCTTTAAGCTATGCCTTATAGTTGCCAAAACAGCCATCAGTGGAAATAATTTCTTTGCATTTTCATGATACTTTCGTCAAACGGAATATTTTCCAGTATACAGTCAAATATTCATAATTGGAAACCCTGACAGGCAATGTGAATTGGTTACATTTACATGGAATAGTCTTACGTCAGGAGGAAATCTTACACTGACAAGGAATAACTGAACTTTGGGATGTAATTAACTGCAGGTTTTCTGCTTTTGGTAGAAACTTCTGTATTGTTTCCCAGTTCCTACTACACTCTTAAATTGAAAAAAGGTTGAGCTATACTGTGAAGAGTACTGCTGAGGTTGAAAAAAAGAAAGACAAAGTAGGCATGTCAAGGGCCAGTGGTGGGTAGTGACAGGCTTAGGATTTTAAAACCTGCAGCTTGTTAAAGGAAGGAAAGACACTGAAATAACAAGTTATGGTTTGTAAATTCTAGGAAGAGTGAATTAGATAGAAGGAAAGGAAAAGTGCAAATAATAAAAATATGAAATAATATGGAAATCATACAAGACATTTATGAGAATATTAAAAGCAAAAAGATTGAATTGAGACTCAGAATTAAAAAGGATAAGCAGGCCCCTTGATAAGGGTCTTTCTGCTTACTCAGTTCTGACATTGGTTAACTGTAACAGTAAACCTATCATTTTTTTCATCCAGGAAAAGAACAAATTAGAATTTGATCTGATGCCATGAGCCTTGATTTTAATAAAGTAATAATGTAGGAAGTAGCAATAGTTGAGCTGGAAAGAGCAAGAGAGAAAGGTTCAGATTTATTCTGAAACATTCCATAATAATAATAAATAGTGACACAGCTTTCATCAAGAAATATTCTCCATTGTTTTTTTTTTATCATAATGAATAGCTTAACCCTTATTCACATTAAATTCTGTTTGTTATGTT
>NC_063335.1:12589399-12601314 GCF_021869965.1 Rhincodon typus
AACATAACAAACAGAATTTAATGTGAATAAGGGTTAAGCTATTCATTTTGATAGAAAAAAAACAATGGAGAATATTTCTTAAAATGTGAGAAATTGGGACATGTGGGTGTCAAAAAGGATCTCCGAGGGTGTCCTTGTCAATGAGGCACTAAAAGCTAGCATACAGGCGCAACAAACAATTAGAAAGGCAAATAATAATGTTGGCATTTCAATGGGATTTGAACACAGAAGTAAAGATGTATTTCTACAGTTGTACAGAGCCTTAGTTAGACTTCATTCTGGAATATTGTGCATAGTTTTGCTCTTTTTATTTAAGGAAGGATATACTTGCCTTGGAGAGAGTGCAATGGAGCTTCACCAGATTAATCCCTGGGATGGTCAGATTATGTTATGAGGAGAGATTGGGGAAGAATGAAAGGCGACAACATTGAAACTTTTAAAGTTCTTACAGGCTCTATGTAACAGGATGGATATAGGTAGAATTTTTCCCTTGGCTGGTGACTTTATAATCGGGGTCTTAATCTCAGGATAAGGGATAGGTTATTTAGCATTGAGGTGAGGACAAATTTCTTAGGTCAGAGTGTGGTGAGTCTTTGTCATTCTCTATCTCACGTGGTTATGGAAGCAAAATGATGGACCAGATTCAAGACTGAAATCAATGAGTTTCTGGAGACTAAGTACATTAAAGGGTGTGGAGCTAGGGTGGAAAAATGACATAAAAGAGGTAATCAGCCATGATCTAGAGTCGGGCACAGGGTCAATGTGCTGAATGTCCTCACGATCCTGTAAAGCATATGCCTTGTGTACAGATCTTCATCTCCTGTGTTTGTGATTTATTATGCAGAGGGTCACAATCCATAATAACTTCTTCACTACAAGTCATCCATTTGAAGATTATCTTACTCCATGATCTCAGGACGGACAATGTTCATGAGGATGACTGAATCAACAATTCCTGGAAAAAAATGACTATCATTCAATTGAAGATTTTTTTGAAAATGCCCATGTACAATTGGTACGCTCAATTTGAAGATATTCCTTTGTAGTTTCAGAGTAATGGGGTGGGTCTTGCAATGCAGACTATGTGCCATTTGTGCCACTTACTGTTTCATTCATTCATGGATGTGGGTGTTGCTGGCTCAGCCAGCATTCCCTGCCCATCCCTAAGTATCTTTGAGAATATGTTTGTGAGTTGCCAGAGAGTGCTTTCAGGGAGGGAATTTCAGGATTTTGAGCCAGACAGAGTGAACGAGCAACAATATATTTGCAAAACAGGCTGGTGTGTGGCTAGAAGGGAACTTGAAATCAGTGGCGTTCCCATTCTGAGTAAGGACAATTTTTAATCAACTTTTGGATTGCTGTGACCCACCTTTTAGGCAGGTTAGACTTGAACCGGATGTTCAGGGCTAAAGTAGAGATATTCTGCTGAATCCTGATTGTCCTCATCTCGAGTAGGATATTTTCATTACCAACCTGTTCAGAGATGTTATTACACACCTCTGGAGCTGCTGGAATTTGGACCCAAGCCTCCTGGTTCAGCGGTAGGGACACTACCAGAGTGCCACCATAGGCATTACATCCTGAGTAGGAGATATTTTCTGAACAATCTGTTCAGAAATATTATTACACATCTCTGGAGCAGGAGGGGCTTCAACCTGGATCTTCTAACCCAGAGCTAAGGACATTACCACTGTGCCACAAGGGTCCTTATTCTGAATAGGATTCAGAGAATGGCAACTGAAATCAAGTGGATGGCCACTTATAATTAGTAAATTGGGTTCTCCTGTACAACATCCATGGAGAAATTCTTACACTAGTTTTTGAAATATAAATGTTCCATACACACCTACCTGACAGTTATTTCATTGTTCACGCCAAGCGCTGTCTAAAAGTTGTAACAGAGATACTTCCTGGATTTTATTGACATGCCTCTGTACCCTGAATGGATGTTTGGAATTGTCTTTGACATTGTTCCTTAGTTGACTGTTTTTGACATGCTACAGTGGAACAATACATTGCATTTCAGGTTTTTCTGAGCATTTGGAGTTCTTGTACATTTAAGCCCAGTGTCCTCTTTAAGAACATATTTTGCATGTATTACGAAACATTGGATATTGTTTTGGTGGTTGAGACAAGCCACATCGCAGACAAGATTTGGATGTTTTCCTGATCCCGTTGATGGTTGTTATAGTTGTTGAAGATTCTGGAGCTGTAGATGCTCTCGGACTGTTACAGTTGCTTTGAACTTGTATTCTTCTTTGAGCAATGCACTGATGGTACATTCTTTAGGTTAGAACAATTTTAGAACAATTTAATAGTATAGGAGCTAATGACCAGCTTCACAAGCCTTTCCAAGAGTCTAGCTTTGGAGAAAATCACATTCTTCACTATTACACCAACATCTGCCTATGTATTGTTCGTTTGTTTCATGAGCAGTTGCTATTATGATGTGAATTCAAGCTTGTGACTTCTGAAGTTGACTCAGACTTTAAGCTGATCTTCTGAAAGATAGAAAATGGTGTTAAGATCCTTTTGGTCATCAATGGGAATACAGGAGGAGTGCATTCTTCTTAACATTTTATTTCCCAAAGCAGAACGAAGCTTGGCTATTTGTCTTTATCAACTATTTACTGAATTATGAAGTAAAAATTTATATTTTGTTTAAATAACTGAAATTCTGACAGGATGTCAATGGAGTGCCAAAGCACACTCAGATGTTTGCTTTCCATATTTACTGTACAGCTTTATGCTCCTGAAAAATTCTGTGGTACAAAAGAATCTAAATTGCAATGTGGCACTCTTCTTTTCACTCTTGACTTCTCTCTTTTTGTCTCTTTCTTATTGTTTCTACTTTAAAAGTTGCTCCTTTAAGAAATAACTCAGCAGTGCCTTTATGTAGTAGTTATGCCAAAAGAGACTTTGGAGTGACATTGCATGCTTTTTTTTTACAGATTCCATGTGGAAATGACAGGATTGATTGACATCTAGACATGGATATGGGCTTAATAGTATATAGGAAGGTATTTACCAACTTTTTTGAAAGTTCTTTGCTCCAGCATTGCTTTGTCAGATTGGAGCTGCCATGGACCTCCTACAAAACTGTATTTTGTATTGAACACACTGGCCTCCTTTTCTTTTTAAGAGGCAGAGAGTGCCCTCAGAAATGCCCTATACTGTGACTTCAGGGCAGTTTGTGGCCCTTTGATCTTGATTGTTAGCTGTAAATTTCATCTCTGATGTCAGGTAGATTTTGATTGGTGGTCAGGAAAAACTCTTCACCCCTGCTATTTCTGCTATCACCTTTTCAGCCTATAGAACCAACAAGCTGCCACTAGCTTCACTGTCTTCATTAATTTTAGTGCCCATTTATGACCACCATGATGTGGTTCCTTGGGTAAAACATCACTGTCAGTTTGATATGGCCTGAGTGCTTCCCTATATGTTAACTCATGTAACATACACCACAAAGTCTAGGTTCTTCCTGAGATAGATTATTAGCTTATTAGCAGCACTAACTATTTGCACTGTTATAAGCTCTCATACTTACACAATGTCTGACTTTAATGCTTACTGATAGTACCACTATATGACATGTCTTTAATGCTACACATGTCTGACTGCAATGAGTACACATCGCACTGACTCCATTGTAATGGAACTACTGAATGTCATCTAATGGTCTTAAAGTTATGTTGTCTTTCTGCGATCTGTGCAATAATACAACACTGACCATTTGTACCAATGTGAAATAGCCTAAACAATAGTTATTATGGAGCTGCTATAGGGGGAGCAAGTCTTATACACCTATCATCCTAAACTATATTGATTTTGTCAAACAATACTTTGATTTCAAAATTTAGTTTATTTTTCACTCCAAAGCCTTGTTTCTTCATATTTTCCAGTTCACCTCTGTTCTACAACCCTCCAAGATATTGTGATCATTCAATTCTAGTCTCCTGGGCAATTAGGGATGGACAATAAATGCTGCCTAGCCAGTGACATGCTGATCCCGTTAATGATAAAAAAAAACAGGATTTTAATGGCCTCACCACAGGTGACCAGGTCTTCAGCTGCCAAGACCCCAAATTTAGAAATCTCTGAAACCTAGCTTTTTGACACTAAGCTTTTGACCATCTGCCACAATGTATTGTTCAGTGGCCCAATGTCATTTTTTTTTGCTCGATAAAAGCTCCTGTGAAGCACTTGCAGTGCTTTATTACATTTAAAGCGCAATACAAAAAACGTGGTACTTTGTTTTGTTCTTTTAGGTTCAAAACTGGCCCAAAGACAGCACATATTGTAACGTCAATGAGGCCAGTGCTGGTCCCTACCTCACCCCACCCCACCCCATCTAGATGGTGGCCAAACTGTTTTGTGAGTTTCATGATCATGATTCTAACATTTTCAGTCAAATTTTGCATGAATTGACCTTCTATAGCCACTCACCCCTCTTATCTACTTCAGCAAGCCTTGCTTTACTGTAGCTTTCTATAGTATTCTTGTACATTTCCCAGCTGGGCTCAATGTTTATTCATCTGGAACATCTCATTTTCTAATGATGATTACATTATTGACTGCTCCTTTCACCTTGATCTCAATTCAAACTTCTGTCAATCTCTATCAAAATTCAAACTAAAATAAATTATTGAGTTTTTAAATTATTAATACAGGAATTATTACATAAAAACCAAAAGAATTGAATTTTTTGTGTGCTGGCAACATCAGACTTTAACCCTCACAGCAACAGAAAGCCAAAGCTTCCAATGTTTAAATCAACTTGACCAAGGAAGTGTGAATTCTGTTTGGACATATCCGAGATGCTTTATCAAATGAATTCTCACCTCCAATTATGCCGTCACTATGCTCTCACTGTTAGTCACTTGTGGTAACTATTTAGTAATGGGAGTTACAATATCCCAATTTTATACAATCCAGAAACTACTTCACTCATTTACCAGGTAGAATGCATATGTAACAGGACTGCATATATCCTAGCTGTGTTGCATTCCTACTGTTGGCATTCAATTTTGTTGTAAGTCTGGCTGATATGATGAAATGACCTTGAAGTACAAATAAAATTTACTTTTGCCGTTCAGATATTACAAATGGATAATTAGGTATTAATTTAGAATTCTCTTTCTAAATCCCTGTGGCTCATCGACCTGTTTTCCTTTAAGATTATTTAAATCTCATCTCTTTTACTGCACTTTTAGCTATTTTTTTCCTACCCTAATATCCATTTTTGTTTGAATATGTCACTGTGACAGTCCTAGGGACAGCAATTTACATTAAATAGAGTCATAGAGATAGAGTCCTATAGCGCGGAGTCAGGCTCTTTTGGTCCATGCCGACCAAAATGTTCTTCCACGCTAACCCCATTCCCTGCACTTGGCCCATATCCTTCTAAACATTTCCTATCCATGTATTCATCCAAATGCCTTTTAAATGTTGTTAATGTACTTGCCTCAACCACATCCGCTGGCAGCTCATTCCATATGTGTATCACCCTTTGTGTAAAAAAGTTGCCCCTCAGGTTCCCATGTATTCTTTCCCCTCTTACCTTAAACGGATGCCCTCTAGTCCTCGATTCCCCAACCCTGGGAAAAAGACTGAGTGCATTCATCCTATGCATGCCTCTTATGGTCTTATACACTTCTATAAGATCCCTCCTAAGTCTCCTATGCTGCAAAGAAAAAAATCCTAGCTTGTCCATCTGCTCCCTATAACTCAGTCCCTTGTGTCCTGGCGACATCTATGTAAATTTCTCTGCACTGTTTCCGGTTTAATAACATCCTTCCTACAGCAAGGTGACCAAAACTGAACACAATGCTCCAAGTGCGGCCTCAACAACGTCCTGTACAATTGCAGCATAGCTTCTCAACTTCTATACTCAATGCCCTGACTGATGAAAGCCAGTGTGCCAAAAGCCTTTTTCACTGCCCTGTCTACCTGGACTCCATTTTCAGAGAACCACGCACCTGAACTCCAAGGCCCCTCTGTTCCACTACATTCCTTAAGGCCCTACCATTCACCATGAAACTCCCACCTGGATTTGACTTTGCAAAATGCCACACCTCACACTTATCTATATTAAACTCCATTTGCCACTTCTCAGCCCACTTCCCCAGCTGACCCTGCTGCAATTTCTGATAACCTTCCTCACTGTCCATGATACCACGTATTTTAGTGTTATCTGCAAACTTATTAATCATGCCTTGTATATTCACATCCAAATCATTGATATAAATAACAAAGAGCAATGGGGCCAGCACTGATCCTTGGGGCACACCACTAGTCACAGGCCTCTAGTCCAACAAGCATCCTTCCAGTATTACTCTCTGCTTCCTACCATCAAGCCAATTATGTGTAAATGAAATGCAGTACCAAGAAGGAGGTCATTGAGACATTGGACAGGATAGAAATAGACAAGGCATTTGGGGGTGTGGAATTAAAATGTGGGGAGTTTGATCCAGTTGGCATATATCTGATGTTGCTTAGATAAGTGAGTGCTGAACTAGCGAATGTTCTGGGCATTATTTTCCAAACCTCCAGAGATATGAGAATGGTGCAGCAGGATTGGAGTCTGCAATTGCTACATCCCTGTTCATAAAAAGAGTAGAAGGATAATCTCAGCAACTACAGGGTCAGTCGACCTTATATCAGAACTCACACAACACCAGGTTATAGTTCAACAGGTTTACTTGAAATCATAAGCTTTCAGAGCACTGCTCCCTCAACAGGTGAAGTCCTAATATCAGTGATGAGACTATCTTAGAGAAAGTAATCTGAGACCAAACTAACAGTTACTTGAGAGACATACGTTAACAGATTGCAACCAGCATGAATTTACAAAGGTAAATATTTCAGTTAACCAATTGATTTTACCTAACTTAATTGAGTTTTTAAGGAATGTTGATTAAAATAAATGTGGAGCTAATACATTTGGTCATTCCAAAGTTGTTGATTAATTATCATTTTTAATTGTCTGACGAGCAATATTAAAATTAATTGAATTATGAGACCAATAGCAGCATGGATTATGAAATTAAAAATGTAAAGAATTTCATGGATTGCGAAATTGGTCTGATCATACTGAAAGCAGAGATCAATGGTGAATGGTTGTTTTCTGACTAGAGGGAAGTTTACTATTATGTCCCCTAGATGTTGATATTAGGATCACTGTTATTCATATAATGAACATGGCTGGCAGAATTTCAAAATTTGCAGGTGATGTAAAATTCTGAAATATAGTAACATTGAGATTGATAGTAACAAACATCCAGAAAATATAAGGTAGACAAACAGGAGGCTGGAAGAACTCAACAAGCAAGGCAGCATCTGGAGGAAAGGAGCAGTCAATATTCCAAGACAGTCCTTAAGCTGTTCCTTTCCTCCAGATGCTGCCTGGCTTGCTGTGTTCTTCCAGCCTCCTATTTGTCTACCTTGGATTGCAGCATCTGCAGTATTTTGGTCTCTAGTCAAGAAAATATAGACTGCCAAAATAAGGAGGCCCATTGCAGACACAATTTAATGCAGGAAATTGTGAAGAGATTGATTTTGGTTAGAAGATTTAATTGAACTATTCAAAGCCTGGAAAAGTTTGATTGAGTAAATAAGGAGAAATTATTTCTAATGGCAGGATGGTTGTTAACCTGAGGATAAAGATTAAAGGTAATTGGAAAAAAAACAGTAGAGATGAGGGTCATTTTTATGGCCTGGAAAGCACTGCCTCAAAGGATGGTGAAAGCAGATTCAATAATAGCTTGCAAAGGTGAATTGGATAAATACTTGAAGACCAAAAAATTACAGGGCTGTAGGGAATGAAACAGTGCAGCTAATTAGATATGCATCTTAAACAGCTGGCACAGGGAAAATGGGCTAAATGACCTCCTTCTGTGCTTTAAGATGTGCGACTTTGAATAGTATTTTGAAAATGAATGAATAATAGTTTCCTCAACCTCTGCAGGCAAAAAGTATAAATACATTTGATCTCACGCACAACAATTACATAAGTAAATATTTTCATGTACTATGAGGGAAGAGCTTATTATTTTCACTATTGATTTGTTTATGTATTAGTAAAGGTATGTAAATAATTTTAAAGATTATAGTAACATTAGTTCTCAGTGTTAAAAAACAGTAAATAAGTTAAATAATCAAGAAATTCATGCAGACATTCAAAGGTGATTAGATGTTCTAGAAATTGCCAAGAACAATGTTTCAGAGCTCTGAGTATGAACTCGAAGAAGGATACTATATATAAGGAGGTCTTTGGTCTATTATGCTGTTAATCATAAGGGAAATAAATAACAATTCCATATCTGTTTAGAATCCTTAAAATAAATAAATAAATAGGATGGTTTATCTCTCCTTGGAGATTAAATGCTTGTGCCAGCATTGAACTAGTCTAATCATGATACTCCAGCCATTATAGTGATTCATACAATTGATGGTCTAGCTGGTCTTTTTCATATGGTAAATATTTACAGTACTATGGGGAAAAGAAAGAGCGTGAGAATATTTGGATAGCTCCCTCAAAGTCAACATGAACATGGTGGGCTGAATAGCCTGCTTCAATTCTGTTACTTTTTGTTTCTAAGTTGCTGCTGTTTATGAGTCATCATTTAATGGCCTTGAGGAGAGGAAATTACCTCATGAAAAAAAATTCTCTCTTCATGTGTTTTTCCTGGTTTCCAGATCTAATTAGTGAAAAAACAGATTTGATTCTGACAAACCCTGAAAAACTCTCAAAAGCTGTCTTCCATCACAGTTTACAAATAACCATGTAGCCAGTGAAATAACTCCACAGGGGCTGGTATCCCACCACCAAGTCACCCTTTATTTACATGTGGAGAGTCCTTGACACTGATCCAGCTACCTCAGAGTTAGCTGTCAGAGTAAACCAGATGTCTGACACTCCTGCTCTCATATGTCAGCCAGGGCTCCCTGTTTGGACCAAATTAACAGCCCCAATCTGGGAACTCATATTCTATAATGTCCACCTGACTGACCTTATTACAATCACTACAGCCAGTAGTGAAAATAGCCACTTTGGGATGTACTGATAGGTGTGGAACCTCTCTGTGAGGGACGATATGGATGACCTTGATGCATCATCCATTGCGGGTGGAATTGAGTTGTACAGAATGTTCATAACGTGGGTTGACTCACTTTTGGTTGTGTTTAAAAGCACTGAAGGCTACAGACACATACTGTTATAGAACTCAATAATCCTCCCATGCTGTCAAATGGGTTAAATCCGAAAATCTATTGTGTTGGGTGCTTATGATTTACTAAATTTGGTACTGCACAACATCTTGGTTTACACTGAAAAGGTTTTGGTTAGAATCTTGTCAGATTCCTTGTCAGATAGAATTAGTCTGGGCTACAGGTCTTCATGTGCAAACTCACCCAGAGCTTCTTTACTGAATTAAAGTCTCTGAAGGCAAATCTCACCATACTCACCACTGGGGGCAAAAGTGAACTTCATCTGCTCTTGATTTTGTCTCAGTCTTCTTTGTTTCCTTCTCATCCTCTTTCATTAGAATTTTAATTGTAATTATCAGCGCTGAGAATCCCATTCTCATCAATAATGTGCCTAGCTATTATTAGAGGTTGAATTCGGCTCGAATCAAAAATGGCAGGTGTGATGGTTTAACCACAGCCTACTTGGGACTACCTAAGGAAGATTTCTGAATAGTTTTATCAAACACAGGAAACAGATAAATGTTCAGAGTTAAATCGTAATTGTACTCGCCTCTACCACTTCCTCTGGCAATTTGTTCCATATATACACCACCCTCTGTGTGAAAACGTTGCCCCTCAGATCCCTTTTAAGCCTGGAAACTTAATTAAACATTCACATCCATGGGTTTGGTCAGCTGACGATTTATGTCTATATCTCCTCAACACAGTGTATTGGGGGTGCCTGTCTCCAACACCCTACTTCCTTTTAATATAGAATTTATTAGCAGATGCATGCCATTGATAGGCTGGGTATAGCTGTTCCAATACTGACAGGATTGGGAAATGGGTGGAACAACAATGGGATTTGGTTTAATGATAAACAGAAGTCCCCGAATTCTACTGCTTTCCCTCAGCACTTTAGCCGCATGATTACTAACTTGGAAAATTTTGGGTTGTCCTGCTTTCCTTTAAATAGGAAAGGCCAAAACCATAAAGGTGAACTATAGAAGCCAAAGGAGAATTGACAGTCATGCAATTAAAAAACCATGGGAAATTAAAGAAATGAAAACATAAAATGCTGGAAATGCTCAGCATTGAATACCTGCAGTGAGCTTCCAGCACTTTTTGTTTTTATTTCAGATGTCTAGCCACCAGAATTATTTTGCTTTAGTTTTAATGAAAAATGAAGGAACTGGTGGCTTTCTTGATGGCTGACTTAGCTGTAGCTGATGTATTCACCTGTTGAAATGTTATAGTTGACATTAATCACCATCAGCAGGGAAGAGTAAAGTCCATTCTGGATGTGTATCTGCTCCTCTTATGTAGATACTGGGCAGAATCTAATGTGGTGTGACCCCCTTCAAGTCAAATACTCTGACAACACATTAAGAACAGCCATTTATGTGAGCAACCAGAAGGCAGACAGAATCTTTGAAGCCAGAGGTCAGGAGATGAGGAAATTGAAGGGGAAACATATTGAAAAATATACTTCAAAAATTGTGTTAGAGAAAGAATTAAACATAAGAAAAATCTTTTCACAAAATCCTCCACCACTGAAATTCGGTAGAGATAATTGTTTTTGCCCTTGTTTTTTCATTGAAACAATTTATCTCAAAGCTAATAGATTGATTTCAACCCCACTCTTCTATATGCCTGGTAGAAGAGTGCTGGCTGTCTGTGGAGGGAACTGGAAATGCCCTTGCAGAATGAACATGATCTGCCCTAGCCCTGAAAAATGCAGCTTTGGACTGTATCACCTTGGCCTGGCCTGCAGTCGTTAGCTTTGGCTGGATGACTGACCCCAGTGAAGGCTCTGATAGAGTAGCTAGGGGAGAACGAGTGCTGTCTTCCTGAAAAGAATAGTTGATTTTTGCTCCATGGAGTTCCTGCTGCTTCCCCAGTCTGGTGTATTGGCTGTCCTACTGATGTGTTGCAGGATAGATTTCTGCACTGCTGTGATCTCTGGCAAAGCTGTCTGTGCATTGCAATCCACAAGCATGAAAACAGCAGTCTGAGCACAGCATTGAGCTTCTCCTGCAGGACATAGACTTTTGGGAAGCTGTTGTTTGTATTATGATGATATTTCCTCTTACGAGAATGACTGGAATTAGGGGCTATTATTGAAAAACGAGGAGTCTCCCAATTAAGATGGAGGTGAGGTGATTTTTTTTCTGAAGGGTCATGAGTCTGTAGTATTATCATCTTGTAGTGAGCCAGGAAGGCAGCGTCACTGAATATTTTTAAGGCTGAGTTAGCTAAATCCTTCACTTGAAAGGCAGTTAAATAAGGTGTAGGCAGAACAATAGAATTGAGGCCACAATCAGGTCAAACATGAACTTATCAAAAGGCATGCTCAAAGGGCTAGATGGCTTGCACTTGATCCTAATTTATATGTTTGTACCCACATCAGCCATCAGCCGTCGCATCGTGGTTAGATCAACAAGTATATGAACTGAGATTGTCGCCTTTTCTATGCTGGAAAGAATGTGCTCTCAGATCTGTACAATGCCAGTGGGGCTGATCTCCTCCATGTTCCTTAACATTGAATGCAGACTTTCTGTCAAGCTTCCCAGTGCATATGCATTTGGCTGTGCTTGCTCACCAGGGTTCTTCTAAAGCAAAGTTCTCATCTGAGTACCCTGCAGCAGTATGTATGTGCAACTTTTTCCCCCAGTGAGTTGACACCTGTGCTATTGTTGCCACCTGTACTACCCTTGCTGCCTGTGCTA
>NC_063335.1:12601324-12601396 GCF_021869965.1 Rhincodon typus
CTTACCACCTGTGCTATTGTTGCCACCTGTACTACCCTTGCTGCCTGCGCTATCCTTACCACCTGTGCTATT
>NC_063335.1:12601796-12632692 GCF_021869965.1 Rhincodon typus
ACATCTGCTTGATGTGGAAAGTCTTCTTGGTGCCTGGGATGGGGGTGAGGGGGGAGGTGTAGGGGCAGGTGTAGCACTTCCTGCGGTTGCAGGAAAAAGTGCCAGGTGAGGTGGGGCTTGAGGGGAGTGTGGAGCGGACAAGGGAGTCACGGAGAGAGTGGTCCCTCCGGAAGGCCGATAAGGGTGGGGAGGGAAAATGATTTTCGGTGGTGGGGTCGGATTGCAGATGGCGGAAGTGTCGGAGGATGATGCGTTGGATCCGGAAGTGGGTGGGGTGGTACGTGAGGACGAGGGGTTTCTGTTTTGGTTGTTATTGCGGGGAGGGGTTGTGAGGGATGAGTTGCAGGAAACGCGGGAGACACGGTCGAGGGCGTTCTCGACCACTGAGGGGGGGAAGTTGCGGTCATTGAAAAACGAGGACATCTGAGATATACGGGAGTGGAATGCCTCATCCTGGGAGCAGATGCGGCGGAGGCGAAGGAATTGGGAATAGGGGATGGCATTTTTGCACGAAGGTGGGTGGGAAAAGGTGTATTCTAGGTAGCTGTGGGAGTCGGTGGGCTTGAAATGGATATCGATTTCTAGGTGGTTGCCGGAGATGGAGACAGAGAGGTCCAGGAAGGAGAGAGAGGTATTAGAGCTGGTCCAGGTGAACTTAAGGTTGGGGTGGAAGGTGTTGGTGAAGTGGATGAACTGTTTGAGCAGTATGGTGAATGATGGAAGGAAGGTAATTTTGAGCAGTACATCTTTCCATTAAGAGGGACAGGCTGAGAGATCCCAGCTACACCTGAAATTAATATGCAACATGAAATGTAGTTACCTGTTGCTGCACGTAAGGATTATTCAAAGGAGCAAGCAGCACAAAATAGTCCCGTGTCTATATTGCAATCAATAGGTGAAAGTTATTGCATGTTGCCACTGCCACAATCCCCTCTCCCCAACACCACCCAGCCATTTTTGGGAAGTATCAAATTTAATCCCTGCTATTAAAACTGATTAGAAATTACAAACAAAAACTAAGGTCATAGTATTGTTAAATAATGATCGATGAACCAGTTTTAACAACATTTTTGTTGTTAAATCTACACTGGCAAAGATTTGAAAAATTTATATGCTTATTGCTACCTGTTGAGTAGATAAGTAACTGGAATCTGTTATACAAGATGCAAATAAAAGAAACACCTAACTTTCCAAAGAAGGATTGCACTGGAAATATCTGATTGAAAATATGCCGTTTCTCTGCACAAGTTTTCTTTTGCTGAGGATGATAGCTTGTACTTTGGTTTCCATTCACATTTCATCCTTTCTCAAAATATAGTTAATATGTTAACATAGGTCAAAACTTAGACTTAACAAACATCTTCCTTGCTTTTACATGCTAAAAATTTCTTTAAAATAACTAATAACTCTTTTAGTTGTGTATAAATTAATTGTACATGTTCAACTTAAAACGTTTACTCAGAGAGTAGTAAGGGCATGGAATGCCCTGCCTGCAAAAATAGTAGACTCGCCCACTTTAAGGGCATTTAAATGGTCATTGGATAAACATATGGATGATAATGGAATAGTTTAGGTTAGATGGGCTTCACATTGGTTTCACTGGTCGGCGCAACATCGAGGGCCGAAGGGCCTGTACTGCGCTGTAATGTTCTATGTTCTATGTTTTATAAGGTAACAGAACAACCAGTGACTTTTATGTTAAATTGTCAAAAAAAAAGCTGTTGTGAATCTCTTCCTAATTTGTTTCCAAACACGAGTGAGGAGAAATGAGCTAAACTCTGAAATCAGGCATGGGGATCATGGCATGCAATGTCCATTAATTCCATTGCAGACAGTCTGATAATTTTTTCCCACTTTTTCTTTGTTGCCTGCAGTCTTTCATAGAATCCCTACACTGTAGAAACAGGCCCTTTGGCTCAACAAGTCCACACCAACCCTCAGAGCATCCCACCCAGAACCCATCCCCCTATACCACTCATCCCTGAACACTACAGGCAATTTAGCATGGCCAATCTACCTAGCCTGCAAATCTTTGGACTGTGGGAGGAAACCGGAGCACCCGGAGAAAATCCCTGCAGACACAGGGAGAATGTGCAAACTCCACACAGACAGTCACCCAAGGGTGGATTCGAACACGGGTCCCTGGTGCTGTGAGGCAGCAGTGCTAACCACTGAGCCACCATGCCGCCCTTTACTGACTGTGCACTGGCTGCACGTGCCTGCAGGGGCCCAATACTGAGGTGGCTAATACTATTTCAAGGCAACCTTCACTTCTTAGGGAACAGTACATTGTGGCTACAAGAATCTATGCTCTGATCAGTTGAGCAATTGCTGTACATGTGGGAGGTCAATGATAGGATTGTTGCTCCATCAACATAGATACAGTGCAGAAGAAGGCTCACATTCTCACATAAGTTGCCAAGGTGAGTGAGATCCGATACAAATTGCATATCTTGCCAACTCTATTATGAGCTAAACACAGTGCTTGATTCACCATGCTCCCATTACCTATCTCCCAACCATCTCTTCAACTCTAATAGTTATATGTTTCACCATAATCCTCCAAACAATACCTGATCATTGATACTGTTTTGCCAGGGGCAGGCAGCTCCTGACATCATTCTAACCTTTTTCCAAACATGGACAAAAGAGCTGAAGGTGAGCATGACTGCCCTTAGCATCAAGGTAGGATTTTACTGAGTGTAGCATGAAGGAACACTAGCAAAACCGGAGTCAATGGGAGTCAGCAGGAATTTCTACGCAAATTGGAGTCATACCCAGCTCAATAAAGGATGGTTATGTTTGTGGGAAGTCGATTGTCTCTATCCTGAGAGATCACTGCAGGATTTCCTTAGGGAAGTGCCCTAAGCTCCACTATCTGCACCTGCTTCATCAATGACCCAATGACCTTCCCTTTTTCATAAGAACAGAAGTGAAAATGTTCATTAATGATTGCACAATATTCAGCACCATTTATGATTACTCAGAGACTGAAGCGGTCTGTATCTATATACTATGACAACATTAATGCTTGGACTGAGAGTGGCAAGTAATATTTTCATCACATAAGTGCCAACAATGACCATTTCCAACAAGAAAGTAAGTAATGTCTCCCCTTGACATTCAACGCCATCACTATCACTGAATCTCCCACTATCAAATCCTGTGGGTTACCATTGACCAGAAACTGACCTGGAACGACCATATTGGAGCAGATCAGCAGTGAGTAACTTGTTCTAACTTCCTAAAGTCTATCCACCATCTACAAGGTGCAAGTCAGGAGTATGATGGAATATTCTCCACTTACCTGGATGACTGCTACTCCAACAAACCCAAATAGCTAGATACCATTCAGGACAAAGCAATCCACCTGATTGGCACCCTGTCCATCACCTTCAAGATTCCCTCTCTTCATCACTGGTGCATAATGGCATCAATGTGTACCATCTACAGGGTACACTGCAGCAGTTCATCAAGGTTCCTTCAACAACATCGTCCAAACCCATGACCTCTGCCACCTAGAAGAACAACAAAACCAGATATCTGGGAATACTCATGGAGGAAACAGTGTTGCTCATTATGGAAAGGGACAGTACTGAGGCCATGGCTATTGTTGTGGCAGAAGTGATTAACGATGAGATTGCAGACCTAATCCTCCTTAGCCCCTCTCACATCACCCTCATCCTGCAACCTTCTGATTTGGGGTGCAAATGGCCTAAGTTTTAGTTTGTACTTTTCTCCTCTCCTGTCATCACAAACTAACATGTTAACCTTTCTCATTTCAGCTGTTCAACAACAGGCAGTGGACACAGAGGAAGAAGGCAGTGATGATGAAGTAACACTCATTGTGTGATCCACCAGCTCTGATACTGACATGGTACATATTTTAATAAGCTGGAATAGAGGAGGAGTCTGTGCATGGTGACACATTGAGTAGAAATGCTCAGGAGCCAGGATTGGGGAAAGCAATGGCTCACCAGAGGGGTAGGCTACATACTACTTCTGCTGCAGAGGAATCAGATGAGGATGCTGATGAGCTACAAAAATAAAACAGCCAAACATTGGTTGAAGAGATGAACCTGTCTGTGTTGATAGGCCTCCAGCACCCTTGCTGTTGTCAATGTCTAGGAGCCAGCTTGGCACAGGCTTTGCTCAGCTTTTGGAGCACATCATTCCAACAAGCAGAGGGTGGTTACCTCTATCATAAAATCTGTGGAACCTACCATGAAGGCTGATTCACAACTTTCATTACAGCACAAAAAAAATTGCATTAAAGGCTCTGAATGCCGAAAATTCAGAATGTTGCCTTGTACACTCAAGTTGCTGTCTTCATGGTTCTAGTTACTCATATTCAAAGCAATTTTCAGTATGTTTCAGGGCCAAAATTTCTAAGGAGTGGCAATCTCACACAATCTCCTGTCAGAAATGCACAGCTGCACTTCCATTCTGACAGTTCTCTCATACTGCAGACCTGTCAGAGGAAGGAAAACCATGGCCTCTTTATCACACCAGTCAGAGGCTGTATCTGAAACGTAAAAGGGAGGGAGATAAAAGAGGTGGGGGAGTGGCATTGCTAATCAAGGATGGTCTCACAGCTGCACGAAGGGAGTTGTCGAGCAGGATTTCTCCACTGAGTCAGTATGGATGGAAGTCAGAAACAGGAAAGGAGCAGTCATTTTATTGAGAGTTTTCTATAGACCCCCCAATAGCAACAGAGCCACTGAGGAGCAGATTGGGAGGCAGATTTTGGAATGGTACAGAAATAATAGAGTTGTTGTCATGGGTGACTTCAACTTCCCTAATATCGACTGGAATCTCCTAAGTGCAAATAGTTTGGACGGAGCAGATTTTGTCAGGTGTGTCCAGGAAGGATTTCTGACTCAATATGTAGATAGGCCGACGAGAGGGTAGGCCATATTGGATTTGGTGCTTGACAACGAACCAGGCCAGGTGTCAGATCTCTGCGTGGGAGAGCATTTCGGTGATAGCGATCACAACCCCCTGACCTTTACTATTGTCATGGAGAGGGATAGGAGTAGACGGTTTGGGAAGGTATTTAATCGGGGGAGGGGGAATTACAATGCTATTAGGCAAGAACTACGGAGCACCAATTGGGATCAGGTGTTCTCAGGGAAATGCAGGACAGAAATGTGGAGGTTGTTTAGGGAGCACTTGCTTTGAGTGCTGGATAGGTTTGTACCACTGAGGCAAGGAAGGGATGGTAAGGTGAAGGAACCTTGGTTGACAAGACATGTGGAATATCTAGTCAAGGGGAAGAAGGAAACTTACTGAAGGTTGAGGAAGCAAGGATCAGACAGGGCTCTAGAGGGTTACAAGGTAGCCAGGAAGGAACTGAAGAATGGACTTGGGAGAGCTAGAAAGGGGCATGAAAAATCCTTGGTAGGTAGGATGAAGGAAAACCTCAAGGTGTTCTATGCTTATGTGAGGATCAAGAGGATGGCCAGAGTGAGGGTAGGGCCAATCAGGGATAGTGGAGGGAACTTGTGCGTGGAGTCGGAGGAGGTAGGGGAGGTCCTTAATGAATACTTTGCTTCAGTATTCACTAGTGAGAGGGACCTTGTAGTTTGTGAGGATAGGGTGAAACAGGCTGATATACTCGAACAGGTTGATGTTAGGAAGGAGAATATGCTAGAAATTTTGAAAAACATGAGGATAGATAAATCCTCTGGGCCAGATGGATATACCCAAGGTTACTACGGTAAGCGAGGGAAGAGATTGCTGCCCTTTTGGCAATGATCTTTGCATCCTCACTGTCCACTGGATCAGTACCAGATGATTGGAGGGTGGCAAATGTTATTCCCTTGTTCAAGAAAGGGAATAGGGATAATCCTGGGAATTACAGACCGGTCAGTCTTACTTCTGTGGTGGGCAAATTATTGGAGAGGATTCTGAGAGATAGTATTTATGATTATTTGGAAAAGCACAGTTTGATTAGAAATAGTCAGCATGGCTTTGTGAGGGGCAGGTCATGCTTCACAAGCCTTATTGAATTTTTTGAGGATGTGACAAAACACATCGATGAAGGTAGAGCAGTGGATGTGGTGTATATGGATTTGAGCAAGGCATTTGATAAGGTTCCACATGGTAGGCTCATTCAGAAAGTAAGGAAGTATGGGATCCAGGGAAATTTGGCTATCTGGATACAAAACTGGTTGTCCAATAGAAGGCAGAGGGTGGTAGTCAATGGAAATTATTCAGCCTGGAGCTCGGTGACCAGTGGTGTTCCGCAGGGATCTGTTCTGGGACCTCTGCTCTTCGTGATCTTTATAAATGACTTGGATGAAGAAGTGGAAGGGTGGGTTAATAAGTTTGCCGATGACACGAAGGTTGGTGGAGTTGTAGATAGTGTGGAGCTGCTGTAGGTTGCAACGGGACATTGACAGGATGCAGAGCTGGGCAAAGAAGTAGCAGATGGAATTCAACCCAGAAAAGTGTGAAGTGATTCATTTTGGAAGGTTGAATTTGAATGCAGAATACAGGGTTAATGGCAGGAGTTTTGGCAGTGTGGAGGAACTGAGGGATCTTGGAGTCCACTTCCATAGATCCCTAAAAGTTGCCACCCAGGTTGATAGGGTTGTTAAGAAAGCATATGGTGTGTTGGCTTTCATTGGCAGGGGAATTGAGTTTAAGAGGCGTGAGGTTATGTTGCAGCTCTATAAAACCCTGGTTAGACCACACTTGGAATATTGTGCTCAGTTCTGGTCATCTCATTATAGGAAGGATGTGGAAGCTTTAGAGAGGATGCAGAGGAGATTTACCAGGATGCTGCCTGGAATGGAGGGCAGGCCTTATGAGGAAAAGTTGCGGGAGCTAGGGCTTTTCTCATTGGAGCAAAGAAGGATGAGAGGTGATTTGATAGATATGTACAAGTTGAGGTTGGTTGGCTCGCCGGCCTGTTTTGTTGTTCCGCAGATGTTTCGTTACCGTGCTTGGTAACATCCTCAGTGCAGCCTCCAATGAAGCGTCGGTGTGTTTTCCCGCCTGGTTTTTAAACTCTGGAATCCGTTGAGCTGGATTGCCTCACTTCAGGTTTTCCTTCGTAGTGGAGTGTATGTGGGGTCGAGTTCTATGTGTTTATTGATAGCTTTCTTCATGGAGTACCAGGCTTCTAGGAATTCTCGTGCCTGTCTCTGCTTAGCTTGTCCCAGGATTTTGATGTTGTCCCAGTCGAATTGATTGTTCTCCTTATCCATGTGGATTGAGATGAGTGAGTATTGGTCGTGTCTTTTTGTAACCAGTTGGTGTTCATGTACCTTGTTGTTAGTTTCCTTCCTGTTTGTCCGATGCAGTGTTTCTCACAGTCTCTGCATGGGATCTTATAGATGACATTGGTCCTATCCATGGCGGGGAGTGGGTCTTTAGATCGTGTACAAGATGATGGGAGGCATAGATAAAGTGGATAGCCAGAGACTTTTTCCCAGGTCTGGTTGTAAGGGAAGGGGTAGTGGCAGTCTCTACAATTGGAAGTCAACAGGCTTCTGCTACCAATCACCAAGCCATTGGGAGCACTAGGCAATGAGCAAAAACTCATAGAAGACTGGTACCATGGATTGCACGAGTGAGATTAATTGATTTTTGTTTGCATTATGTAATGATTGAACTTATAAATGAGATTGGAATGTATATGTTCTGCTGGTGGTTTTCTGTTGGTGGAAGGAGCTGACCTGCCCTGATCTGACTACACCCTATACTGACAGCAAGCAAACACTATTTTGTAAATTATATGTCAATGACCAAAGTGGTGCTTATGGAACTCATTGTAGCAATTTCCAACGATTCACTGTATAGATCACGAACAACAAGCAGAAGAAGTTTATTTAATTCATTCACAAGATGTGGGTGTCACTTGCTGGGTCACTATCCATTGCCCATCCCTAATTGGTCAGAGAGCAGTTGAAAGTCAATGACATTGCTGTAGCTCTGGAATCACATGTAGGCTAGACTATGTGAGGATGGCAGATCTCCTTTCCTAGAGGACATTAGTGAGCCAGTTGGGGTTTTCTGACAATCGCCAATGGTCTCATGGTCATTATTAGCTTCTTAATTCACGTTGTTTTTTTATTGATTGCAAATTGCACCAGTTGTCTTGGCAGGATTCAAACCCAGGTCCCCCGAACATTTTGTGACTTTCTGGATTAATAGTCCAGCAATAATACCACTTGGCCATTACCTCACTGGGAAGGATGTTATCATTGAAGGCTTCAAACACCAAGAGGACAATGAGGTCCAGCCAATAAAGCAGAGCTGATAGTTGATCAGGATTTAAGAATAACAGGACATTGTGCAGCATGCTTTTCAATAAGGCTGTAACCATACAAGGGTTGATTGATTGTCAAGAGCAGTTTGTACTTCCTCAAAGGTATCTACTTTGTGCTGTTGTCATGGTTTTTGTGGCCTTGGGTTTAGTTGTAGAAGTGAGGGACACATATTTTGCAGTTTTTCCACTGAGTTTAACGTTCTAATAAACTCCTCTGTGTGGCAATCTATTGCTGGCCACCGGACTGATTCACAGGATTGTTGCTTCATTCTAACAATGCAAGATGTCCTTAATGGGCAAGATGTATTACACGTTGCTGTAGTACTTGCAGCATAACCACCTGAGTTTCACATAAATCACAGTTGTCATCAAACTCAACGAAGATTCTAACACTCTCCAAAGACTCCAGGTTGGAATGGCACTGCCCATCCCTCCAAACTTCCCTCCCCTCACACTCCACCAGCTCCTTCCAGCGAGACCCTTTCTCTCTTTCCTCCTCCTTCTTCTGGCCACTTGTTCTGTTCTACATGGCCTGTCTTTAATCTGTCAGTCATACCTAACTGAAGAAAGACTACTATAATACCTCTTGTCTGAACGCAAATTGCCTCAGCACAAATTTTTAAAGGGACTTAAAAGTACTTTGAAAATAACCAGACCAGCTCTCTGTCAGCTGTCCATTCTTTCGGTATTAGGCAGCTCCAAGGCTGTATACTATTCCACAAGCAGCCAAGTGAAAGAAGCCAGCAATAGTAGTTCATGATCCCTTTAAATAGTATTGGTGGGGCAGCATTTATGCCATTTAATGCTATGTTCAGTTGTGCAATGTTATGGATATAGACTGGAGTATGGCATTTAAAATGGCAACACTGGCATCAAATCAACACTGTGTACTGGCTGCTTGTTCTTATTATTGTCTGCCTGCTCTGTACTCAGCCAGTGTTTGTTAGAGGCGCACACATTAAACAAGATGGTGTCCAGAAAACAACCTATCTGAAATATGTGGATGCATCTCACGCGAGACTGTAATGTCTAAAAATGGGTGCAATTTCTTCCCCCGTAACTTGATACCTCTTATGTCAAAGCATCATTTGACATTAAAAAATGTCATTGTTCCAGTTATGTGTGCTACCTCTAACAAGAATGACAGCTGATTTCCCTCACCAAATGATGATGAGAAAATATATCAAAAACAGGAAAAATCCTGTTTCCTCACTGGAGGAAAGGAAAACAGATGCTTACTTTTAATCTTAAAATGTGTTAGAACTGTTAAACCTGCATGCTGTGATACCATTAACTGTTATTGACAAGAGTCCATTACAGATACTCTGATTAACATAGCGTTATGCATTTAAGCATGATTCCATCAAATCAAAGTATGCATCTTTTAAAAAGAGATTATTCACAATAATTTCATGCTAGTATCAACTTGAATATGCAGCTCCTCTGAGTGACTTGAGCCTGTAAAAATATTGTCTGCTGCAAAAAGATATTGAAAGTGGCACAAATGCATATTAATCAGTATTATAATGAAGTACCACATGACAGGAGATATGCTAATGATACAGAACAATATGCAAAAGTGTGTAGCAACTTTTTTTTAATGATGGCATGCATCACTCTATTTTTCCTCAGTTTTCTGTGGCTTTCTGGCCCATACGTGCGTCCAAGATGTGTTACACTCCAAGTGGCCTCCATTAATGCCACACTGAAGGTGTAACTTGCAAATAGCTGTTTCTTAGGAGCGATTCCTCTTCCCTGCATCAGTGCACTTAAAAGCTGCTGAAAGTTTGAATAGTGATTACTGCAGCTGGGAATTCATAGACAGTTTTAAACTTGTTTCCATGGGAGTGCCTATGGGAGTGTGACACCATAAAGAGATTTTGACAACCTGCCCCGACCCACAATGAAGTGAGGTATATTATTTCCTACGGATATGTCTTTATTTCTTGCAGCTTGTCATAAAGTGGGATGAGTTTTGGCGGAATGTAATGACAGGAAACCCTTGCTTAACTTTGTCCTGCGCAGCATCATCTCATTTTAATCTCAGCATTGCTGCAGTTTCACAATTAATGTTGCTGTATTCTTGGATATTTCCACAAAAGTCCAATTTTGAGCCTGGCAAAGCTAGTTCTTGGGTCTTGCGTAAGGTGGGGAGCAGGAAACCTTCAGATGGCTTGTAATTCTCAGATCAGACAATAGTCACATGACATTGTTTTGCATAATATCACATACTACAGGAATGAATTAATAGTGCAAAACTATCCTACACTGCTTATTTTCCATTGGTGTACCATTGCAATGGTTAGTTGGTAATACTAAATTCCAATTATTGGGTCCAGTTCTATTGCAATGATGTCAATCCAGCTTATATTTGTGATGATGGTAACGAAAGCTACTGCATCAAACCACAAGGATCTTTTCATTTGCTTTAAAGATTTCACCTTACCCTGCCTCAACTGGGGGCAGTGATACATGCTGTGGATTCTTGGGTGCGAGCTATCCCCTAGTAGATTGCCGAAGTTGTCATTCTTTAGTGTGAGCCTGTGCAATAAGAATTAGCTGCTGAGCTAACTATGCGAGACAGGCTGAGCTTAATCCTGCAATCATAATACACAGTTCCCTCAATTCACCCTGAATCCTGAAGTTGTTATTTTCTCATATAATTGCATTTGGCAATTTGAAATGTACAAAATCTTTAGCTAGCAACTTATCTTTGCCATTAGTATTTATCTTGGCATGAAGTAACTAAATCTATCCATTGTTTATCTGTTACAGTCTGTTTATATCAGGCTGGTTCATGATGAAATGTTTCTATGTATTTGTGTAAAATGAAAAGTCAGTGTAGGTCAATTCATCATGTGCTATGCTGCTACAGAGAGCAGTAAGAAATTTGTCTCAATCTACACAGCAATGCAATTCCCATCAATTTGAAATAGAAAGGAAAGTGGAATTGGGGCTCTCTATAGTTAGGCTCTTTCTTCACATCCATCTTCATACACGCAAAGATCAATGTAACAACTGGGTCTCTTAGATCTAAAGAAATCTTTACATGAAGCTTCTGCTTGGTTTCATTGCAGCTTTTGATCTGTTTTCATTTGGATCTGGGCTGCCTTGGTATTTGCCTCACATAAGGCTATTAATAGGTCTGAATTCGCTGGAAGGATCCATTCGGACTTTTCAGCTTATCCATATTGATCTGTATTTATCTGTATTTTTCCGGAAAATTCTTCCTTCTACAGTTCAACAAGGTCAACAGTGATTCAGAGACTAAGATGATAGTGGAGCCTATGAGTGACGAGTGGGCTACTGCAGGGATCAACCCTAGAATGCCAGCTAATAATTTAGATGAGGGAACTAAATATCCTCAAATTTGCAGATGACAAGAGCTGAGACATGGATGCAGAGGTGTTTCAATATGACTTGGACAAGCTGAGTGGGCAAATACATGTCAGATGCAGTGTAATGTGGATAAATGTGACGTTATCCACGTTGGGAGCAAAACTAGGAAGGTGGATTATTATCTGAATCTTTTCTGAACCATTTCACGTTTAACAAAGTCTTTCCTATAGCGGGAGACCAGAATTGAACGCAGTTTTCTAAAAGTGGCCTCACGCATGCTCTGTACGGCTGCAAAATGATATCCCAACTCCTATACCTAATGCACTCACCAATGAAGGCAAGTGTGCCAAAATCCTTCTTCACCACCCTGTCTACCTGCAACTCCACTTCCAAGGAACTATGCGCCTGCAGCCCTAGGCTACTTTGTTTGGCAACACTCCCAAGAACCTTATTATTAGTTGTATAAGTCATGCCCTGATTTGCTTTACCAAAATGCAACACGTCACATTTAGCCAAATTAAACTCCATCTGCCACTCCTCAGCTTATTGGCCCACCTGATCAAGATTCCGTTGTATTCTTAGATAATCTTGAAAGGGTTCAGAAAAAAATTTACAAGGATGTTTCTGGGATTGATGGGTTTGAGTTATAAGGAGAGGATGAATAGGTTGGGGTTTTTGTCCCTGGAGCGTCGGAGGCTGAGGGGTGACATTATAGAGGTTTGTAAAGTCATGAGGGGCATGGATAGGGTGAATAGCCAAGGTCTTTTTCCCAGGCAGGGGAGTCCAAAAGCAGAGGGCATTGGTTTAGGGTGAGAGGGGAAAGATTTAAAAGGGACCTGAGGGGCAACTTCTTCACGTAGAGGGTGGTGTGTGTATGGAACGAGCTACAAGAGGAAGTGGTGGAGTGATACAAATACAGTTATATGAATAGGAAGGGTATAGAGGGATATGGGCCAATGGGACTGGATTAGTTTAGGATATCTGGTTGACACGGAAGTAATGTACCAGAGGGTTTGTTTCCCTGCTGTATAACTCTATGACTCTATGACTCCATGACTCCCACTATAGACCAAATACATGGTACTATATATACCTGAGCACAGGAGCGAGGAGCCAGATCACGATGTGGCACTGGAGAGGGAATAGCTACAAATTCTGAAATCAAGCAAAATCAACTTCAATAAGTTAATTACTGTTAAAACCAAACCTAAACTCTCTGTAAACAGTGACTTCGAGAGTCTGGATATCCTTGTCATCAGTCCATCTCTGATTCTCTGGGCTTTTATGCAGAATTCAATTGGACATCACAGACACTTGACACATTTGCCAAGGGTACACTTTCCTGTCAATAAAATGACGGGTTTGTTGGGTGGTCCTAAGTGAATCTTGGCCCCAGCACCCGCAGAAATTTGACAGACTGGTCTATTAGGTGAGCAGGGAACATGTCACATTTAATGAGGGTTAATGCCCTGTGTTAACGAACGTCTATCACCTACTGAATACCGGTACTCTAAGATCCTTGGCTAAGGTTACAGAGTATAATTGGGAAGTAACACTGCCAATTGAAACTAAGGCCCATTATCACTAACATGGCTCTGCAGAAGTAGGCCGTGACTTTGAGTTTTCATGGAGAATCTCACATTAGTGACCTATTGTTTCCTTTCTAACATGCCTTTGGCACCTGCACAGCTCCTTTGTCAGAGTCTCAAATGACGTCAGCAGCCTACATCCTCACAATGGAAAGTAGATGGCAGGTGGGTTCAATCTCTGATCATAATCGATGACTTCTCCTTCTACTTCTCTGCCATGCTGCCTAAAATATGCAGAGAGAGAGAGTATTACCTTGTAGAAAGGTCTTTGCAAAACTTATGTGTTCCATTCTCATAAAAAGAAGTCAGGCTCCTGAAAGTAATTACTTTCAGGCACTAGGAGAACTCTAGATAGCAAAGCTGGTCAGAATATATTGTCAAAAATGAGAGATTTGGGGGGGAAATGTTCTTAGAATAATTTCCAGACTGTTCAGTGAAGTTCCACAGCTTTGATGATACCTTTAATCTTTCAGGCTGAATTATTTATAGGCCATGTATCATAGGCACTTAGGAAAGGAGGGACCACTTAGTGCCTTGAACTCACTCTACCATTTAATGAGATCATGGCTGACCTACCAAGGACCTTCACATATCCTCACTTTCCCAGATCCATTTGGTTAACAAAATATCTATCAGTCTCAAATTTAAATTAACACAGACTCAGCATCAACTGCCATTCATGAAAAAAATTGAAAACCTCTACCACTTCTTGCATGTTTCTTAACTTCAGTTCTATAAAGTCAGGTTCTATCTTTTAGGCTAAAGCCCGGAGTTTCCCCAAACAGCAGAAACAGTTGCTCTGCTTATTCTTTCACTTCCCATTTTATCTCATGAAAACTTCAATCGAAACCACCTAAATTTCAGGAAATACAACTCTAGTTTGTATAATATTTCCTTGTCACCTAATCCTTGAAGTCCTGACACCATTCTAGTATATTTAATTTATACTCCATTCAAGGCCAACAAATCTTTCTTAAGTGTGACACCCTGAACTACTGTAGACTAAAATCTTCTGAGGCACTGAACAATGTGGACATTTGTGAGAAAGTTGGCACAGTCATGTGAAATGGGCAGTGAGGAGATTCCTGTTGTTGAAAGCAAAATGTCCCAGTTTCTAACTAAGTCACACCCTCATTATTACCTAATCTTACCCTATTTATCTGTTGTTTCCCATTTTCCCACCCACTGGAGAGAAAGCAGACAATTCCAGATACAAAAGTTAGCATGGTTACCTGGCAACTCCAGCTCTTTGCTTGCCCCTTCAGACCTTCATCAGTCACCAACATCTCAGGGCATGCTCTACAATCACTTACCCTCTGTTGAGCAGGATGTCTAGGACCCCGTCAGCAAAGTGGGGTGTCAACTGCCCTCTGTCTGGCATGTCCAGAGCAAATAGAATGAACTGTGCAATGCAGCTGTGGACTGCTAATGATTGACCAGGTGCATGGCAGGGTTTTAAAGATGGCGCCAGTGCCAGAAATCCTGAGAGGGCCTGGCATTATCCAGGTCTGCTGCTTATGGCAAGGGTGACAATACACTGAGCGGCTGCTATAAGGGCACATAACATAGGTGATGAGGCGAGTTTGGGAAGATAGCATGAGAAAACTTGTTTAAGGCCATGGAGAGAAACTCTCCATAAAACTTGATAAATTTTTCATTTTGCCAAATTCTGTTAAAGATTCAGCCCATAGTATTCTAGGTTTGGTCAACTAGGGCTTTATATAGCTGAAGTATAACTTCATTCAAGAGCTGTGGGTATAAATTCTAACATTCCTTTAGCCTTTTTGATTGTTTCTATATGTATGTATGACCGTTTTTCTAATCTATGTACATGCACATAACACAAATCCTCATGGGACACCACTTGTCATTATCATTACACTGTAGCCAGTAAACTCCTTACCTTAATCTCACATAGCTGAGTACATGTTACATACTGCCTACATTAAGAATTCCCTGCCCACATCAATGCCATTTCAATGGATCACCAACTATTTCCAGGTTAGGTGATTTCTTATTTGTTGCTAAAGATTCTTGGAGAATAGTTGGTTGTGTAAGTTGTGAGATGTGTGTATGAGGCTTGCAACAATGCAAAGGACTTGTCGACGATGTGAAGCTTGCAAGTTTTAGGGATGAGTCCTGTTTGATCGGCGTTATGGTGGGTTCATGAGGGTGAGCAGGAAGTTGAGCAGCGATGGAGCCTGGTGGCGCAGTTGCAGGATATGGAAGTGTTTGCTCTAATCTTGACTACTTGCGTAAGCTCGCAATGTTTCATGTGACATGGCAGCCAAATCCTCCAGACTAAACTTTTGGCAATAGCATATGTATCAACTGTCTTCTCAGCATTTGCTTGGAGAGCCACATGTGTTCTGCAAGCATAAGACAAATTTCCCCCTTTCCATCTCTTCCAGTGCAACTGTTGAATACCCGGGTTCACCATCAGCAATTGTTAATTGCTGCACAGCACTGTTCTAAATCATCTTCAGCAGCCTCAATGCACCTTCCCTTTAAGAAATTCAGGCTAGCTTTCGTGCGATGCGGATTAGCTTCAAATACTGCTCACATATTGGACCTCCTGCTGATGTGTGCAGCCAATGAACAGTACAGTTAATGTTGGTTGAGCACAGACATCATTATAGTGAACAGGCAGCACAAAGTTGGCATTTTGCCTGCATTCAACTGAAGGAATCTGGGTTCATTGCACATTTCAGTACCCGTATCTGAGTTCAGGGGCTCTCCAGCTTAGCTATCATGCTTGATGATGTTTATTTAAGGGAATCTCTATTGTTTATAGACCAACCATTATTTTTCCACATAAGTGGCTACAATATGAATAATAATGAAAGCAAGCAAACAGGCAGTCATAATCAGTGGGCTGGAGGCTTGAGCAGTGAGAACAGGCTTTTATTACTCTGGGTAAGTTTAGTAGAAGAGGGTGCAAATGTGGAAATAAAATATGGCACAATGCAACTCCTGGCATCAATTACTTAAATATTTCCATGAACTTTTATATATTAAAAAAGGTGACTGCTGTTAATGCGTTATTACTATAGTGCAAGTTTACAGTTAAATTCAGACCCATGTATTAAGGCCTGTTCTGCTAAAATTCACACACAACCTTTTATGATGGATATCTCAGCACAGCACCTGCATTCCCTGTTGCCCAGAGACAAGAAATGAAGATCAAAGATAGAGCCACAGGTCATTTCAGGAAAGTGTTTGTAAGGTAAACAACACAGAGCCACACTCCTTTAAGTCAACCACAAAGACTTTCATTCCCTAAGGTTGTTAGGTACAGCTTTTTGCTCATGAATTCGCATAGGCTAGAAACTGTCATGACAATTTTATATTTTGCCAATGCATCATCTCAGTTCTGTTTCTACAGTGAGAGCAAGGGAGAGAATGGTTACTGGGTGACAGAATATGCTCACTGTTCTCAAGGCTCATGATGCCACAGTGCAGGCCCACAGTGAAACGCTATAACAAAGAAAAGATTTAGAACTGAGTCACTCATTGAGATTGTTAAAGTGGAATGCAAATTAAGATATAAGCAATGCCACCTACTCCGATCTGGAAGGAACCAGATGTGGAGACTCTGAAAGCTATGGTCACTTTTACAGCTACAGAGGCCAGCGAAAGGTGGCAGATTTCGGTGAAAGTCTCCTTGTGAGATGGGGTGGATGTAAATTTTGTTCTTTGCTGAGATTAATTGAGATTGAGGAATTCTTTCCTGAAGAGCCAGGTGGATATATGGCTACTTTTAAGGCTTTTGTGGTTCAGTCATAGCTTTGGGGTGGCATGATGGCTGAGTGGTTAGCACTGCTGCTTCACAGCGCCAGGGACTCAGGTTCATTCCAGCCTCATATGACTGCCGTGTGGATTTGCATGTTCTCCCCATATCTGCATGGGTTTCCTCTGGGTGCTCTGGTTCCTCGCACAGTCCAAAGATGTGCAGGTTAGGTAAATTGGCCATGTTAAATTCCCCATAGTGTCAAGGGTTGTGTAGGTTAGGTGGATTAATCATGGGATATGGTGGGTGGGTTGCTCTTTAGGGAGTCAGTGTGGACTTGTTGGGCTGAATGGCCTGTTTCCACACTGTAGGGATTCTATGATACTTACTGGGAGCCTCTCTCTCTCCATCTTCCTCGCTACTCTTCAAGAAGCTTATCGGCTACGCTTATTTGCCCTATTTTGCTGCAAGGCAAAGGGGCTAGAATTAGAGTGCCCATGACTGGCGGGATGTGGCCTAAGCAGAATCCAGAAAAGAGAAGGAAGGTCTTCAACACACCCTACACTACATCCTGTAGACTTCACTAACTTTAAGCAGAAATATGAACTTCTAAACATTTTTATCAACTCAGCAACAGCAGGGTAAAATCCATCAGGAACTGACCTGAAAGCTGACAATCCTTTTCAACGGCATTCAATAGTGGGTTCCAGCATTCCTTCCTAATGTTGAATGCTTATCAGTTGTGCAAGTTTAAGAGATGGAATGCAAGTTGGAATAGTTAATCGTTCAATGCTAAATTCAATGTACAGAAGTGAAATTAAGTGAGGAAAAGAAAGGTAAGAATTGACGGTGTGATTAAAGAGACAGACAGAGAAAGCTAAAAACAAAATATTAATTTTAAAGAACTCCAACAATGATAAAAACTAAAGCAGCAAGACTCAACACTCGCAAAAGTTAATCTTCAGTGACAGAGAGGCTGTTTGCAAACAGCTGAGATGCATGTCAGCTACGGCTCAGTTGCTAGTATTCTTGCCTCTCCCTTACAAGGTTTTATGTTCAAATCTGCCTTCAGGACTTGAGCACAAAAGTCAAAGCTAATATTCCAGTGCAGTAGAGAGGGAGCATGATGTTTTTGGAAATGCCATGTTTAGAATGAGATGGTAAATGGAGTACCATCTGCCTGTTGGGGAGATGTAAATATCCAATAGCTCAGTTCTGAAGACGTGCAGAGGAATTATCCCAGTGTCCTGGCCAATATGTATCCCACAACCATCATCACCAAAAAACACTTAATCTGTTCATTGTCACATTGTTATTTGTGAGAGTTTGTTGTGTTCATATTATCAACTGCATTTCCTGCTTTACAGCAATGGCTACATTTTGAAAATTACTTCATTGACTAGAATCTGCTTTGAGATATCCAATAATCATGAAAAGCACTGTATGAATGCAAGTCTTTCTTTTCTTATATTATCAGAGCGTAAAAGTTCATGTGCACTGGAATGGACAAGCCTTAACTCACTCTGACATGTTTCAGAGAAAGCATCACATAATCATAGCAATTTCAGAGCCTCACATGGTTTCAATGTAATTCTCTTGGTGAGGTGCTGTAATAGCAAAGATTCTGGAGGAGCAGGGCAAGTTGGAAAAAAACCTTGTGAAATTTTGTCTTCAACTGCACAAATGCTGTCGCTGGCAGCTTCTGTCAAATTTACGCTATAATAATAGTGAACAGCAATAGGCTCACTGTTATATCTATCACAAAACGTGGGGTAAAGTTTCATGCAAAAGTGTAGCACTGTCTGAGCATGTAGTGTAGATCCTATGCTCAAGTCTCTCAGGTCAAACTTGAGTCCACAATTTTCTAAATCAGAGGCAAACATTCACATCACACCAGGGCTGAATTAAGGTTGAACCTGCAGCAAAATTCATCAACAAAAGATAAAGGGGAAAGGAATCAAATTCATGCAATTGTATATTTTGTAAATTCTTTTGGTCACCATCTTGCTTTCTCCATCAAATGCTGCATTCACTTATGGAACTAGTCTTTGCAACATAGTAAATGCAAACATTACAAGAGCTACTAGAAAAGGATCAAATTTGCTTATAGAATATTATTTATCCTGCTTGAAATTTCTGTAACAAAAAATGGAGATCTATGTTTATTTGAGAAGTCTGATATATAAGTCCATGTAGGTGTCAAAACAATGTGCTGTCTGCTAAAGAGATTCAACCAGTCAACAATTAACACTGGTGTTCATAACTTTTCAATTTTTGTTATTTACCTTGTCAGAACTTGATGTTTGTAAACTTAATTGCTCCAATGGACAATTGTTAAGAATGAAAATCCCATGGAAGCCATGAAAGTATGCAAAATAGTTGTTATTATGTAAACGTAAGAGCAAGGCAAATCATGGTCATTTCAAAATTTTGAGATAACTTTGAAAATCTATAAGTAGACCATAAAACCAAATAGATAGACTATATAACCTCCCAGAGCTATACTTGACAATTATATCTTGAACACAGATTTATTGAAGAGTTGAACAAGTGGGAAAGTTCTCAGGTTGGAATGGCTAAAGTTTAAGGCTGAAACAAATGCATAATTAATCATTAAAAAGACCAGCCAGTTTATCAAGCTGACTCTTCACCAAGGGTTAGATCGTAATTCCAGGATATTTTCTACCCTTCCCCGCCACTCCCCCAACACCACTCCCCCACCCCACCCCCACCATGTAATATCCTAGGAGAGGCGAAATATACAGAATTTATTTTGAAAATGTATTCTAAATAGCGATGCTAGCAGTATTTATTTGACTTATATTTTTAGTCAGAACTATGAAACAATCATTAATCATGTATGAAGTAGCAACTTCTGTAGCAACAAAAACAGAAGTTGCTGGAAAAGCTCAGCAGGTCTGGCAGCATCTGTGAAGAAAAAAAATCAGAGTTACCGTTTTGGCTCAGATGACCCTTCCCCAGTTCTGAGGAAGAGTCACCAGACCCGAAACGTTAATTCTGACTTTTTCCTTCACAGATGCTGCCAGACCTGCTGAGTTTTTCCAGCAACTTCTCTTTTTGTTCCTGATTTACAGCATCCGCAATTCTTTCGGTTTTTATTTAACTTCTGTAGCCACTTGTTCAGGTTTGGATGAAAGGATGAATTTCATGATTAGTTAATTCGTTTATTTTTTGGTAATATTAAGTGCTGTTGCATAAATATCCAAGTGAGTTCAATATTTTAAATTCTGTACAAGTTTTGATATTTGCTATTAAAATGATAGACAAATGGATAGTAAAAGCAATAAACTACTCTTATATTACATGCAAATATTTATGTATGTAAGTGTAGTACATTAAAACACATTTTTCTGCAGTGGTCGAGGACACTATTATTGTCTTTATCCATGTATCAGTCATATAACATGTTACTGTTTCTTCAGAAATCATTTACGAACTTCTTTCCAAGCTGTTTCAATGATTTGATTTGATTTATTATTGTCATATGTCCCTAGGTACAGTGAAAAGTTTTGTTTTGCATGCAGTACAGGCATATCATACGGTATAAAGTGCATTTGGGTAATAAAACAGAGCAAACAATACAATGTTATGGCTGCAGAGAAGGTACACAAAGAGTGAGATGACCATTTAAATTTAAAATTTGAGAGGTCCATTCAGAAGCCTGGTAAAAGTGGGGAACAAGCTGTTCTTGAATCTGTTTGTTTGTGTGTTTAAGCTTTTGTATCTTCTGCCAGGTGGAAAAGGTTGGAAGAGACTATAACTGGGGTGAGAAGGGTCTTTGATTATGTTGGCTGCCTTCCCAAGACAGCAAGAAGTATAGATAGGAGTCAATGACTGGAAGGTTGGCGTGTGTGATGACAATGGGTATATACTCTTGCATTTCCACGTTTCAGCATTCTGCTTTGCAGCAAAACTATTCTGAGTCAATATGAGCAATGCCACATGAGATGCTCTAGAATCTTACAGAGTCAAGCTGCCTGGTAAAAGAAAGCCGGTTTTGGCAAGAACACAATCAATTCCAGCAACTCATCCAGCTCTGGCAAAATTACCTGAATGCACTCCACAGACAATGACTCAGGTGTATTCAAATTAAACTACACAGTTGACACCAGAGTGCAACCAGGAAAATATTAAAGTCGTGGATCAAAGATGTGGATATTAAGCCAAGGTTGATATTGACAAAAGGAATGTTGTTATCCAATGCAAGAGCTATGAAAACAGTGGGGTTTTGCTTTTCTTGCACAAGCCATTGATAAGACCACATCTGGAGTAATGTGTATGGTTTTGTTCTCCTTATTTAAGAGTGGAGATAACTGCATTAGGAGCAATTTGCACGAAGATATTGTGTGAAGAGTAAAGGTTGCACAAGTTGGGCCAAGGACAATGAGAAATGATCTATTGAAATATAAAATCTTGAGGGGACTTGACAAGATGGATGCTTAAAGGATGTTTGCCCTTGTGGGAGAGACTAGAGCTAGTGGTTCAATTAAAACTAAGAGGTCACCCATTTAAGATGGTGACAAAAATATATTTTTTTCTTTCAATGGGTACTTAGGCTGTGGAAGTGTCTTCCATGGAGAATGGTGATAAAGGGGTTGCTGAATATTTTTATGGCTGAATTAGACATATTTTGATAATTGAGGGAGTTAAAGCGTTTAGGGGAGAGAGAGGAAAGTAGGCTCGAAGCTTCAGTCAGACCAACCATCAACTTGTGGAATGGCAGAACAGGCTTAGTGAGCTGAATGAGTCACTCCTGCTTTTGATTTTTTTTTCATTTGGATACTAACAGCCCTGTGGAAATATGTATAAACCAAAAGTCCTAGGATCGAGCGGAAATTGACCCTGGATCCTCGGATGAATATCTCAGGCAAGGAGAACCAGTGGATATGATTCATTTGGATTTCCAGAAGGCCTTTGACAAGGTGCCACACAGGATGCTGCTAAAAATGGTATTAGGGGCAAGGTACTAGCATGGATAGAGGATTGGCTGACTGGCAGAAAGCAGAGAATAGGGATAAAGGGGTCTTTTTCAGGATGGCAGCTGGTGGAATTCTGCAGGGTTAGAATCATAGAAGCACAACACAGAAAGATGTCATTCAATTCATCTTGTCCATGCCAACACAAAGACACCCAGAGGCCCTTTCTAATCCCACCTTCCTGCACATGGCTCATCGCCCTGTAGCTTACAGCACTTAAGGTATTTTTTTAAAAGAATTTAGGATCTCTGCCTCTACTCCAAGTCAGGCAGTGAATTCCAGATACACACCAACATCTGCGTAAGAATGTTTTTCCTCACAGCCCCTCTAATTCTTCTGCCACTTATTTTAAATCTATGACCCCTGTTTTTTTAACTCTCTGCCAAGGGAAACAGGCTCCTCCTGTCCACTCTATCTCTGTCTCTCACAATTTTGTATACCTCAATCAGGAAGGCGATGGCGTAGAGGTGTTATTGCTGGACTGTTAATCCAGAGACCCAGATAGTGTTCTGGGGACCCGGGTTCAAATCCCACCATGGCAGATGTTGGAATTTGAGTTCAATAAATATCTGGAATTAACAATCTAATGATGACCGTGAATCCATTATCGATTGTTGGAAAAACCCATCTGGTTCACTAATGCCCTTTAGGGAAGAAAACTGCCATCTTTACCTGGTCTGGCCTACATGTGACTCCAGACCCACAGCAACGTGGTCGACTCTTAACTGCCCTCTGGGCAATAAATGCTGCCTAGCCAGCAACACCCTCATCCTGTGAATGAATAAAGGAAAAAAAAGTCACCCCTCAGCTTTCTGTATTCCAAGGAAAACAACACCAACCTCTCTAATTTCTCCTAGTAGCTACAATTCTACAGCCCTGGCAACATTCTTCTCCACACACTCTCCGGTGCAATTACGTTCTTCCTGTAATGTAGTGGCCAGAACTGCACACAATTACTCCAGTTGTGGCCTTACGAGGAGATATTGCAGTACCTGAATGACAAGGTCTGACCACACCTGACAGTGGTGAGATTTGGGACTACAACTATTCATGTTATACATCAATGCTCTGGATGAACATAAGAGCAGGAGTAGGCCATTTGGCTGATGTTTTTGTAGCCTCAGTTCCACTTATCCAACCTCTCACCATAACCCTGAATTTCTTTACCGTTCAAAAAATTACCTATCTTGGTTTAATAAACATTCAATGTCGAAGCCTCAACTACTTCACTGGGCAGGGAATTCCACAGATTCACAACCCTTTGGGTGAAGAGGTTCCTCCTCAATTCAGTCCTAAATCTGATTCCCCTAATTTTGAGTCTATGTCCTCTTGTCCTAGTTTCACCCACCAGTGGAAACAACCTCACAACTTCTACTTTATCTATTCCCTTCATAATTTTACATGCTTCCACAAGATCCCCCCTCATTCGTCTAAATTCCAATGAATGTAATCCCAGACTATTCAATCTCTCATCATAAGCCAACTCTGGAATCAACCTAGTGAATCACCTCGGCACCCTCCTCCACCCAGTGCCAGTGCTCAGTACAGAAACTGAGGGCTTTGTTGCTGAGTTTGCAGATGACAAAGAGGTAGTTTGAGGGGCAGATAGTGTTGAGGAGGTCGGCAGAAGGACTCGGACAGGGTAGGACAATGGGCAAAGAAGTGGCAGATGGAATATAATGTGGCAAAGTGTAAGCTTTTACGTTTTGATCAGAAGAAAAGAGACATAGACTATTTTCTAAATGGGGAAATGTTTCAGAAATCTGAAGCACGAAGGGATCTGGAAGCCACAGTTCAGAATTCTTTTATGGTTAACATGCAGGTTCAGTTGGCAGTTAAGAAGGCGTTCATTTCGAGAGGGCTCGAAAACAAGAACAGGGATATACTACTGAGGCTGTATAAGGCTCTGGTCAGACCTATTTGGCATATTGTGAGCAGTTTTGGACCCTGTATCTAAGGAAAGAGGTGCTAGTTGGAAGGGGTCCAGAGGAAGTTTACAAGAATGATCCCTGGCCTGAAGAACTTGTCATATGAGGTGTAGTTGAGGACTGTGTGTCTGTACTCGATGGAGTGAAGAAGAATGAGCGGAATCTGACTGAAACTTATAGAATACTGAGAGGCCTGGATAGAGTGGTTGTAGAAAAGATGTTTCCACCATTTGGAGAGACTAGGACATGGGGCTACAGCCCAGGGTGGAGGGACAACTGTAGAATTGAGATGAAAAGGAATTTCTGAGACAGAAGCTGGTTGCTCCCTTCTGCACTAATGTACTACCTCTCAGTTAGAGGATGCTGCCTGATTCTGCTCACAGAAACTATCTGACAGACAAGAGGTGCTACCTGAGCCTGGCCAAAAGTAGGCATCCTAGTGTTTGGAGGCTGAAGAGTCACCTTTGCCTCATTGTATGAATGGAGAATCCAGGGAGACACTGTGTCCATTAACCATGAAGGTGCCTACTATGCCTGCTACTAGTGATCCCAGTATAGGAAAGAGGAGAAAGCTGGCCAACTCAGCATCAACTTGCAGGGACTCAAGCCAGTAGATACAGCTCGATATGTACCCACTTGGTCCTTAATTCTTAAGTTCTTGAAGCATTGAGCTTTTTTTGATAGGCAAGAAGTTCATCGGGATAAGGAAGTTAATATGGCATGGTGTATAATTAATGAGATGCAAATGCAGGCTCATAGTCTTCTCAACATCAGATTTAATTGTGATAGCATAGCACAACAGCAGGCATCTGACTTTTGAACTCTTGCTTTATTATGCCACTTCAGGGAGGAGAAATTCACACCCATTACTTTTGTGGAATTGAAGGAGCATTTGTGCCTCCAGCTTGATAGGAGGTGGTTCTAATAAAGTAAGTTAAATGCTTACCTTTCATGGCTGTTGAAGAATCCTAAATGGGGCAGCCCCAACTTTCTTCCCCCTCACCAGGGGCTAATTTCTGTTCGGGTCCTTTTGTAGGCATAAGGCGCCCAATATACTTAGTCAAGCAGACAAATTTCTGGCATAGGTCACCATTTGAATTGTCTCACACATAAGACCCACTAATTTAGAAGTAGCACCAATGCCTGCACAGAATGGGCACAGACTACTGCTAAATTTGTGTGCTCTTTGGCCATTTTACACTTGGAGAGCAGGCAGAACACCTATCAATTTCAACCATCCCATAGTGTAATTGTGGTTTAAAAATAGTATTGCAGTAGTGGAACCATGTTTAGTCAAAAATTACAACATTATTCTGTAAAACAGATTCTGCAAAATCAGTGAGGACTAAATTGATATCTGTAGGACTTGCTTTTTTGGAATTACAAGGTCCCTAAATGTTGGACAAACTTTGTGATGCATGCACACGTCTGACAGGATGTGTGTCTACTGGCAGACTGGTACAGGGGTTTGTGTGCGAACTTCAAACAAACACTGGCCCAGTAGATGGGTCATGATGTCAGTCAGTCTGCAACACTCACTTGATATCAAAGCTATAATTATTGAGCTCCACACCCTCAAAATTGAACATACTATTAAATGGCATGAAGGAAATCCAGCATTTCTATTTAAAGGGATCGTAAAATACTTCCAGGTTAGTCACCGGCATATTTCTTCTAGCTGCTTGTGCAATTCTACGCAAATTTGAAACATTTCCATTCTTGCCAAACATTTCAGAGCCTACAGGTAATGGTCTGGCTAATTTAAAAGCTTCTGTGAAAAGCAGTTGCTTGTCATTGTGGGTAGCCTAGTAGATCTTTCTCCTGGCATTGAACATATCTGAGAGAATGAGGAGAGAACAAATAAGGTGGGATATGCTGCTAGGCAGGTAAGGGGTCTCAGCAGGAGGCCGCACCTCAGAGAATCTTTAGGAAATGATTATCTTTCCTGAACTTTAGCCACAACCAGTTCTTGAGAAGCCTACCTTTCACCGAGGAGGTCACAATTTAAATCTCCCCACTGCTTCATCACAACTCCAATTTTAGTGCCAGAAAATGACTGCAAAGGTGATCATGGCTCTGAACATATACACATTTGGTTTCTTCCAGGCTGTTGCTGGGAGGTATTAGCAACAACTTATTGTTTGCAGTGCATTGCTGCCTTTGGGAGATTACTGCTGCACTCAATAAACAGACTAATAGCTTCATCTCATTCCCGCTTGCCAGAGAAAAACCAGATGCAGAGTACTATTGCTCACCCGCACGTGTATGAGCCTGATGTGAAGTTGAACATTTACTTGAGCCAAAAGGGATTCCACTTTCTCAATGTGCAGCTGTTGTACCACCACAGCCGGTTCATCAGGCAGGTCAATGACCAAGGCAGGAGTCACAATTCCTATTTTTTTTCAGCAGTCCTCTGTGCCAGGAGCATTTGACTCAACATGATAAGTCAAAGATTGGTGCCTGGTGTTTATAACAGTTATCTATCCATCATATGGCTTATGATTCTGATTCAGAATCTAGACAAAACTGCACAATGAAAGCAATGCTGCTATGAAATATACTATAGATCACATAGTATTAGAAGCTGCAGATAATTGTTTCAGATCACCTGGTACACACAGACTCAATATTGCTCCTTCACTTGATAACCAGCACTGTCTCCTATGTTATTTAGCTGCTACAGGCCTCCTCCAGCTCTCTTTTACTGCTTGCTATTATTTGTTGTCCTGTCTTGCAAGAAAGATGCAAGTATTGCCAATACGTGCCAGCTGTGAGTTGTGGGTGTAAGGCTGTAACAGTGCTAAGAATGTGACAGTGACCTAAGTACATGAGTGTTCAGGTTGATGGATAGAGATTGTTGGTAAATGGGTAGTTGGTACAGTTTGTATTGTATGGTATTTTTAGAAGAAGTAATTCAACCCGATCATTATACTTGTCCTTGCACTGTATCTAGATGCTTGCAGCTATTTTCTGGCTTTGAATTTCACCACTATCTCTTCACATTAATTCTTGAGCATGTGTCTGGGTGGCCTCCTTCCTTGCTGAGGATAAATGGCAATTCCTCAATTTCATCCATTCCACCAAACTCTCCCCTTCAGGGTTTAAAATCCTTGGTGTGAGCTCTCTGTCGAGGTCAGCTATAGTTGAATTGTCCACTGCACACTTTTGTAAATATTCTCACTACCCCCAAAATGCCTTCCCTTCAAGATGTGCAGGCTGTTTTTAAGTAACATTAGCCACTCACAATTTGGGTACATGCAGCCAACGACTAATGTGCTAGCTCTAGCAGCATACATCAATAATTTACAGAAAGAGGCAGCACAAGTCTGATGCACTGCCTGCAATATAGCTAATGGTTGCGAGTTGAGTACACATTGCAAGCCTTATACATTTTGCATCTTACCCAATTTAGTACCAGTATGTTTACAGCCAGCAAAACAGTGAGGTACAGGCAAAGGCCTGTATTTGATAGATTTGGTCATTTGAAGGAATATCATTCTTGAGGCCAAATTTTATTCATTCAGTAGAAGTACATTGAGATATTAATATATGCTCTGGTATACTTCCATTTGCTATGGAGACATTTGTATGCTATGAATCACAATCATAACATTGGTCTATTGCATTACTGCATCAAAGCCGGTGCAGCGGCACAACCCAAGTATGATATGATGCAGAATATTGCTACTTAATTTGGATTGTTCTTTGATGTTATCCGGACACTGAAAATAATTAATCACACTCAATGATGAATTACAGCAATGTTGTCAAGAATGAATTTGTAGTAATTGATATTTAACCTGGTCACAATAATTAGATTAGCACTGTTTCCTAATTTTCTTCCTTCACATTTTGTTTCTTTCAAATACCTTATTTAAAAAAAAAGACTTTCCCCTTCACTTTGTTATCCTTTGTTGAAGGAGTTGACTGTGCAAAATAACCGTTCTTCATGTGAGAAACTGCAGGCAATGGAGTGGAATTTCAGCAACGGTTCTCTCTTTGTAACTTTCATGGAAGCCTTTCAAAACTGGAGTAAGATTCAGTATAGTCCTGCTGGTTTCCTGTCAAACTGTCCATGAATGTTCAGAAGAATTCATGTTCAAGTTCTGGGTGGTTAACCAAAGCAATATCGCTGCCACCCAGAAGCTAGCTTGCTATACTCTCTGAAGCAGAAGATTGAAGCCCGAGTGGTATAATATGTTGAAGAAGAACCTGCTATGCTAAGGGTTTACACATGAGTTAAGAACAAGCCCCATTAAGTTTCAGGATTTCTGAAAAGTTACTTGAAAGAGCATAGAATGAGATATTTAATCTAGTTTTGCAGTTCTTTTCTGCAACACTGATTCACAGTGGGAGCAAAGGAGACTCCATGGGTGCAAGACTGGAAAGATTTTATTCTTTTGTTTTCATCAATATCATAAATCCAAGGGAACATCCCTAAGAGCTTCCATATAATTTTCAAGTAATATCAAAACTGTACAAAATACAGATTAAATGATTTTGGTGTGTCATATTTGTTTCATCTTAGATGTTTAGATTTTTTTCAACTTTTGCACCAAAATTCTAAAATGGAGTAATTATAATATGCTAAAATTGTATAACCCATAATTACAAAGATATGTTATTTAGCAGCATAATTTAATTTTGCATTATGTAATAGTACTTTACCTTGTTTTCCATTTTGATTTATAAGGGAGGAAGGACAGGATGGGGATTCCACAGAATTTTACAATATATTAGAAGTTTCCTAAATCAAAAAAATGGTTGAGAACCACTGATATATATATCTACAATTCATTTTGATAAAGTGTTAAAGTTATTCCAGACTGTCCTCTGCTTTTTGATGTTTCAATTTTTCATGTATTTTTGGAAAGAATTGTGCACTTTTCATTTACTTCTTAATAGTCAAGGCATGTTAAATATAGCAAATCACATGTGAGACAAGCTGAAAGAAGAATAAAAGATAAATTAAATCACTCCACACCATAGAGAGAATCTTCCATTTTGCAGTCTAAAGTTAGGAGGTGGGACTGGAATAGTTTGTCTTTCTCACTGGAAGGCAGGATGGGTTTTGTCTAGTAACCACACACAGTTTGGCTTATTAGCTATGTATTTGGGCAAAGTGGTCAATCTCATGACTGTGCAGGCCAGAGATTGTTAGCTCACTCACTGATTCGTGGGGTTGAAGTTCGGGCGCCATATTTAAAGGGCACCCAGATGTTAAAATGTTCTCCAAACCTGAAGCATCTCTGTTTCTGTCATTCTCCAGTACTTGACAACTTCCGCGTATTATTAAACTGGAGAGAGTTCTGAAAACATTTACCAACATATTGTGGGGAATACAGGGTGTGAGATATAAAATTAGAGTGGAAAGGCTGGAACTTTTTGTCACTGGAGCAAAGATGGTTGAAGGGTGACCTAATAGAGGTTTATAAAATCATGAGGGGCATGGATAAGGTAAATGACAAGTGTCTTTTCCCGAGGGTGGAGGAGTTCAAAGCTAGGGGCATATTTTTAAGGTGAGAGGAGAAAGATTTTAAAAAGACATGAGGGAAACTTTTTTTTACACAAAGAGTGGTTCATGTGTGGAATGAACTATCAGAGAAAATGGTGGATGCAGGTACAGTTACAATGCTTAAAAGAGATTTAGATGAGTGCATGGATAGGAAGGGTTTGGAGGATGTGGGTCAGGTGCAGGCAGGTGGGACTAGTTTAGTTTGGGAACATGGTTGGTGAGGACTGGTTGGACCAAAGGGTCCATTTCCATGCTGTGTGACTCTGACTCTATGACCTAGGGGAAATCACTGCCTCTGCCAGTGACAATGTCAGATCAGACCATGGATGGGCCTCGCAGCAGGTTCTCTTCCAGGCTGTCAGGGGAAACTGCCTTGGAGAACCAAGTCCAGCAGACCCAAGATTATCTGCTAGTTATATGCTCGGAGCTTCATTCTATCACCAGGAACATGGCTGCATTGATTCAATGTCTCGGTGATGGGGGGATGGGGAAGGCACATTGACCGCCATCCAGATGCTCCCTCTTCTCAAGGACGGGTGCCATCACAGGAAAAGAAAGAGGAAGTTAAGCTCCCAAGGCTCTTTATTTCAGGACAGTTGTAAGAGAGCCCAGCCATTCCGCGTGAATTCTACCAGAGGACCCAGTGCCTTCAGCAGTTCAGGCTGGGAAGGCTGTGCAGGAAATTCCCAGCTGTTCAGTGCCCTCGAAGTCAGGGAAACCCCACCAGAGAATAGCCACCAAGATTATGGTAGGTAACTGCATCCAGTAGTCAGTAGGCTGCCTTTACCTTCATTGCTGGTGTCAGGGATGCACCTCGGTATGATGGTTAGAAAGGAAATCTTAAAGGGTATTTAAATCTCACAGTCAGCCACTGGTGTAGATGTAATATATATCTATAAAGCACTGAATCAAGTGTTGGCTGTTGTATCTCAGTGTTTTATTAACTGCAATGGTTGGCTTCATTGAACGGCACAAACCTTCACGTCTATTTGACAGGGAGCTCTCATTGCTGCACTCAGCATGTGATCCTATCTGAAATGTCTCAGAAAAATTTCACCTGGGGAACACTCAATCGTTGCCTTTCAGTTGCGATGCTGGGGACTCGCTGAGTGTGTTGGAGGCTTGCAGCTGTCTGGCACATACTGAAGCAACTCCAGACATTGATGAATGAGATGTGGCTTGATATGTGGAGATGCCAGTGTTGGATCGGGGTGGAACAAAGCCAGAAGTCACACAACACAAGGTTATAGTCCAACCTGATGAAGGACCTGCGCTCTGAAAGCTTGTGATTTCAAATAAATCTGTTGGACTATAACCTGGAGATGTGTCTGTATCTGGAGTTTCCATGTGGAGGCTTTCCCCTCATGATTGCCACTTAGGTAAACCAATTACCCCATCTGCTGAATGACTCATGGAGACTTGAGTGTATCACTTACCTATTGGAACAGGCTGAGCCTCTCAGTACAACATGCAAGACAACAAGGTGCAGGGCTGGATGAACACAGCAGGCCAAGCAGCAT
>NC_063335.1:12633092-12662137 GCF_021869965.1 Rhincodon typus
ATGCTGCTTGGCCTGCTGTGTTCATCCAGCCCTGCACCTTGTTGTCTCGGATTCTCCAGCATCTGCAGTTCCTACTATCTCAGTACAACATGCATGTGTCTTTGCTGTTGACAAGGGACAGAGACATTGCTCCCTGCAGGTCCACATTGTACAGGGAATATGTGCTTTCATGGACGTTGTGAAATGAGAGATGCTACCAATGGCGATACAATGCTGTTGGTACTGTCCCCAATGCATACTGCATATGGCCATTAACTCACGGTGGTCTAGTCAAAGAAGCACAAAGCCAGTTGCTAAAGAAACAGAAAGTACATTCATAGGATAAAGCAGAGTAAAATATCAATGAAATAAATGATAAAACCTTCTATCCTGGATTGAACCCAAACCTGGTGAACATAATTATAATGGAGCCCAAAATTGACAACAACCAATATATTTTCTCATTGAAACTCAAATCTTGCTGCAATGAGATGACAATAGGTTTGTCTGCCATGCTGCATAGCTGCCCTGGTTATTTCTCCCCCATAGCTTTGGTGTTTTCGTAGATTTCATAGAATGCCTACAGTGTGGAAAAAGGCCCTTCGGCCCAACCAGTCCACACTGACCCTCAGTGCATCTCTCCCAGACCCATCACCCTATAACCCACCTAATCTACACATCCCTGAACACTATGGGTAATTTAGCATGGCCAATCCACCTAGCCTGTACATCTTTGGACTGTGGGAGGAAACCAAAGCACCCAAAGTAAACCCACACAGACACAGGGAGAATGTGCAAACTCCACACAGACAGTCACCCAAGGGTAGATTCGAACCTGGGTTCCTGGTGCTGTGAGGCAGCAATGCTAACCACTGAGCTAACGTGAGACACAATCTCACAATCCTTGATTTACAAGACCAATGCTCTAACCACTGAGCTATGGAGCCTTGCCCTCAACATTTCCATCGTCTTCCCCATTTACCCTGTCATCTGAAGAGGCCTGTGGTCAATCAATCTCCCCCTCAGCTAATTCCTCACCTCTTCTTTTTGTAAGGATGTGTAAGGTGTGGCATGGAACTACCAATTTAGACACTGAAGAGTGCCTCCTGATCAGTTCACGCATTGGAACCACATCTTCAAAAGACCCTTGTAATGAGCAGGCATGAGATGGTAATGCAAACAAAAGGGCTTTTCATTGATGACCATCAGAAAAAGCAACGCACCTTTAAAGTCTAGAAACATTAATCTGAAATCTTCATCTCAAAGTCAGAATTCCAAATATTGTCCATGTGTCTGACTAAGTTCCTCTAACTGCCTTCCTTCTCACTCTCAGAAGCAGGACAAGATCCTGCCCCACGTGTAGACATACAAACATATGCACTAGGAGCAGAAATAGGATATTTGGTCCCTTTAGCCTGCTTCGCCATTCAGTAAGATCACATCTGATCTGATTACTCCACATTCCTGCTTAATTCTGATAGCCTTTCATTCACTTGCTTATCAAGAATCTGTCTATCTCTGCCTTAAGAATTTGGAAAGGCACTGCCTTCACTGCTTTTTGATGGAGAGAGTTCCAAGACCTCGGAGAGGTGAATAATAATAAATGATCGGTGAGGAGCTTCTCGACATCGAGAGCAAAAGGTCTCATTTTCCAACCAAGTGTTGAATAACAAAATGGGACTCCTGCTAGTGAATGGAAAGAGACCTATTGTATACATTAGCATGCCTTAGCATCTTATGATTAGTTAATCATATCTCTGCTATATCCAGAATCTCATTCTTCGCCCAATGAATATAAACTAGGTGGAGGGTCAGGGAATGAGTTACTCGCTGAAGGATTCTTTGCCTCTGACCTTCTCTTGAAGCCATAGTATTTATCTGGCTGGTTCAGTTTACTCACTGGTCAATAGTCACCCCCAGGATGTTGAAATTGTGGAATTCAGTGATGGTAATGCCAGTGAATGTCAAGGGGCAATGGTTAGATTCTGTCTTGTTGGAAATGGCCATTGTCTGCAGCTTGTGAGGCGTAAATATTACTTACCACTCGTCAGTCCAAATCTGGATATTGTCCAGGTCTTGCTGCATTTGGATATGGGCTGCTTCAGTAGTTGAGGAATTGTGAATGCTACTGAGCACTGTTCAATTAATCATCAGCAAACATCCCCCATTTTGACCTTATGATAGAGGGAAGATCATTGATGACGCAGCTGAAGATTTGGAGCTGGGCAATACGCTGAAGAATTCCTGCAGAGGTGTCTTGGAGCTGAGATTACTGACCTCCATCAGCCACATCCATCTTTCTTTGTGACAGGTATGACAGCAGAGAGTTTTTCCACAATTCCCATTGACTTCAGTTTTGCTAAGGCTCCTTGATACCATACTCAAATGCAGCCTTGATGTCAAGAGCCGTCACTTTCACCTCACCTCTGGAATTTAGCTCTTTTGTCCATGTTTGAACCAAGGCTGTAATGAGATCAAGAGCTGAGTGGCCCTGATGGAACCCAAACTGAATGTCACTGAGCAGGTTACTGCTGAGCAGATACGGCTTGATAGCACCATTGATGACATTTTCCATCATTTTACTGACGATCGAGAGTAGACTGTAATTGGTTGGTTTGGAATTGTCCTGCTTTTTGTGTACTGGACATATCTGGGCAATGTTCCACATTGTTGGAAAGATGCCAGTGTTGTAACTGTACTGGAACAGTTTGGCTGGAGGAGCAGCAGGTTCTAGAGCATATACCTTAGATACGATTGCTGGAATGCTGTCAGGACCAATAGCCATTCCAGTATCCAGCGTCTCCAGTCATTTCTTGCTATCACTTGGAATGAATTGACTTCGCTGAAGAGTGGTGTCTACAATGCTGGGGATGTCTGAAGGTGGTCAAGATGGATCATGACTTGACACTTCTGGCTAAAGATAGTTACAATTTCTTCAGCCTTATCTTTTGCACTGATATGCTGTGCTATCTCAAACTTAGCCTCTTTGGTCCCAGAAACAGGAAGGCAAATTATTATCTGCATGGTGATAGATTGGGAAAGTAGGAAATACGAGACCTGAGTGCGCTTGTATACCAGTCACTGAAGGTAAACATGCAAGTAATGAAGAAAATAAATGGTATGTTGATGTTCATAGATGAATGATTTGAGCACAAGGATGTGTTATTGCAATTGTACACAGCCTTGGTAAGGCCACACCTGGAATTTTGTGTGCAGTTTTGGACTCGTTTTCTGAGAAAAGATGTTCTGGCTTTGGAGGGTGTGCAATGAAGGTTTAGCAGACTGATTCCTGGGATGGCGGGACTTATGATGAGAAATTGGATTCAGTAGGAATATATTCAATGACGTTTAAACGAACGGTGGGGGACAGATCCTATAAAATGCTAAGAAGACGAGACAGATTAAATGCAGGCAGTTGTTCCTGATGAGTGGACAGTTCAGAAACAGGGAACATTACCTAAGGATATGACCGTGTAGAACTGAGATGAGAAGAAATTTCTTCACCAAGAGAGTGGTGAGCATCTGCCACACAAAGTGGTTGAGGTCAAACCATTGATTGTTTTGAAGAGTTATAATATGGTAAAGGGATCAAAAGAAGAAACCACATCACTGTACTTAGTTGAATGATCAGCCATGATCATACTGAATGGTGGTGCAGGCCTCGATGCTCGAATGGCCTAGGCCTGCTCCTGTTTTCTATGTTTCTATGATTCATTGAGAATGATAAAATTTGAAGAGCCTTCTCCTTTAGTGAGTCTCTTTCACTCAGAGTCATTGACTTTGGATGTGAGTTGGATACACTCTGACATTTAATCTAGACAGTTTGCTCAAACAGTGGCACGGTGGCTCAGTGGTTAGCACTGCTGCCTCACAGTACCAGGGACCTGGGTTCAATTCCACCCTCGGGCGACTGTCTGTGTGGAATTTGCACATTCTCCCTGTATTTGTGTGGGTTTCCTCCCACAGTCCAATGATGTGCAGGCTAGGTGGATTGGCCGTGCTAAATTACGCATAGTGCCCAGGGGTGTGTAGATTAGATGGGGATGGGGATGGGGATGGGTAGGATGCTCTGAGGGTCGGTGTGGACTTGTTGGGCTGAAGGGCCTGTTCCCACACTGAAGGGATTCTATGAAAACATCAGTCACAGTTCCTAAAGAGCCATAGGCTCAGAGAGGGGTGGTGTGACCAAACATTTACAAAGTAATTGGAACCCAGGTAAGATAGCAAGCAAGGATCCACACAAAATGACACTCTTCAACAGGTATAACATACCTACTGCCTGTCAGGATTATTCAAAAACAGACAGAATGTGGAACATGGCACCTTGGAACCAGAGGTTGGTCAAAGGGAGAAATAGGAAGTTTCAGAGAGATTCCCAAGTGGTTTACTGCCTACCAGGTACAGGTTAAGGGACATTTCAAATCACTTTGAAGGATATTGCTCATAGAATCCCCTATAGTGTGGAAGCAGGCCATCAAGTCCACACTGACTCTCCGAAGAGCATTCCACCCAGTCTCACCCCCTACCCTATCCCTGCATTTCCCACCCTATACACTATGGGCAATTTGGCATCATCGCTTCACCCAACATCCACATTTTTGGATCGTGGGAGAAAATCCATGCAGACATGGATATGAAATGTGAACCTCCACACAGACAGTCACCCGAGGGTGGAATCAAACCTGGGTCCCTAGTGCTGTGAGGCAGCGGTGCTAACCACTGTGCTCAGGGCTGAGATGGTGGATCCCACTCATTGTGGTCAATGTAGGGGCCAACAGCATAAGGAAGAGTGGGAAAGTATCTGAGTTTGAAAACTAGCCGGAACTGGGAGTTAAGTACAATGACAGAATCTTGAGGATTATAATTTATGAGTTGTTATCTTAGCTGTTTTCAAATTGTCATTGTGTTAAGCTGATTAGAGAGGTGAAATATGGTTACTGCAAGTCCAAAGGAAATTATGATATAGATTCCATTCGACCCATCTAGTCCAGATTGACTCTCTAGAACAATCCAGTCCATTCCAATTATCCATTCTATCTCTATAGCCCCGTGAGTGTGTTTCCCTAAATGTACTGCCCTAACCTGTTATGAAGACATGTTCAATTGCAGATTTCAACTAACAAGCTGCAAAGAAGGAATATTCATGATAATGGGGGAAGTGCAGGAGCGTGAAACTAATTGAGTTGCTCTTGGTGAGAGATAACATTGCTATGATGGGCTGAGTGGCCTCTTCTGCACTGTGACCATTCTATGATGTGCAGGTATATACTATTAAAATACAATGAACAGGTACAGAAAATAATCAGAAATTTCAATGCAATGCTAGCTGGAAGGAGTACAAGGGGATAGAAGTCATGCTTTAGCGATAGAAAGGTCTTGTTTCAGCACATCTAAAGTACTTGAACAGTTCTGGGTACTACGTCTTAAGAAGGGTACATTTGTAAGATTGAGCAAAAATCCTTATCATAAAATATTGGACCTTTCAAAAACTTTTAAAAGTTAAAAAAAAAGCAGCTGGGCTGTGCTCTGGGAAAAATACACGGACACAGGGATGGCTCCCTGGAATCATTGTTTGGCCCGAAAATCCAATTCACACCTTGACTCTAAAAGAACAAATAACTAGACCTAATACTCTAGATTGAAACTAACCTTTACCCTTGAGTTACCCCAACCCAGACATTATGGAGCCGATACAGATACCAAGGCCTTCAATTTCAACCAGTATTTAGGCACAGAGGTAATGGACATTCCATTTAATCAAAATAGATTCACACCTATTCTTAACAATCAGAAAACCAGTTGCCTCAAAGGGAACCCCAGTAATACCATGGCAAGCACAGATTTGGTGCAAAGATAAGAGGCCCTCAATTGGTATAACTGCAGGCCCCGGCCTCACCTGATAGAGTTACCGCTCCAAGACTGATGCCCACAGCCATCTCCCTGAGAGCTAGCTGCACAGCTATCTCCAGAAGAGAGATCCCAATGGCAACTCCAAAAGCTACCCACACAGGCTTATTCCGTCTCAGGGGAACCAATTGCAACCAACCATGGCCTGCAGACCGAAGAACCGACAACCTCCAAAAACCACCAACCCATCTGGCACCACAAGGCCTCAGACATGTCCTGAAGCTTGCAAAACCACCACAAAGTAAGGAAAACCAAGTAATTGGCTGATAAATCCACTGCGTGTCCTACCTCATCAGCAGACTCAACCCAGACTGAAGGCCTACACCTTCCGAAGTCTTTATCAAAGCACCAGCTACAGCAAGCAAGAACGGCCAGCTGTACTTCAAAATCGTGTTTATCCCCAGTGGTGAGCTTATATGCACGAGACCCCAAAGTATCCAACCTAACTAGCAGGAGGGGTAGGTGGGTGGTTACAGTGCAGGGAACCCCAGGGGTATGAAGACTGATAAAAGTTTCTGTGATCAAAACCTGCTGTTTAGTTTAATAGTGTTTAACTTGAATTTGATTTAATAATGTATTTAACCACTGCCCTCTGTATAATTGATAGTGTCAATTTCACTGTTAGTTGTATTTTCCTTTATTTCTTAAAATATACTTTTATATTTAATAAACACAGAGATTCTTTTGCCCCTGAAACACCTGTCTACTGCCTTCATTTCACATTCCCTGAATAAGTCCAGTGTCAGAGCCAGGGATCTGGGGGTGATTCGAACCACCCAAAATCAGCAAATTACTAATCGCAAACCAGAACCCCTACAAAGTGGGGGTACAGAATATGTTTGCCAGAATGGTACCTGAACTCCAAGGGCTAAATTACAGAAGGAGTTACAAAAACTGGGTTGTATTTCCTAGATTTTAGAAGATGAGTGGATGACGTGATCAAAGCTTTCAAAATATTAAGATAGAGGAGATGGAGAGAAACTATTTCTGCTGATCGGGAAGTCCAAAAAATGGTTGTCAACTCTGAAAATAGAGCCAGATATTTCAGGAGTTAAAATCAGATACACTTCTACACAAAAAAAAGATGTTAGAGAGTGGAAGATCTTTCAATTCTGAAATTGAAAGACTTTGTTATCTGATAGTATTAGGGGCTGAGGAAGAAATATGGGTACATAATAATAAGTCACAGATCAGCCATACTGTCAATAAATAAAAGACCAGCCTCAACAGTTTAAAAAGCCTAAAACAAATGCTGAGAATGCTGGAGAAACTCAGCAGTTCTGGCAACATCTTTGGAGACAAGTAAAAGAGTGAACATTTCCAGTCGCTTATGGCTCTTTATCAGAGGTTGTGAAGCTGAGTCATACTGGATCGAAACATTAACTCTGTTTCTCTTCCTGCGGATGCTGCCAAACCTGCTGAGTTTCTTCAGCATTCCCAGTATTTGTTTCAGGTTTCCATCAACTGCAATATTTTGCTTTGGCTTGAAGTTAAATGACTTGTTCTTTTTCCTGCAGTTTCAAGAAACATTAGGCAAAATTGGTCAATAGTTCATAATGTCTGAGTGACAGCAGTAATGTAGTAATGGTGGCACTGATCAAGGCAGTAATCCTAATCTTTAAAATTTCAGGATGCTGATTTTGGAAGAAGTTGGGCTTGTGTAGCATTTTTCTTGGCTTTATGAAAACTTGGTATAATGAGCAAAGCTTTTTTTTCAAAAATTTCTGGTGGCAATCAAAGGAAAACAATCAAAGGAAGGAGATTTTTTCCTTTAAATGTACGTATCTTCTCAATTGTGAATGACAAAATTATTAATTACAAGGCCTGGTATTTAGTTTTGAGATTGCATCTTCAATTATTGATATGAGAACAAAGTAGAACTTCTATAATCGTTCCATAATTGAAGGCATACTCCAAGCTTCACAAGTATTTAAGTTTTCTTGTCTCAGATGGGGCAAAGAATGACAATTCTTCTGATGGAGAAAATACAAAGTCTATACGACTATCCTGGCATTAGCATAGACTTACAGGTATTCTATAACAAATATCAAAACTAAACTCTTTAAATTGAGTTTCACAGTAACAAAAGCATGCTCAATAACTTTGCTTTTGTGAAGCATCTGACCATCACAACATGTTCCACTGTTCTTCAAAAGCTTTAATTTGGAGAATTGACATCCAAAATAAGAAGGAGATATTAGGAAATGTGACTAAAAACTTGGCCAATAAGGTAGTCTTTAATGAGGGTCTTAAAAGAGTAGAGATAAATGGAGAGGCAGAGACAGGCTAATTTTTTAGGTTCTGCAGACAGTGGGAAGGGAAGCGGTGGGAGAAGTACTGGCACTGGCCAGCACAGTGGTTTCCTGTCACACTTTGAGATGCTGATGAATTTCACGAGGGTTGTGGGCAGCCAGCTCTGAGATCATGCTCAATACAATATCGACAGCAATTCACCTTGTAAAGGAGCTCATTAACAGCATGTTGAAAGGGGTGCTTAGAATTTGACAGGGTAGCATCTGGAGAAGACCAGGTGAAATGGAAGTGGACCATAGCAGGGAGCCATTCACAGCCAGCCCAGAAAATTAGGCAGACATGATGAAAGGGTGAAAGTGCAGAGGGGCTGCCATTGGCTCAGGCCAGATTGCGGGATGAGTAGCCAGTACATGGAAACATCAGGCTATAAGAGGAGGAGGAAAGACTGCTAAACATAATTAGGGTGGATGGCATCTGAGTACATGGAAGGCAGCAGCTGGCAATGAGGGAGTGACTGTTTGATATTGAATCCAGCAGCAGTGAGGAACAACATTCTCCTCAGGCCCTACTTATCAACAGCAGAGAGGAGAGGAATGAGGATCTTAGCAGGTAATCACCTGACTAGACAAAGCTACCTTCAGTTGATTGAGAACCTCTGGCACACAAACCTGGGACTCTACAGGCAATGGTCACAGACATCTATGTCTTCATCACTGAAGACCTCACATCTTGCAGCGCTGATTACCATTCCTACCCAGCTGATGTCAAAGTCACTTTGATCTTCTTCATTTAAGACTGCTTCCAATGATCAGTTACAGATCTTGGTGTTGTTTTGCCTGTGGCTGTGCATAATGGAATTTCACTCAGATCCTTATTGTGAGAGCTGAAGAGCACATTCAATTGCTAACAGATGACAGTGAGATTTTCCTCCACCTCTAGATTCCTTCAGCTACAGAATGTCCCGATTGCACCCATGTGGTCATTAAGGTGACTAGTGACCATCCAGTGAGATTCATCAACTGGAAGTGCTTCCAATGCCTCAGTGTTCTCTAGTTGGTGGCTTCAACAAAAAAAGGTTCCACCTTGTGCATTGGCTTTTTCTGGCAGCTGCCACAACGCCTCTGGTTTCAGGCTGTCTCTTTATTCTAGTCTCCAAACTTTGTGCATGGATCCTAGGGGATGAAAGATATCCCTTCAAGAGATGGCTATTTATTCCTTTACAAGAACATAATACAGAGACACAGTGATGGAACAACCAAAGCCATTTGTTCACTAGGTAAATTACTGAGCAGGCAATCAGGGGCTTCTAAAAATGTTGTTCTGTTGGCCTAACCACTTGGGTGTGTACTGGCCTTGTGCATTGTGATCTGCTGTGCTCCCCATAACATGCCCTTCTTAAGGTGCGTGGATGTCACGAAGATGAAGTGCTAGATGAATTCAGTTTATTCAAAAGGGCAGATCAAGAAAGAGGAGAAGGAAGATATATTCACAGAGTTTTCTCAGTTGCCCAGGGATGTTGCCAGACTCAGCAATGAATTCAAGGAGTTCATCAGGATGCCATCAATGTCAGGGAACATCTGATCTGGATACATTTCAACTGTCCCCTTTAACCCAGAAGGATGATTTGATCTGGGATTCACTTAGAGATGCCTGTAGTATATTTTTATCTGTTTTAATTCACTCAGGGGAGGTGGGCATCACTGGCTGACCAGCATTTATTGTCCTTGAGAAGGTGATGGGTGAGCTGTTTCCATGAACCACTGCAATTCATTCTCTGTAGGCTGACCCACAATGTCATCAGGTAGGGAATCCCAGGATTTTAACCAAATAATACTGAAGAAACAGCAATATATTTCCAAATCAGGATGGTGAGTACCTTGGAGGGGAACTTGCAGGTAGTGGTGTTCCCATGTATTTGCTGTCCTTGCCCTTTTATATGGAAGTCGTGGTGGGTTTGTATGGTGCTGTCTAAGGTTCTTTGGTGAATACTGAAGATATATCTGCAACAGCTCAACCCATATGAAGGATGCACACCTGCCCACAGGTTTCATTGTTACTACTTATCTTCTCAAGAACCACCATTAATAAAAGGAGACCCATGCATCTGGCTTCCTATGTCACTATCTAAAGTATATTCCAAAATTAACAAAGCATACAATTACCAGTGAAAGAGATCCCAGTGACCCACTTAGTGCTCTGCCTGGCATGGTGGCCTCTTCTTGAGGCCATTTCTACAAGGCACTCCCTTTGTAACATTGAATGAGGGGGAGGCAGCTGGCTCACTTGCAACCTGTGTACATACCATTCGTCTTCATTGTGGAGGCGCTGCTGGGAGCAATTTCAGAGTCTGCTGCACTGGTGTCAACGCAGGGGTAGCCTCCATCCCTGAGGCCTGTTGCACTGATGGTCCCACTGTTAGAGGGGTCATAGATACTTTTGATGATAATGGTGCCCAATGAGCAGTGGCAACCTTTTGCTCCTCAGTGACTGCTTTTGCCTTTAACCCAAGCTTCAAATAGCTAGAGGAGTCTACCTCTGGGGCACATTTGGCATTGTCTTCAAACATCAGTGAGCCATCATTGCCACTTACCAATCATACTACCATACATACTACTGTAGCATCCTGCTTTTGGCAGTGTGCTGTTCCTGAATACACTCAAAGTAATGCCCAAATGAATATCCATGATATAACAAGGTGTAGAGATGGATGAACACAGCAGGCCAAGCAGCATCAGAGGAGCAGGAAAGCTGACGTTTCGGGTCGAGACTCTTCTTCAGAAATGGGGGAGGGGAAGGAGATTCTGAAATAAGTAGGGAGAGAGGGGGAGGCGGATAGAAGATGGATAGAGGAGAAGATAGGTGGAGAGGAGACAGACAGGTCAAAGAGGCGGGGTTGGAGCCAGTAAAGGTGAGTGTAGGTGGGGAGGTAGGGAGGGGATAGGTCGGTCCAGGGAGGACGGACAGGTCAAGGAGGCGGGATGAGGTTAGTGGGTAGGAGATGGGGGTGGGGCTTGAGGTGGGAGGAATGGTTAGGGAGGCGGGGTTGAGCTGGGCTGGTTTTGGGATGCGGTAGGGGGAGGGGAGATTTTGAAGCTTGTGAAGTCCACATTGATACCCTTGGGCTGCAGGGTTCCCAAGCGAAATATGAGATGCTGTTCCTGCAGCTTTCGGGTGGCGTTGTTGTGGCAATGCAGGAGGCCCAGGATGGACATGTCGTCCAAGGAGTGGGAGGGGGCGTTGAAATAGTTCGCAACTGGGAGGTGCAGTTGTTTGTTGCGAACCGAGCGTAGGTGTTCTGCAAAGCGGTCCCCAAGCCTCCGTTTGGTTTCCCCGATATCGAGGCCACAACGGGAACAGCGGATACAGTATACCACATTAGCAGATGTGCAGGTGAACATCTGTTTATCCATGAGGTTGACTACTTTCTCAATTGAGGAACCTTACATGCACATAACTGTGAGCCATTGCTCTCTGTATGAGCTGAATGGACATTTCTATACATAGCATGTAACCATGCACTGTCTCAGTCATGTGACAGCACATCAGCTAGAGATAATCTAGATACAGCCCACTTTCATGTGACTCCAAGGCCCTACTTCTCTGCCCAGCTGAGAAAGGCTGTGTCTCCGTTTCGTTCTACCCCTATCTTTAGAACCTACTCCTGCATACTTGTGCCAGCTGATCATTTCATGTCACTTTAACTGCACAAGATGTTTTAACAAGCTAACTGTGTCTTCAATGAGTGCACCAATCCAGGACAACTGAATGGTTGAAGAAGACGGCCTCCTTAATGAACGCTTTGAACTCTCCAATCACCATGTCCATTTCAGCTTATCTGACCCGCTCTTCAGTAATGACTCTGGTAATGTCCATTGTTCCTCCTCCTCCAGTCTCTCAGAAGCTACGGACCCTTCTATTCTGCAACTACAGAAGAGCTTGATACCTTGCGCTAAGGAATATGGTTGTTCGATGTTAATCATTTCATCTCCCGGATACTTCTGCATGAGATCTTCAGGGTAATATCCTCAGCCCAACCATCTTCAGCTCCTTCCTTCCATCATGAGGTCTGAAGTGAGGATCTTTGCTGACAATTGCACAATGTTCAGCACAATTTACAACTCCAGCTCCCACCACATTGCCACACATAAAGGGTCAAATTTCAACTGCTTTCAGTCCCTGTGCTACTAGACAAAACAAAATGTCGTCACGGATTCCTTTTTAATGAGTGTTTGTGATATGAAAGTAAATGGTAAATAGGTTCCTACCACTGGGTGGCATTTTGGACACTGTACCAATGATGCATCACTGACTTTATCTCACAAAATCAAACATATGTTAGGAAAATGAGATTTTGGCTCTTACCCAATTACTGCCTGTCGTGTTTCTGGTTCTTACAGGCCACATTAAATGCATACATTAACTCTGTTTCCCTATCCCAGAAGCTACAAGCCTTGCTGAATATTTCCTGTATTTTCTGTTTCTATTATAAATGTCACAATAGTAACTTGACATCATATAACGAAAATTCTTCATCCACATTGTTCTTAGACTGTTATCTAACACCCTCAAGCTGCTGAGATCCTCTGGAAAACATTGAAAGTGCCAAGAACATTGGAAGTTTTCAGATTGGCAAGGATTTCCAAAGGTCTGGGTTCTGTTTGAACATAGGAAATCATGACAAGAGATAATGCAACCCATTGAGCTTATTTTATCATTCAAAATGATCATCGACTTCACCTCCACTTTTCCAACTATTTCCTATATCCCTTAATTCCCTGTGAGTCCAAAAATCCATCTACCTTATGATAAATTCACTGATCCAGAGCCCCAGGCTAATGTATCGGGGAAATGGGTTCAAATTCCACCATATCAAATGGAGAAATTTGAATTCAATAAAAAAACTCTGGAATTAGAAATGTTGCTAGACTAATGGTGACCATATAGACATTGACGAATGTCAAAAACAGTCCATCTGATTCACTAACATCTTGTAGGGAAGGAAGTGGGGAGCGTGCAGAACTATTACCTTATCGAGTCTGGATTTGGTGGACAGATTGACTCTTCATTTCCAAACTGATGTGCGAGGTTTGTCAAAGGTAACACTTGCATCAGCAGGTTTTTTCATTCATTTGTGGGATGAGGGTGTCACTGGCTGGTCAGCATTTGTAGCGCATCCCCAGTTGCCCTTGAGAGGGTGGTGGTGAGCTGCCTTCTTGAACCACTGCAGTCCACTACTGTGGGTAATGCCATTAGGGAGGGAATTCCAGGATTTGTGTGTGTCTTGTTGTCAATTTAGGCAACAGAGTGCAGTTGAATTATATGAAATTATTGACTGCTAATAGGTTCTGATCATGGATTGAAACCTTTGATCGAGAGCAGGCTTCCCTGGAACAGGCTTATACTTTGTGCTGCTTGTAAGGTCAAAGTTTTCACATTCTCTGAAGGACATGTCTAAGCTATGTTTTATGACCAGCTCTGAACCAGCAGTTAATACACAGTTGGAAAACAGGAAATTGTAAAGTATGAACCAGGATAGCTCATCAGGGGAATGAGGACCTGAGGAGTAACAGAATTGGAAGGAAGTAAAATTTGTTACAGTAGTTAAAAGATGCTAGGGAGACTGGAAGAGAAGAGAAACAAAACCGAGCATTGAGTATGTTGTCACAAAGCAAAGTTAAGGGCACTCTATCTGAATGCATGCAGCATTTATAAGGTAGATTATTTAAAGGCGCATTAGAGATGCATAGGTATGATCAAACTGCTATTACAGAAACACAGCTGCATAGTGACCAAGATTGGGAACGGAATATTCAAAGGTATTCACTGTTTAAGAAAGACAGTCACGAAGGATAAAGTGGTGAGTTGCACTGTAAATAAAATATAGGAACAGTATACCAGGAAGTAAGCAACTTGAATCAGGAGAACAATGTATGGAATCTATTTAGTTGTAGCTAAGAAATAGCAAGCAACAGCAGATATTGATTGGAGTAGTTTATAGGTCACCAAATTGTTGTGGTAGTGTGGGGTATGATATTAATCGGGAAATGATAGAGGCATGTATCATTGGCAACACTATCATCACAGGTAACTTCACTTGCATATAGATTCGGTGAACCAACTGGGCGCTAAAGCAGTGGTGGACAAGGTTCTGGAGTCTGTTAGGGATGGTTCTCTAGAGCAGTATGTTGAAGAACCAACTAGAGGACATGCTATTTTAGATCTAGTATTATGTAATAACAGAGGCTAATTAACAATCTTGTTGTGAGTAGGAACGAGTGACCACAACAAAATAGAATTTTAGACTGACGCCTTACGTCAGTTTCAAAACTTCCAGTTTGCACGTTCCAGCTGCTTCCTCTTTACCATGAACATGCAATCCCTTTACACATCCATTCCCCACCAAGAGGGTCTTAGGGCTCTCCGCTTCTTCCTGGAGCAAAGGCCTGAACCATCCCCACCCACCACCATCCTCCTCCACTTTGCTGAGCTCATCCTCATCTTCAACAACTCCTCTTTTAATTCATCTCATTTTCTTCAAGTCAGAGGGGTGGCCATGGATACCTGCATGGGCCCTAGTTATGCCTGTCTTTTCATGGGATACATGAAACATTCCTTGTTCCAATTCTATTCCAACCCTCATCCACAACTCTTTCTCTGATATATGGATGATATCATCGCTGCTGCTTCCCTCCCTTGTCTGGAGTTGGAAAAGTTGATCGACTTCGCTTTCAATTTCCACCCTGCCCTCACTTTCACCTGGCCTATCTCCAATCCCTCCCTTCCCTTCCTTTCCTTAACATTTCTGTTTCCATTTCTGGGAATAGACTGGCCACTAATATCCACTATAAATCCATTGACTCCCACAGCTACCTGGACTATACATCCTCACACCCCACTTCCTGTAAAGACTCCATCCCATTCTCTCAGTTCCTCCGTCTCCATCACATACGTTCAGATGAGGCCAACTTCGACAAGGAAGCCTCTGAAATGTCCACCTTCTTCCTTAACTGAGGACTCCCCAGCACCATCGTCGACAGGGCCCTCAACCAGGTCTGAACCATTTCCCGCACTTCTGCCCTCACCCCTTCTCTTCCCTCCTGCAACAGCGATAGGGTTCCCCTTGTCCCACCTACCATCTCACCAGCATCCACATCCAGAAGATCATCAGACGCTATTTCTGCCACCTCAAGTAAGATACCGCCACCAAACACATATTCCCCTCCCCTCACTTGCCCGCCTTCCGCAGGGACCGTTCCCTCCGGGACACCCTGCTCCACACTTCCTTCACCTGCAACACTTCACCTGCATTTTGCAGAATCTAGTCTACTGCATTCACTGCTCACAATGTGGTCTCCTCTACACTGGGGGAACGAAGCATAGACTGGTGACTGCTTTACAGAACATCTATGTTCTGCTCACCAGAAAGACTCTGAAGTACCTGTTGCCTGCCACTTTAACACACGACCCTGTTCCCTGGCCAACATCTCTGTCTCTGGCTTGCTGCAGTGTTTCAGCGAAGCTCAAAGCAAGCTGGAGGAACAACACCTCATTTTCCGCTTGGGGACCCTCCAGCCCTCCAGACTCAATATCAAGTTCAATAATTTTAGGGCCTAAACTCTCCCACGTCCCAGCCCCCTACCCCACACACCAGGCCTTGTTACCACATTGCCTGCCATTACACACCACCTGTTGTTAGTCACTAACAGTCCCCATTAACAACTATTCACCCTCCCAGCCTAATCATTATCAACTCCTTTGTCTGTCCAACTGCTCTTCTCTCTCTTTAGGCTCTATGCTATCGTTTACTCCCTACCCCACCCACCTCACTATTTTCTGCATAGAAACTGACGCTTTCCCAGCCACCATCAGATCTGAGGAAGGGTCACCAGATCCACAAAGTTAACTCTAATTTTTTCTTCACAGATGCTGCCAGAACTGCTGAGTTTTTCCAGCAACTTTGTTTTTGTTCAGATTTTTAGATTGTGATTGAAAGTGAGTTTGTTCAGTCTGAAGCAAGAGTGGTTAAATTTGAAGAAGGCAAATTATGAATTCATGAGGCATAATTGACTGAGGTGGATTGGGAGAATACATTAAAAAGGGTTGACTACACATTGGCAATTGATAGTCTTTTAAGTAACTTTTACAAGACTTACAGTAAGTACATATTACTTCCAAGTGCAGAAACTCAAACATGGCTGACAAAGAATGTTAAGGAACAGAACCATAGTTGCTGGAAAAGCTCAGCAGGTCTGGCAGCATCTCTGAAGGAAAAAACAGAGTTAACGTTTCGGGTCCGGTGACCCTTCCTCAGAACTGAAAATGTAAAGAATGTTAAAGATTGTGTAAGATTAAAAGAAAAGGCCCATAAAGTTACCAGAAATAGCAGTAAGTCTGAAGATTGTGAGATTTTCCGGATACAGAAAAAGTATCAAGAAACTGATGAGGAAAGAACGAATGGAAAATATATGCAATCGAGCAAGAGGCATAGCAATGAGCTGTAAAAGCTTACATAGATATGTAAAAAGAGAGTGTTTGGCTAAAACAAATGTTGATTCCTTACATGTGGAGTCAAGAGAGTTTGTAACAAGGAATACAGAAATTGCAGAGAACATAAGGACCAGAGACAGGAGTAGGGAATTCATCTCTCCAGCCTGCTCCGCCATTCATTGTGATCGTGGCTGATCTCATCACAGCCTCAACTCCACTTTCCTGCTCACTCTATGAAATATCTGATTTCAATACCTGGATTGCAACTATGTAAGGCATTGGAGAGTACGGTGGGGATGATCAGGTTGAAGAGGTTAAGTGCTAGTACACATCTATGTTTAACTCCATCAACCACGATATTCACAAAAATACCGTCATGGAAATGTTAAAGCAATTTCTCATTTGTGTTTTACCTTCCAAAGGCTCTCACAGCTGTCTACATCAAAGGCCTTGGTCATGTCAACTAACATGGTGTGCAGGTCTATGTTCTGTTCTTGGCATTTATCCTGGACTTGTCTAAGTGTAAATACATATTGACCTTCTAGATATAGCAAGAACTGCTGATGCTGGAGTCAGAGACAACACAGTGTGGAGCTGGAGGAGCACAGCAGGCCAGGCAGCATCAGAGGAGCAGGAAAGTTGATGTTTTGGGTCAAGACCCTTCTTCAGAACTGGGGAGGAGGAAGGGAGCTGGGAAATAAATAGAGAAAGGATAGGTGGGCCTGGGGGAAGGTAGGTGGGATGGTAATGGGTGAGTGCAGGTAGGGAGTGGTGGGGATTGGGCAGTGGGAAGGGTGGGGTGGATAGGTGGGGAAGGAGATGAAGGTTGTGTCAGGTCAAGGAGGTGGGGATGAGAGGGAAGGTTGGTCATGGGATGAGGCCAGGGGTGGGGAGAGTTTAAAACTGGTGTAATCCATGTTTAGGCCATTGGGCTGTAGGCTCCAAGGGGTTCACCTGTACATCTGCCAACTTGGTCTACTGTATCTGCTGCTCCCGATGTGGCCTCCCCTACATCGGTTAGATGAAGCGTAGACTTGGAGACTGCTTTGTAGAGCATCTGCGTTTTGTACATGACAAACGACAACACCTTCCGGTCACCAACCATTTCAACTCCCCCTCCCACTCCCTGAGTGACATGTCCATTCTGGGCCTCCTCCAGTGCCACAGTGACCCCACACGCAAACTGGTGGAGCAGCACCTCATCTTCTGCCTCGGGAGCCTACAGCCTGATGGCCTAAACATGGAATTCACCAGTTTCGAACTCTCCCCACCCCCGGCGTCTCCCATAACCAATCTTCCCTCTCATCCCCGCCTCCTTGATCTGTCACAACCTGTCCATCCTCTCTCCCACCTATCGCCCCACCCATCCCACCACTACCCAATACCCACTACTCCCTACCTGCACTCACCTATCGCCATCCCACCTACCTTCCTCAGCAACCCCCCTCCTCTCTCTATTTATTTCCCAGCTTCCTTCCCCCTCCCCATTTCTGAAGAAAGGTCCTGACCGGAAACGTCAACTTTCCTGCTCCTCTGATGCTGCCTAGCCTGCTGTGTTCCTCCAGCTCCACACTTTGTTATCTCAGACTCCAGCATCGGCAGTTCTTACTATTTCTCCCCATATCCGTGTGGGTTTCCTTCGGGTGCTTCAGTTTCCTCCCAAAGTCCAAAAATGTGCAGATTAGGTGCATTGGCCATGCTAAATTGTCCCATAGTGTCCAGGCATGTGCAGGCTAGATGGGTTACCCAAGGGAAATGCAGGGTTGGAGGGATAGGGTTGAGGGTGGGCATAGGAGGGATGTTCTTCGGACGGTCAGTGCAGACTTGATGGGCCAAATGGCCTGCTTCCACACTGTAGGGATTCTACGATTTTAAGTCTACAAGAAATTTTCAATTAACAGTACCCTCAAGTATTTCAGCGGTCATAGGATTTCTACGCAGTCATTCAAGTTTTGACTTCCATGTCTTTCTGGAAGCCTCCATTTACTTTAACTATCAGAGACTACAGCCAGCTTTAATCAATCAAGCACAGAAAATATAGAGTCACAGAGTCATACCAAACAGAAATGGGCCCTTTGGTCCAACCAGTCCATGCCCAACAATATCCCAAACTAAACTAGTGGTACCTGCCTGCTCCTGGCCCATTTCCCTCCAAACCTTTCCTCTTCATGTATTTATCCAAATGCCTTTAAACGTTGTAATTGCACCCACATCCATTACTTCCTCAGGAAGTTCATTCCACACAGGAACCACCCTCTGTGTAAAAATAATTGCTCCTCATGTATTGAATCTTTCTCCTCTTGCCTTAAAAATGTGCCTCCAGTCTTGAAATCCCACATCCTAGGGAAAAGCCAACTACCATTTACTCTATCTACACTCAACAAAGCTCTGTTAATAGACTAATATCATGAAACAAAGATCGATGAAATTATTGACCTCTATATCTTCCTATCCCTCCCCAACTAAATACCTTATTTTAAATTAAATCATCCCAAACAATGGGTATCTATACACCATGTCATTTTTCACAGTTTAGTTTGTTTTCTTTAATTGCAGCAGGGGACGTAAAGTTATGAACGTCTGTAAATACCATGACTAGATGTGTGAATTTGACGTTGGTTGTCTGTGTGATCAACCTAATGTAGCGGGTTATCAACATGAATCGTGGAAAACAAAACAAATCCTTATCATCGCTGTCCTTGCAATATCTCCGTCTGCTCACTCTCAAGCATTTTGCATTCTACTTTGTGTCGCTGCCCGACAAATATGCAACCACCTGATGTGCTTTGGATCTGATGGAGAAGGTGCAAGTTTGTGATCACGATTTAGCCATGTGATACGAACCCAATCGCTAACTTCAAATTCTGGTCCTTTTGTGCCTGTTCATTTGATAAAGTATGTTTATGTTTCACTCTGTCACTGTGATTTCATTCTGACATTGTAATTGACTGGCGGTGACAGTTTAAGAATGGACAGTTCTGACATTAGAAGTTCAACTGGTGTCTTTCTGGTCAGAGAGTGTGGGGTGAATTGATGCGTGCAAAGTAGGGTGTGAATGAATTGTTGAAATATTTCATCTCCGACATACTAGCTCTCGGACTGCTCTTTATCATTCTTTTGAATCGTTTAACGCCACCATTCAATTGCAGATTCTATCGGATGGTGATGAGTCACAGACTCTGTGAACTGACTGGAAATAAACTGTGGTCCATTGTCTGTGGTAATAATCTCCAGCAAACCTCACTTTATAAAGAACTGGTTAGAATGTCAATGACCAAAGTGGTAACTATGGAATTTGTTGTTGGCAATTTCTGGCCATTTTCTTTTATTTAGATCATAAACAATAAGCAAAAAAAAAAATGTTGATTTATGGACTGCTTGCACTTCCCTAAAAATATTCCCGAGGAGGTGTGATGGTTTGATTGGCCTTCGGCTTGTTTGTGGAGGTACAGGACATCAGACTGGGATTTCAGAGGAGTGGGCATCGCAATCAGATTGCAACTCCGCTCCTACTTGTGTTTTTTTACGTGAAGAGTTCCGAATTTCTGACACGAAAGTGCGTTTAGGGCTCCTTCAGAAATACGGAGCATGCTTTAAATTTGACCAGTCTCTCGCGTGGAGTACAGCCTAGGGCAGTAAAACCACGTCCTCTTTTTTTCACAGCAGTAATTGCAGTATTCTGCGATTTAACTACCCAGCTTTGACAGCTCCAAAAGGGTATCTAGGCAAGGTAAGTATGAGACAAAAAACAAACATTGCTGCAGAAACTCAGCAGGTCTGGCAACAACTGTGTGGAGAAAGTAGAGTTAACGTTTTGAGTCCAGTGACCCTGCTTCATAACTGACTTGAAACGTTAACTCTGCTTTCTCCCCATAGATGCTGCCAGACCTGCTGAGTTTCTCCAGCTGTTTCTGTTTCAGATCTTCAGCATCAGCAGTAATTTGTTTTATTTATTTAAAGTAGGTTTGAGATTAAGATATAGGGAAGATAGACGGCCGGGGTGCTATTACCAAGTAAGCAGAAAGCCAGATGGGGTAGGGTGCCTGTTAGGTTAATTAGGATGTCAAGTTGGTAGGTGGGGTAGTGGGCACATTGTGGGAAGTGGGGCAGATAAATGATGGAGTGTTTAAGATAGGTCAGGATGAGTAATAGAGTTAGGCAGCGTGGAAACAGACCCTTCAGTCCAACTCATCCATCCTCATCAGACATCCCAATCTGACCTGGTCCCATTTGCCAAAATTTGGCCACTATCCCTCTAAACCCTTTCTATTCATGTACCCATCCAGATGCTTTTTGAATGTGGTAATTGTACCTGCTGCACCACTTCTTCTGGCAGCTTGTTCCATAAATACATCACCCTCTGTGTGAAAATTTTGCCCTCAGGCCCTCTCTCCCCTCTTACCTTAAACCTATGCCCTCTAGTTTTGGACTCCTCTGTTCTAGGAGAGTGAGAAGTAGCAGGTCTGGAGGGATTGGTGGAGAGGCAGTATGTCGAATCCTTTGGGGGTGGGAATTATTGAGCCCTACCAGGGGCAGGGAGTGTCAGGTCTGGCAGTGAGGGAAGGTAAATGTATTTGTGGGTTTTCTGGATCCCACACAGAGGCAGGATGTTGGATTTCAGCAGGACAGGGGTGCTCTTGGTGTCCCAGAGGGACAATGAATGTGGACTTTGTTGATGTAGGGGGTGGCATTGGGTCTGAAGGATGTAAGAGGTCAGGGGATGTGTAGTTGGGTATGTGGGTGAGGCAGCTTCGTTCAGCTTAATAATCACGTAAGAGTTACGTTATGGGTAGAATCTTACTGGGCTCTGAGTGGTGTGGGCCATGTCCACATGGTTGGTTGACTGGGACGAGATGTTCAGTAAGGCCCATCTCAACATTGAGATCATTTTACTGTATTTTGTTCATATCTTAAAAGCATAAGGCAAGATTCTTGTTTGGTAATGGCAATTTTCAATTTTACTATCATTATTACTTTTAAAACCCACCTGGTTCACTAGTGTCCTTGAGGGCAGGAAATCTGCCATCCTCACCTGGTCTGGCCCACATGACCCACAGCAATGTAGTTGAATCTCAACTGCCTTCCGAAATGGTCTAGCAAGTCAGTCAATTGTAAGAATCGTTGCAAAGTCTCAACAAAGAAATGAAACTGGACAGCTTTGACTTAGGCACTGGAAAAGACAATGGCACAAACAGCTCTGTTGACCCTGTCAGACAGCTGTGTCACAGACTAGTCAAGCAACAGGCTGACATCGTCATTCTCACAGAATCATACCTTACAGACAATGTCCCAGACACCACCATCACCATTCCTGTATATATCCTGTCCCACCGGCAAGACAGACCCAGCAGAGTTGGTGGCACAGTGATATACAGTCAGGAAGGAGTTACCCTGAGAGTCCTCAACATTGACTCCAGACCCCATGAAGTCTTGTGGCTTCAGGTTAGACATGGGCAGGAAAACCTCCTGCTGATTACTATCTATTGTCCTCCCTCGGCTGATGAATCGGTACTCCTCCATGTTGAACAACACTTGGAGGAAACACTGAGGGTGGCAAGGACACAAAATGTACTCTGGGTGAGAGATTTCAATGTCCACCACCAAGAGTGGCTCGGCATCAATACTACTGATCGAACTGACGCCCCTAAATGACAAAGCCGCTAAACTGAATGAGTGGTGGCAGCAGGTTGTGAGGGAATCAACAGGAGGGAAAAATGTACTTGACCTTACCTTTACCAATCTGCCAGCTGCAGATGCATCTGTCCATGACAGTATTGGTAAGAGTGATCACCGCACAGTCCTCGAGGAGACAAACTTCACACTGAGAATACATTGTGTTGGGTGGCATTATTGCCATGCCAAATGGGACAGACTTCAAACAAACCCATTCAAGACTGGGTATCCATGAGGTGCTGTGGGTTAACAAATTCTCTCTGTTGGTTGACAATTCCCATGAATCTTTGCGTTTGTGTGACATTTTTGTAACAGCAATGCTATGATAGTCATTGTTTTCTATTGGGTTATTATACCTGCTTTAAAAAAAACCTAAGAATTTAATAAGCAGTTTTGAGAACTCACATCTCTCGTTTAATGCTTGTTCCATTTCTTGCAAAGCTTTCAATACTGCTCCTATTCTGTCACCATGCTCCATTTTGGTTGAACCATGGATTAAAATATCATCCATGTGACAAATGCCATCTTCTAATATCTCCAAGATGTTTGTCACACCAAAGTATGTATAATTTCATCATACATGGCTTTGTCTTCAGTTGCTCCCAGTCTTGCTAACATATTGGCCCCTATGCAGCCAAGCACACAGACTATGGAACTGACACAGTACCTACTTGGTTTTGCTGTCGATCCTGAAGCATTCTGACCAATATCTTTTATGTCATTCCCAGTTCCGGGTGTGAGATAGTCCAGTGTAAGATAAATGACTCCTGAGTGTTGAAAATGGCCTGCTCTTCAGCTTCAGCTGTTCCTGAGGGTTTCTCATCCACCTCAAAACAAAGTGTTCAGTGAATCATCTGTGCCACACCTGGCATATCTCAATTTGTTGTGCACCTTCCAGACACTCAGAGAATTCTGGTGGTGGTGAGATCTGGTCCATTGCTTTCCTCATTAGAACTTGCTTCCCATGTTGTTTCATCATAAGGTGCTATGTTGCAAGCTGCACCTCAGCTGCTAGGCTGTTCAATTTGAGATTGTTCCCCTGTTCTGGCCTTGCCACTGGAATTGTCCTCAATGATTTCTCCCCGTGCTCTGCCTTGCTGTTGAATGTGTCTTCAAATATTTTCTGTTGCCTTTGTCTTGCCATTGGGTCTCTCAGCTGTTGTCACCATTTGTTGTTGCATGGTTAGGCTTGGAAGAAATTGGGTGCACTGCTTTTCTGAAGAGAGGTTGCTAGGATCTAAGATCTAAGTCTCTATTCACATTCTAACAACAATGCAATATTTTAATCAACTCGTTCAGAAATGTTATGGCACATGTCTCAAGCAGGTGGGATTTGAACCCGGGCCTCCTGGCTCAGAGGTTGAGATACTACCACTGTACATCAAATCTACATTCAGACTTTGCACTCTGTCTCTCTCTTTAGACTTTCTTCATTATCATACTCATGTGATCTATTACATTATCACTGCCATGGCTTTCTATTTACAGTATCAGGTGTTAACCATTTACTCCACAATGAAATCTCTTTGTTTTCTTAATTTTAAAGAAAACTAATTTGGAAGCAAGATTTAAAAACTTAGTCTTCAATTTTAACCCGGGCTGTTTTATTGAGTCGTTGGGCCACCCTCAGAAACAGCTGAAACTTAAGGCCAGGCTATTTTGAACACCCAGAAAGAATTTATCTTACACTGTACCATCTCAAGCTCTGAACTGTGGGAATGACGTACAAGATATTGTCTGAAATTTTATTATTTGGACCTGTTTGTTTTGGAGGAAACTGGCAGTAAACCAGGAGCCTGAAAGATTGTTAAGTTGGCTTTGTTGTGACCTTTTAACCATCACATCAGTATTAGGATCCTACTTCTGAGTTTTCTGACCAATTGGAGTGGCCTCACACATGACTGTTGGAGCCAAACTCTTTAAAGGTCAGAATGGACCCAGTCTTTGCCAAAACAACAATTGTAACAATGGAGTATTCACAAGGGAAAACTGATTAGTGGTTCCCTGAGGCATTCAGGGAGATAATGTTATGGGCTGTAAGGGCCCATGGAGAAATATTGTTCCTTGCAAATGGGAACAACAACCTAAACTCAGGTACCAAGTATGGTAAGAAATCACAGGGAGTGTATGCAGCAGGAGTGTGATGTGTCACCAAAGGATAGATTGCTAGAAGATGGTCAACCTCATTGGTGTAAGAAATGTGAATAGCATTCTGCATTCAATTTGCCAAACTCACTGTGACTTCCCCAAGCTTTTTCCTTCACAGTGCTTCTCAGACAAGCAAACATGCAGTTCCAACTATTCCTCTTCCTTCTGAAAAGTACCAACTGCCAGAAAGGAGATTGCACACTCCAAGGAAGCATTGTCATATGACCTATGTGCCCTCTCCAGAAGCTTTGGTGGGTTATCGAAAAGCAGGGGAGGTAGGCTGTCACCCAGTGAGACAAACATCACATGTAAACAGATATTAGAGACAAGGACAGCAGTGGAGAATACCTGTCACAAGGTGCTCAATCTTCGAAACTCTGTTCAGCTGGACACAGATGCTGAGCCTAGGATCATCGATTAAGAAGACTAGTCTGGAGCAACAAGAGAAAGTTAGAGAGTTCTTGATAGGATTTCCAGAAGCTCTGTGCATCATTGGAGAAAGGTTACAGGATTCCATCCATAGCATGAGTGCCATGGAGTATCATACCTTTGTACTTGTCAGTTTCCATGGAACCTGAGATGCAACAGGCATTTGAGTGTTTCATAAAAGGTATGAGCAATCAATCTGCCAGTTTAAATATGATGGAGACCACCTTCGACTTGGTCACTTAGCACTTCACCAAAATGTAGCAAAGTACTCTGCAGCTCTTGGCTAGCAGAGAAGTCCAGGTGCTTCATAAGAGGACACATTAAGATGCTGCACATAGGAGAGAGGTTCTGCTCAAGGCACTCTTGTTCCTCCCCTTTGCACTCCACTCCAGTCAGAGCCACATGTGCTGATTCCTGGCCTGATGTCTGAATCTACCACAGCACAGGTACAGACAGGGCAGTCTTTAATGGAGTGAGGACTGATGGGGAGAGAGGTGTGGGAGACTGGAGCAGCACTCAAAATGCCAAAACCATGCGGACTTTTGCCAAATGTATTTGACAAATATAAACTAGAGAGCAAAAGTCTGTCTCCAACTTTGTTGAAGGCATAGTGACGGACCATTCTGCAAAACAGTGTTGTGCAATGTACATTGGTTCATAGCAGTCTGGATAATCTTACTGAGTTCTGGAGAGTGACTAGTTGCAACCCACAGCTGATCAAGCATCTAACAAACATCACAGCTTCAGTAACCCGGTGACAATTTCAATGACCATTCTTATTTCAAATGGCTTCTGCTATATTTTTCCTGTACATCATTTGTAGGGCTTCTTCCAGAATGCCTTGCACAGACATGCATGTGTATCTTCATGCAGTTACATAACAGCTGAACAACGATGGAATGGAATCCCTTTTTAATTGACAAGTACTCCTGCAGAATCAGAAGGTATCTTAGTTACAGCATAGGTGTAGTCTAACAGTGAAACATAATGGTTTTCTCAGGAGCAGGAACAAGGCAGAGAGGGGCACTTAATTTTGCAGGAGGTGAAATATCAACTTTCTAACAGCAGTATGAAGGTTGGGAATTATTGTATGCTGTACAAAATTGTCCAAAGCTCTGGGATCTTTAACCTAGACTTCACCTCCATTCCAACTCCTGACCTTTGAGCACCACCTCCCCACACCACAGACCGTCCACCCCATCAATAATTTGAAACAGGCTGGTCCTATTTAAATTTTGACAACATGATTGATTTTAAGAGGAAGTTGAATAGTGGAAAAACTTCAACTGTAGTTAGCAAATTGCACAACAGTGAAAAATATCTAAACAGCTATATTAATGACTGTAAAAAAATTCCTGCATTTGTTGCGAATGGATAATAAGATGGTAGGTTAACTGTTTAGCACAATGTTAGTGCCTCTATCTCTGAGAGAGGAGACTTGAATTCAAGTCCTGTATTAACATCACTGAAAAGGTTGATAAGAAAAAAAAACTGTGCTTGTGGGAGATGAGATTGTGTGGGTGGGAATTTGTGTCAAAGGTGGTTGGATAGAAAGCTGATTGCTGGTGTAAGCATTGGATGAGGGTCTCCCTAATCCCAGGAGTTAAATCATGGCCCGCCGTTATTGATGACATTCAGCTTTCCCATTTTAGCCAGGCTTCTGACTGTTTGGGGTAGGAGAGTTCCATGCTGTTGGAATCCATGAATTGGGAAGATGGTGAGAACCTTCCCTGCTAGTTGAACTACTCGCTTACCTGTTTGTTTCTGGTGGTCTGTGTAAAAAACCAGGACTTCAATTTATGTTTTCACAGTTCAATGGGCAGACACGAGCAGCAGAAGCAAAATGCAGAAGCTGCTTAGCAAGACTCCCTCGGGAGGTAATAAAAGAAAGCTGTGCTTTTAAAATAATGCCTGATTTCAGGGGAGGGGCCAATGCCATCCACCAGGACTGGCAGTTTTTAACATCCAATGGGACGCTGTGAGAAGCAGCAGATTGACAGTGAATAAGTAGGGATGGAGTGCAAGTGATTTGTGGATGTTCGTTTGGGGTTGGGGCGGGTAGTGAGGTGAGGTGGCTGTCACAGTATGGAACAGGGGAAGACACAACATGAAGACCTAATATAACAAGTTGTAGAGCTGGATGAACACAGCAGGCCAGGCAGCATCAAAGGAGCAGGAAAGCTGACGTTTCGGGCCTGGACCCTTCTTCAGAAAAGACCTAATTGTTTCTTGCAGAAACACTTTTGCTTTTCTGGCCCCAGAAGGAAATTCTTATAAAAAAATTAAAAGCACTCAGCATTTGAGATCTCTTCTGACCCTGGTTTCTCTTTCTGCCAGCTTGGCCAGGAATGAGGGGAGCAAAATGGATTGCCATACATGCCTAATCGTATTAATGGAGCCTGCATTTGAATATGGTCTTGATGTCTTCCAGAATGTAACCTTCTGTGCATGGGCCATCATCTGCTGGATGTCCACCATATAAGGTCAATTAAAATTGATCCTAGGTCTGATGAAAATAAGTCGAATGACTATGTTGGAACAAGATACAAGGTACCAGGAAAAAGAGAAAAGTGGATAAAGAATGAGTGAAAGGAGGACAGTAGAAGGGAAACCTGAGTAAAAAGTGGAGAATGGAATATGCAAGTTGAATGAGAAACTTGTTGGAGAAAGAACAAGGAGCAGGGGATTCTGGGAAACAGAACATGTCCTGTTAGGAAATGAGAGTGAGTATGGAATACAGTGAAGAGGCCATTGATATTGCAACTATAATAAGATAAAGTTTATCTAATATTAGAGAACCACATCAAGGATTTACTCTGCATTAAAAACACCAAACTTTCAAGGGCATTTTATAATTGTGTAAAAAAAAGATACATAGCACACTGTACAGCTACGTTTTGTAACAGCATGCCGAGGATGGCATATACATCTGTTGCATCTCATATTCTGCAAGGTGTATGCCATGATTTAAAATGTCAAACATGCTAAGTATATCACACTTCCTTGATTGCTTCAACTGTCATATTTATAAAAGGCTAACTAAACAATGCTGACTGCTTAGAATGTTATTGAACAGGAAAGGAAGCAAATAGGAAATCTACTGTCCACAGTGAACAAGCAGGGTGCAAACATTGATGAAAAATCAGCATAAGAAAGCAGAACCACTGATATTAGTTTAAAATATTTTGAAATATGTTTAGTCTTCCCTCTTTAGTAATCCAAGACTATCCAATTAGAACATAATTAAGCTTTTGAACATAGCAAACAAGGTAAAATTCAAATTGTTCACAAGAGAAGAATACTTTAATGCTAGAAAGCCCTACTTTGCTTGGACTGGTTTAATGACTAAATTGATCTTTTAAATTCTATAAGCCAATTCAGTACTTGGCAATGTTAATAGTTTAAAAGGGAACCAAAACACTGACTTAAAATAGCCACAGGATTACCTGTCCCACACAGATTGATCCGAGTCTCATGAAATTGATATAAATTAGATAAAAAAAACAGTGTGAGCTGAAATTAACATTTCATTGAGCAGTAATGAAACCAGTTAGCGAGGCACAAAAGGGAAAGTGTGAAAAGGGCCTCATCTTGTGTTTGATTTCTGCTATGAGAAACTTCACATGTTAGAGATAGAACATAGAACATAGAACATTACAGCGCAGTACAGGCCCTTCGGCCCTCGATGTTGCGCCGACCTGTGAAACCAACCTAAAGCCTATCTAACCTACACTATTCCATTATCATCCATATGTTTATCCAAGGACCATTTAAATGCCCTTAAAGTTGGCGAGCCTACTACTTTTGCAGGCAGGGCATTCCACGCCCTTACTACTCTCTGAGTAAAGAACCTACCTCTGACATCTGTCCTATATCTATCACCCTTCAATTTAAAGCTATGTCCCCTCGTGCTAGCCATCACCATCCGAGGAAAAAGGCTCCCACTGTCCACCCTATCTAATCCTCTGATCATTTTGTATGTCTCTATTAAGTCACCTCTTAACCTTCTTCTCTCTAACGAAAACAGCCTCAAGTCCCTCAGCCTTTCCTCATAAGACCTTCCCTCCATACCAGGCAACATCCTGGTAAATCTCCTCTGCACCCTTTCCAATGCTTCCACATCCTTCCTATAATGCGGTGACCAGAACTGTACGCAATACTCCAAGTGC
>NC_063335.1:12677137-12701452 GCF_021869965.1 Rhincodon typus
GATGAAGGGTCTAGGCCCGAAACATCAGCCTTCCTGCTCCTATGATGCTGCTTGGCCTGCTGTGTTCATCCAGCTGTACACCTTGTTATCTCAGGCTATTTGTCTGTACTGGAAAAAGTTGTCGCAGTTTCCCATCTCTTTCTCCAACTTGTGACATTTTCCTCACAATCAGATCCCAATGGTCTGCTCTGAAACCACACATGACACCTTATTGCTATTTAGTCAGCCAAACTCTCCTCATGTTTTCTTACATTGCACATAATTAACTTATAGCCCTGCACCATTCATTCTACAAGCTTTTCACAAAAAAATCCAAATGAGAATTTATGCATAGCAATCAGAAATGGTTACCCAGCTGATTTTCTTCTTTTCAACATGTAGATTTTAAGGTTAATATTATTGTCACATTGCTATTTTGGCTGAGATCAATAAATACAGCATTGACCAGGAATAAAACTTGCCTGAGGTCCATAGACAGACTTTAGAAATTAGTGTCACAGTCCTAGTTTTGTCCAAATGGCTCATTAATGCATTGTATATTTCTTTTTGAAACACAATGCCAACAGTGCAAGTTTCTTAAATTCCCTACCTGTTTTAGAACCATATTATGTATACATTGACTAAATATTCTATTGAGGAACCACCAAGACAAATGAGTATGGCTAAAATATTAAATATTGGCCAGAATCACAATCAGGCAATAATTGAACCATAACCGACATAAAATGTACTTGTCTACAATATTTTATGTCATAGTTATCAAACTGAAGACTGCTGAAACAGGCCTGAGAATGTGTCTGTCTATTGAACTGAGTTTTATTATTACTTTTGGTCTTTGTGAGTTAATTTATACAGTACTTAAATACTGAGGGCTAAATAAAGTTAAATGTATCAGCAGCAGGCAGAAGCACATGAAACCATGATTAAAGTGAATGCACTGTTTGAGTAATTGTACAACACAATGATAAATATTCAGACTCCTTGAACAGATTCCATAATTGCGCATTATGGATTTTTGCTATCAAAGTATCAGACTCTGCCTTTCTGAACATCTGATATAGAATAATATACAGATCATGTTCAGAGTATCCTGTTATTTGAGGATATGTGGGAGGTTTTGTAGAAAGTATTAGTACTCACTGTAATTTAATTGATGGGTTTTGTGAAAATACAATGTTGCCAGACTAGTCTACAGACTCTCATGCAACAGAGGTACATGAGCCAACACCTTCTCTGTGATCTTTTGGAAACACTAGCCTAAAGTACATCCTGTGACAGCTGATGTTTTACATTTCCAGAGGAGCAGCCTTTGGATAATTCAAATAGGTGTTCCCCTGCTCACTTGCATGAAATCTTATTAACACTGCAGTCCTTGTGGATAATGTTTTGCAAAAAAAATGTTTTTGTTGAAAGATCTCTCAGTCAAGGAGGATTTACGAAAAAAAAGTGGTCACAAAACCTTTACAATGTTTCAATAGCACAGATGATCCATGATAGAAGAGTAGCTTTCTGCAGTATTTTTCCCCCCCGGACTGGTGGCAAAAAAAAAAGTTACAACATATCTGTTTACTACTTATGCCATTGACAACTTCACAAAAGTTACCAGATCTGAGTGCACTGGACTCTGGAAAACTTCAGTTGCTCACTGACAGGTTACGACAGACAGAAACAGACATTTTGTCTTCAGTTGCTGTCATTGGCATTTGTTCCTTTTTATTTACTACCCTGAAACTGTCTTTCACCCTCTACTACAGTCAGTGGTAACTTTTTTTTAGCTTCTTGAACAATTAATAGCATGCCTGATGCAATTGAACATCCACCACTGAATAAATTATTACATGCTGTTTTCACAATTTTCCTTCTTTATTTCTTGTTCGTTGAAGATGGTGACATGCAGCAGCGTACAATTGCACGGGCTGTCCTTTGAGAACCAAAATAACGTGATTCTAGGTAAGTTATTTAACCGTAGAAACATCACTGTAGGTTCTGCTAAAGATAGCAACAACTGCAGATGCTGGAGTCAGAGAAAACACAGTATGGAACTGGAGGAACAGGGCAGGCCAGGCAGCATCAGAGGAACAGAAAAGTTGACGTTTCGGCTCGGGATCCTTATTTAGAAGAAGGGTCCTGACCCGAAATGTCAACTTCCCTGCTCCTCTGATACTGCCTGGCCTGCTGTGTTCCTCCAGGTCTTCTGCACTGTAGATTCTGTTTCTGTGATTACCCAACACATACATAAATACATTCACATTTGGAAGGAGATATTTTATTTTGATTACTTTTTAAGACTGAAAATTTGATGAGTTATCTGCCTCCCTTGCTTGGGGAGAATAAGGTCAGATGTAATGGCTCCGTTATCATTCTGATTGAGATCAGCTGGTTTAGGATTAAGTCAAGGATTAAATAAATCACTATTTGTGACACGCAAAACCACACCTTGGTAATATATTCTCACCATATTGTCATTTTATATATTTACTGTGTGTTGAATGGCTGGTGTTGTATCACAGTAAATTGACATACAAGCAAAGGGAAACTTGTCATTAAAAACAATGGCTGCATGTTGGAGAAGGACAGAAATTACAGGTTAATTCTAGTACATACTGTAAAATCAGGTGAAAGCAACAAGGTCATTTGCTTCAAACAGCAGAGTGAAATACTAAATATGTTGTATAATGTGCAGTTTTGGAAATGTGGCTGGGATGCACCAGATGAACTTACAATAAAATGTATATTTTTTGAAGTTTTTAAAATAAGAATACACCAACACTCACTAAAAGTACAAATTCTGCTTACCTGTGAGGCAAATACTGAATTTGGTTGGGTAAGTGTTGCATAATTTTACTGTATACTTATTCTAACCTATAGATTTGTTCTGGTCTGTCTCACATTTTCAAATTGTAAGCAAGTTGTGGAAAACATTGAATAATATGTATAGTTATTATGCCTAAATTTTAAAAACATTTGGTCATATTTTGTTTAAAATCTGATTTTTTTTGCTAATTCCCAATTTTCAACAATCTTACATCTAGGATCATGCAATTAAGGCTGTTTGATGTTTGCATCCTGACAGTTCAAGCTCAGGGGCATTCAGAAAATGAAGAAGGGTCTAGACGCGAAATGTCAGCTTTCCTGCTCCTCTGATGCTGCTTGGCCTGCTGTGATCATCCAGCTCTACACCGTGTTATCACAGATTCTCCAGCATCTGTAGTTCCTACTATCTCTGAGGCATTTAGAGTCTGTCTGGATTTCATATAAACCTTTACTGTAATCCCAAAATATTTACATTTGAAGAGGTTCCTGCATTTGCAGGTAGACATTGAAGTCCAGAGTTCTGTCATTGTTAGGGAAATTGAGGATGTCAGGAGGCAATAGAAACTGGGTATGTTCATGTGGAATTCAGAACTCCAGTTACCCATTTCAGTACAAAGCTGTTGGTTTCTGTTCTTTAAATGATTACTACCCATTCAGGGGAAGGAGAGAAACACACTATAGTACTTGGTACATAACAATCTTCAAGAGGGTTGTCTATTCATTACCCCAGTGTTATCCCCTAACTTTTTAAAAAATCCTTCGTGCGTATGGGTGTCACTGGTTAGGCCAGCCATAACAGCCCCTCTCTAATAACCCTTGAGAAGGTAGGCTGCAAATTCCCTTCTTGAACTGCTACAATCTTTCAAGCATAGCTGCACCAACACTGCTGTTAGGAAGGGTGTTCCAGGATTTTAACACAGTAACAATGAAGGAACCGCCAGGCAGTCCCAAATCAGGAATGAATGTGTCTAAAATATAATCAAAAGCTTCTGCATGCTGGACATTTGATATGCAAACAGAAAATGCTGGAAAACCCAACAGTTCTGACAGCGTCTGTGGAGAGAGAAATGGAGAGGGGGTTGGGGGAGTGAACGTTTCGAGTTCAATATAAGTCTTCGGGACCCCCTGTAATACTCAAATCTGTAACCTGCTAACCAACTTCCATATATGGCAGTGGAGTTAATTTTACATTTTGGTGTGCTCCTGTATTTTGATATCGACTAAAACAGCCTCTTTAAAAAGGGAGTATACGTTTTTTAAAACGACTGACTCAGCAAATTTCAGCTGTCACACGGATTTGCATAGAATTGTTTAACCGCAGTCAGCTCAGATTTGCTTCCGGTTCTAAACAAGCCTGAATCTGTCGGCTGATAATTAACAGAAAGACAATGAGGATGGGAAAACTTCGGAAGATGAACTAGCAATCGAAAAAAAACATTATTCGACAATGAGCGGACAGACGCGGATCGTTTATTCACAAGGGAGCAATAAACAAGCCGTTTAGAATCAGAAATAAAGTGTTGGGGATGTTGAAAAGATAGCAGCACAAGGCGTGGACAGAGGCAGGGCGTCGCTGGCATCAGTGTATGAAGATGGGTTCAAACACCTCCAGGACGCCCAGGTGACAGCTTCTTCCTGGGAAGGATTAACATCTTGAAAGAAAAAGAGGAACACGCCATACCACATAGTCCAATAGGAACTACATCTTGCAAAAAAAAGTTATCCTTACTTGACTGCAAATATCTGTTTGGGGATACTTCCAATCGTTGGGATTTTTCATTCTCTCTTATCTCTCAGGTGAAATGTTCCAAAGTTAAAAGTTGACGGAAAACTAGCTTCAGCAAGAATCCTGTCTTGAGGGGCAAACAAAACAAAACAAAAAAAAGATACAAAAAGCAAATCTCGTGGAGTTTTGTTTTTGTCAAGGGGTATTTTGGTTGAAGATTCACAGTGTGAAAGGAAGCCTACATGAGATCAAAAGGAAAGTGCCTGTCATTTGGAAACGACACTGCACCGGGGAACGCAGACTGAGGTACAGATACCGAATGTCTCGCCAGCTGTAAGCCGAGACAGGGAGGGAGTGAGGCTTCATTACTGAGCGTCCCTCAATGACAGGTCAATGGGAAACTGTGGGGCTGTCACTCAGCAGTTACGTTACTCCGGGCAACGAAGAGTTACTGGGATATCATAGAAGACACAGCCCCTGATAAGATCCATTCTCGATAGCAAGGGAAAGCAAATTTGTATCTCCGTTAGAAATAGTCTTATCGGGACATGAAACTCTTAGTGACAGAACAGGAAATGGGCACGATACTATAAATTATCTCATCAAAAGTTTCAACGGGCTCGAATGTGCACTTATATAACTAAGTCACAAATATTGGCTTTTCCCAGTTAAAATTCATGAAATTAAGTTGTTGCTCCTGAGACTTGAATCAGAAAAGTGTTAATCAGCTCAGCGAAAGAAGCGAGGGGAGAAGAAAGGTAAACGCTTAAGTTGAGAACAATGCTCCTTTTCTTGTGGCAAAGATCTTCCCCATGAGCAACAGTTCAGACGTGATTTCCACACAGATAACCCGCCAACAGCTCTCTCTCTCTCTCTCTCTCGCTTGCTGCAAGATCGCCCGGCGCTGGCTCTCCTTTTTTTTTCCACAGTCAGCCTGGTCTTTTTTTTTCCTTCTTACTCCCAAAAAAAAGGAAAGGTGTGGCGCCCCCCTCTCTGGGAGAGAGTGAAAAGGGGGTGGAGGGGGGAGAGAGAGAGAGAGGAAGAAAAGAGAGCAAGAGCAAACATTTTTTTAAAAAAATGCCAGAGAAGTAATTCCGGGAAGGCTGCGTTCTGTGCAAAGAGAGAGAGGAGGCCTGATGGCGATGATCACAGCCCATTGCTGGTGTGTAAGTGTGTTTGTGGGGCGGCGCGGAGCAGGAGGCATGTCCGCTGTTTGTATTCGCGCTGAATGCTGTCTTGAAATGACGTAATGCTTGAAGCCGAGGTCCTGACAAGCGATAACATTTGTGATAAAGGCCGGACTGAACCAGAGCCCCTTTCTCTCAGACATATTAAACACACAGACAGACAGACACTACACACACACACACCCTCCGGTCAGACAGACACAAGCAGCTCAGCCTGCGCCTTCCCCTCTCCTTTCTCTCTCTCTCTGTCTGTCTCCCTCTCTCTCTCTCTAAAATCTCACTCTGCAAAAAAACTCAGACGGTTCATGGCTCTCCCCAAAGCTCCACCATCTTTCCAGCTGCAAAGATTATTGCCATCAAATCAACAGGTAAGAGAGAGAGAGAGTAGGCGAAAGGCAACCCCGAGTTTAAAGGAACAAAGATCTCAGCGATTTTTTGATTCGGTTTGCACACGCTGTATGCCTGTGTGTGTGTGTGTGGGGAAGGGCAGCAAGAGCACGCAGGTTTTAGATGTATGTGCATATGTTAAGGTAATGCATTGAGTTTTGTTCAGTCAACAGCTCTCTTTACGTTTTTATTTCGAAAGAAAGAGGCAGACTTCTCAGATTTCACATACATTCCCATTTCCCGTATTTGTTGGGTCGGGAGGTCACTCGAGCAGACTTGAGAAATGGTTCCTTGTACGTGACAGTAGCCTGCAGTAGCCTTTGGGGTCAAGTTTAGCAGAGGAAACGATGATTTCAAGTACGTTGGGAATACTCGCCGGCTTTCGCCTCTTTTTTTTTGTGTGTGCGTGTTGTTGTCGCGCCGGCGACTTAGCGGGAAAGTGGGAATAAGAGACATGGATGGCGTTCTAAGAGTCTTTTCAGCCCCAGATGTCAGTGAAAGATTTCGGTCTCAGTGTGTCTGTGGCGTCAAGAAACTTTCTGAGTGACGTGGCCGAGGTAACACGGTGAAGTGCATCTGAGTGGGCTATTTCATTTGCATTTCTCCAGATTGCGCTGTTTATTTATCAAAATATAGACTTACATTCTCAAGGTCCAGCGGAATAGAGATCCCACTCACCACCCCCCCCCCCCCCCCACCACCACTACCACCAACACACACTCCCCTGTGCAGTCTTTCCGAGCCCATTGCGGCCCATCTGGCGGGATTAACGAGTAACATGGTTGGAGTAAACTTTTTTTTTAAAAGTTGTGTGTGTGTGTGTGTTTGCTGCATTGAAGTGTCTCTGTGTATGTGGCTAGACACCATCCTCCGGTGGTTTAACTTCTCTAGACAGGGACTTTCAGTTTTTTTTTAATCTCCTGATGTAATGCCAAGTAAAGCTTTGAAAGTACAGACAGAAGTAATTGTAGCTTTTGACTTAAAGGGTTACGCTGGCTCACAAGGGCAGAATGGGCCGTTTGCGTTAACTTAGCCATACTCAGTAAAACGTGGCTTGTGATGGCAGTTAGTTTAGGACGTGTCGCTTAAAAGTGCTATTAAAATGTTTCCTGCTGATTCAGGCTGGATGTAGCCGGCGAGATCTGTTGAAAGCGGCTTTTGCGTTCGCTGTTGCGTTTCATCTCACCACAACTCTCACACATCTGGCTTATGCTTTGACTTGTACTCACTAGCCCTGAATGTGGGTAAATAAAATTGTCGTTTATCCACCCTCCCAGGTTTCCAGGCAATAATTTATTAGCTGTTGTTTTCTATACTGCGAGGAAGTTGGAAATTCGTGACACTGTTACTGTTCCCCCCCCCTCCACCCCTTTCCCTAGCATCAGTTAAGATGTTTTGAGACGTCGAATCGTGATTAATTCAGGATTTGCGGGTTTCCTTAATCGGGGAGTTGAACCGAACCCTGTTGGGAGTTACTGTTTCCACTCATGCACTTTCTAAAGGCGTTTCATTAGAGTCACTATTGTGTCTAGCAAGAACTGCAGATGTAATCACTTAACGAAGCCACTCCAAAAGGGTTTTGTCACTCAAAGAGTTACAAAACTGTACATGGCACGCAGGAACAGCAGGGCTAATCCGGTAAAATACCTCCTCGGGGCGTTTACCGTTGACGTGAAAACGTTGATATCTGGTAAAAGTTTCGCAAACATTTAAAGGTACCACGGAGGCCGATGTTGGAGTCCGTTTCAATTGTATTTGGGGGGAGCTCTGTGAAACTGGCTTGGGGAAAAAAAATGTCCACTGCCTTGAATGGGCCCGGTCTGTTCAGAATACTGTGTAAAGTGAATGTCACGTTTGCATTCACATGAACTATGAGCCCATTGAAGTCTGATCTCTTTGCAAGTCTTTGTGTCCTTATCACAGGAAATGTTGCGGAAAGCAGTTGTTCAGTCTAGTTCCTAGCACGTGTTGATTAACGATTCTTGTCTCCGAGACGTGATCACTTCTGGCTGAGCTTTCATTTGAGGATCAGAACAAACTAAACGGTCTCAGTAGCAAATTCCCCATTGCGCTGGAGCACATTACAGCAATAGCGTGTGGCATTGTTGGCAGATAGGTGGGCGAGCTTGTAATAATCATTCTGCTACGAGGAATATTGTGTGATTTGATGTTATGATTAATGGCAAGTTTATACAGTGCTTGATCAGATAATGAACACAGGCATCGCTGGGCCAATCTGGCGTGTGTGGAATGAGCAAAACGTGTATTGATTTACTGCCGAGATCTGTATTCCACTTTAGTAGCTCCTTAGCGTCGCAATCATATAAATTAAACCACGATGAAGGTCTGAAATGTTGAAATTCAGTCACTAAAATAACATTGTTCTCGCGGGTGGAGAATGGAATCGACTTTATTCACTTAGCACAGTTTGAATGTTTAGATTGTTTTGGGGTGCCTCTGACACGTTTGTACTCAGCATCAATAGTTATGATCATTTTAAACTTCTTTAAAATATATTTCATTTGATTCGTTACTCTGTGTATTCCCTTCCTAAAGGATGCATGAGATTACCACAAGCTCCTTTTAATTGCACATGTGTTTGCGTACATATAATTGGGAATATCAGTGCATTATGGAGAAGAATGGTATCATTGCGCACTTAATTGCAGAACACAGAATGAGTGTGTGTGTACTTTGATCATGTGACTGATTATTATGGCAGTGTCCAAGCCAGAAACAATTTGGGACTTGGGCAAAGTTTGCTCACAGGGCCAAACTAGCATTTGTTCACATTCGTTTGAATGGACAGAAGTGAATCTGACCATCTAATTATTGCAATGGCAGTAAACGTACACAGTACAGAAAGTAAGCACGATGTCCCAAAAGTTGAGGGTTGTTCTTGATGGAATTATCGATGCTAAAGCAGAAAAAAGTTGGCTGTTTTGACTCGAAACGGTGTAATTTCCAGCTTAAAATAGTCTGGCTGTCATTCTAAACCTGTTGACTTTCAGTCTACAACATCAGTTCCTGGAAGTGCACACTATTGAACTGAATATTCGTTTCCAGTTTAGGCCATCTGCAGAGATTTATTGGCACCAACATAAACAAGAGACGCTTGAAAGTTGTGGAATATACCAATTCTGGGATCAACGTGGTGGAATATCCGAAAAAGAAGATTGAAATAATTGTTTGAAAATTTTCGTTAGGTAACAGACCAAACTGGCAGGGGTTCGAGCTTTGAATTCTTCGGAAACTTTTTTTTTGTGTGTGTTGTGGTAGTCACATTCATCTAATAAAACTTATTCAAGCAGATGGTCTGTGACGTTTTCCCAAAGCTGTGCTTTACCGAGTTACCCATTTTATTTGCAGTTTCTGGCTTATTGTCAGGACACGTACTGTAGAGAGAGAGGGACAGAAAAAGCCCTGGCTGGCTTTTTGTGGCTGACGATTTTACTTCTGAGTAGCTAAACGTTCCTCGGCGTTAACAAAGTAGATTTTGTTATCGTCAGTCCTGGGAATTTGCATCAAAACAGTGCCCGCCAAGGAAAGACTTATAAGTTGAAACCACGTCAGATCACTTTTTGAGAAGGTAGGCCTAGTCAGCACCGAATGGTTGTTTAAAGGTGTGGATTATTTTTGGACAGACATCTCGATTGAGGAGTCGTACCTTGTCCCTCACTCTTTTTCCGAATGAAGAATGGTGTTTATTATCCACATATTCCACTGATTTATTCAAATGAGTACGGGAGTTGGAACATGTTAACTACTAGTTACAGTAGTTATTGGCACAGAAAGGGCAGTTAGTTAGTTGCCGGGCGATAGCGAGTTAAATCAAACTTACCGCCAAGGTATTTGTATAAATTACCCTGTCCGTTTTATGAATTCCTTTGTAACAAACACAAATGCCGTCATGTGAAGTTAACAAAGCAGGGCAAAGCTATTCACGTTCTGAAAGGGAAACAAGTACAGCTAAGTTATTATTTTAGGAGTATAATGATGAGGGGTTATAATCGTGAAGAAAATCTCCATCGAATCAGTCATTCACAGTATTTTGATTTACTTGTTGTGGAAAGGGCAATCCTGTAAGGTCTTTAGGAATATAGCTGGAACTGCCGCAAACTAATCTCTTGGAATAATGACGGTGGCAGACTTTCCTATTGTAACTGTCGGTGCCTGATACATTGAATGGTAGAAGGCCGTGGGGTAGAAGGCCGTGGCTCCGGTACCTTTGCCGATATAAATGTTAACAGAACATTCCACTGACCTGACAAATTTTCTCGAATCCACAGTATGGACACTGAAAAATTATGTACCTACACACAACGACATTGGACATACATGACATTACAGTTACTTTCTTCACAAGGAAGCTTAAAGTACAACAGACGTAGTGCAAGCTTGATTGTGATTGCTTTGGAAGATGAAGTGATGTCCCTTCCCTGTCTCATCCTCTTCTGTCAAAACTCGACAATAGATTCATCTGTATAAAACTTGGGCGGGTCTGTCTCGTAAACCATCACTGGGAAAACATGTAAACAGCCACAACAAAAGAGTGAGCAGCACTTTAAAAGAAAACGGGGTTAGGGTGAAACTGGAGCAGAGCTGAAACCGAGGGGTTTTAGAAAGAGGCTGGAGTTATGGCGGAAATATGAATCCAGGTGAAAGGAAAACTGTCTTTGAGCTGTTCAAAATTTAACCATGCTTAGGGGCAGCCTTTCCCTCTCCAGGTTTTAAATTCTCTAAAGAGAAGCATGTTCTCATTATGTGTATTTTGCTTTCGCACAGATATGGTCCGGAAAAAGAATCCACCACTGAGAAATCTTGTGAGCCAAGGCGAAAGTGAGAATTGCCAGGTCTCTCAGCCAGAAAGTACCGTGAACCAGGAGGCTGCAGAAAGCTCCGGACTCCGGGATCCCATGCAGGAACACAACAACCAGCAAGATGCATTCGAGTTAGTCAACAAGGAGGAACATTGTCTGCGTGTCGCGGACGTCGCCAGCATCAAAAGCGACTTGAAAAGCCCCGCACTGGGCGAAGGGAATGGCTTTAATTATGAAAGCCACAAGAAGGGAGGAAATGTTCCATCCTTCCCGCAAGATGAGGTGACAGACAGAAATATGTCTGCTCTCTCATCTCAGGCTGCTGGTAGAGTCTGCGAGGCCTGGAAGTCTCCTTGCAGATCAGAACCAGATGATGGCGATGGCAGGAGCCGCAATGTGTCTGGAAACCTCTCGGAATTAAACCACAGAGCTCAAACATCACCCAAAAGTGGGCGGGAGAAGGGGCAGCTGCTAGAGGGTGAGCCACCTGAACGTCCCAACTCCAGGCCGGGTTCGGTGCCTTCAGAAAACTCTCAGGTGCTTTCAGATGCGGGTGTTGCACTTGATCAGACAAAGGCAGAGGAACTGTCTGACAACTCAGACGCAGCGCCCCTGACTCCCGAGCTGCAAGACTTCAAATGCAACATTTGCGGCTACGGCTATTACGGCAACGACCCAACCGATCTGATCAAGCATTTCCGCAAATATCACCTGGGTCTGCACAACCGCACCCGCCAAGATGCGGACCTGGACACCAAAATCCTCGCGTTACATAATATGGTGCAGTTCTCCCAGTCCAAAGACTTGCAGAAACTGAGCCGAAATGCGGGCTTGCTCACTGGGATGTTACAGGACCTGAGTGCTCAGCGACCTGCCATGTTAAATGGGACCTACGATGTACATGTAGGTATCTTCTGAACTGTTCCCAACCGACTCAAGGGCAGGATTTTTACAGTTAATGATAGGACCCTGGGTAGTAGTTGTAGAGACCTAAGGGCTCAGATACATAATTCTTCGAAATTTGCATCACAGGTAGACAGGGTGGTTAAGAAGGCATTTAAGACGCTTGCCTTCATTGTTCAAACCTCGTGGGACGTCATGTTGAGGTTGGACGGGACGTTGGTGAGGCGTCTGTTGGAGTACTGTGTACAGTTCTGTTATAGGAAAGATATTATTAAACTGGAGAGGGTTCAGAAAAGATTTACTAGAATCGGGGGTTTGAGTTAAAAAATGGGCTGGGAACTTTTTTTTACACTGGAGATAGGAGGTTGAAGGGTGACCTTATAGAAGTTTATAAAACCACGAGGGGCATGGATAAGTTGAATAGCAAAAGTCTTTTCCCTTAGTTGGGGTGTTCAAAACTAGGGGGGCATATTTTTAAGGTGAGAGGGGAAAGATTTAAAAAGGGCATGAGGGACAACTTATTTACATAGAAAATGGTTAGTGTGTGGAATGAACTGCCAGAGGAAGCATTACTTGCATGTATAGTTACAATGTTTAAAAGACATTTGGGTAAGTATATGAATAGGAAATGTTTGGAGAGATATGGGCCAAACGCAGGCAGGTGGAACTAGTTTAGTTTGGGAACATGGTCACTGTGGACTAGTTGGACCGAAGGCTCTGTTTTCTTGTTGTATGACTCTGACCCATTCCCGGGTACTTGGTACAAAGTCAGGCAGTGGTTAGGGTCTGGAATGTACTGCTTCATAGTGTGACAGAGGCAGGTTCAACTAAGCCTTTCAAAGTGGAATTGCAGCATTAACTGGAAAGGAAAGCTCTGTAGGACAAGGGGGTTAAGAGTGGTGCTGGGAGAATTGCCCCTTCACGGTTTTACTAGAGAGAGAGATATATAAGATCTAATGCTTTAGCAGCAGGAACATAAAGCGGGGAGGAGTGGTGGAAGCTGTGAATGAAATTGCTGTTTAATTAATCATATAATGCATGATGAAATAATATGGCAATGATCCAAATCGAGATGACCATATATTGCACTACTGCATTCTGTGGGTGTATTTTAATGCACTTTGTGTGACAAAAATACAGTAATATTCCTGTCATGTTCCATTGGCTCGCAGTGGCTGAACATACATCATTTCCTTTTGGTTTTCACCTAAGGGCTAGTAATATTGCATTCCTGAAATCATCCAGGAAAGCCTCTCGCCAGAGATTCAAATTTTGTTAATTGGAATATACCCTAATAATTTTCATCTAATAGCTATTTACATTTGATTGCAGTGATTTGTTTACTGACTATACTGCTTGCAAATCGGCTAGGAAGGTCGCTGCTAAATGTATCAGACAACATAAACACCATTTGAGTCCATTACTGTTAATGAAAAGCTGTCTCCACTTAATTAATTCATTTTTAATATCAATTTGTCTGTAGTTGCCGTTGAATGCTCACATCAGGATTCACTGCAATAAACTACCTGCTGATGACACTTCTAGAAAGTAGTCCAACTTAATCTTTTAGCCGTACAATTTATACACATGTCCAAGTGGCATACTTGTCAGTTTAGTCAAACACATTACTTGTTTTTGTTGAGGATTCTTTAGGTGTCTTTTGGCTACCACTAATCTTCACAGCAGTTTACTAGCTAATTATATACTTTGCTGCATTGCATAGCCACATGTGGAAACTGGCATGACACTGTAACAATTAGAATAATGGTAAATAGGAAATATTAACGAGCAATTACTCCAAACAATGTTTTTGAGGCTTTTTTTATTTGGGAGTTAATTCTTGTGCCATTTTATTAACATTTGTCAACTAGTTTCGGAAGTATTTCCCTCAGTTGAAAGGGAGGCTCAGAGGCCTACCTGGAAACTTAACCATCTTCTTCAATCTATGTAGGAATCAGTAATATCTCAGAACTTGGGGTCTAAAGCAGACAAAACAGACTTACCTGTGCTTTCAGAATACAGGAGAAAGCAAGTCTCAGTTTAAAATAAGGAAGTGGCAGAAATAGCCACATCTATAAGATCTCATAATGTACATCAAACTTGCAGAACATAAATGAATCAGCCTTTAGGGGATTGGCTTATTTAGAAACCATGAAATAAGCAACCAGAGGAGGGGGGGAAAATGTTTATCTTAAAACATTGGGTTGAAGTACATTTTATGAAGGCTGTCCTCCCTGCTATTCCTGAATAGTTATATACATCCTGACCATGTCAGCTCCACAGCCGATCACAGCATCATTGCATTAGACTTTTTGAACTAGTTAAAGTGCAGTTTTAGTATTAAGTCCTTCATTAACATGCATACTGAGACCCTGCAATTGCTCTAAATGATGTGACCGTAGCTGAGGACTGGAGACAATGATGTCTGTAAATGCAAGAAATAACACTTCAGACTTCCCCGCCCCCTTAGCTCCACCAATGCTTTATTTTTTTACCTTAGCAACTTTATTTGCTAATTAATGACTCTTGTGGCATTGAAAGGGTTAACGAAAAAAAACCTAAAAAGACTAACGAGCTGTTTACTCTTATTTTGTCCCCCATTCCCTCGGCGAGCTGTAAAATCGTTACCGCACCTCTGCTTTGATTTCAAATCGGCGACGATAAATCCATCTTGAAAATTGCAAATTAAAAAAACACTAGATGTGTAGAAAAAAAACACTAATACCAAAATTGGATAATTGGAATAAGCTAGCTTTCTAAACCAACAGACGTCGATTGGCACAGTGGAAAGCAATGTTCAACTTGTCATAGATACCAAAAACTATCTTGGTGTCACACGACGGTCTCTAACAAATAACGATAGAAAATGTTATCGTCTGAGAAACTGTCACATGATTGCTTATTTCACACGCTACAACGGAAAGCACGTTTATCTTTTTTTTTACTTTTTTTTCCAGGTTACTTTGGGAGGCATGTTCATTGGCATCGGACGCAAAACGCCCGACTGTCAGGGCAACACCAAGTATTTCCGGTGCAAGTTCTGCAATTTCACTTACATGGGCAGTTCTTCGTCGGAACTGGAGCAGCACTTCGTGTCAACGCATCCCAACAAAATGAAAAGTGTGCCTTCTGCTCCCGAGGCTGGGAAGGATGCGACCAAACCGGAGAAAAACACCAGCAAAGGCAGTTCGGCAACAGAGCGCCACTTACCTCGTCCCATAGACCCAGAGGATGTGGGCAAATGGCAGGAGAAGGTCACTATCAAAGCCACGGATGATACCCCCATTGGCTACTCTGTGCCCATCAAGTCGGTGGATACCAGCTCCAAACAGAATGGCATGGACTCTACCTGTTACTTCTGGTGTCGTTTTTGCAGCTTCAGCTGTGAGTCGTCAGACACCTTAAAGCTCACGGATCATTACAATAAACTGCACGGGGAGAATCAGCGCACCGGCTACTTTAACCGAGACTTTCCGGACAAAGCTGGCAGACAGGGAGCCCCACTTGCTCAGAATGACTCCCCGAAAGAGCGCGCCCCTCTCGGCAAATCCGACGGGGAGCTCCCGGCGAAGACGGAGAAAGGCGCAGCCTCAGCCCGAAAGAAGGACAAGGCAACGGAGGAGAGTGTGGTCACCAGCTATAACTGCCAACTGTGCAAATTCAGGTACTCCACCAGTCATGGGCCTGACGTGATCGCTGTGGGACCCCTGCTCCGCCACTACCATTACGTTCACAACGTCCACAAATGCACCATTAAACACTGCCAGTACTGCCCCGGGGGGCTGTGCGGCCCCGAGAAGCACCTGGGGGACATTACCTACCCATTCGCTTGCAGGAAGAGTAATTGCTCCCACTGCACCCTGTTGCTCTTGCACTCGTCCCAGGGGGTGGAAGGGAGTGCCAGGGTGAAGCACCAGTGCGACCAGTGCTCGTTCACAGTTCAGGACGTAGACACACTGCTGCAGCATTACGAGGCAATGCACAGCAGCAACAACAGTATCAACCAGAGCCCAGCAAAGGCTGAGAATAGCCAGCAGGGAAGTGATGGCCCAGTGACCAGCGAAGACACTGAAGAGCACTGCTGCACCAAGTGCGACTTTGTGACTCAAGTAGAGGAGGAGATTTTTCGACACTACAGGTAACAGACCAGACAGGTTAAATATACCCTCCCCCTCCCCATTGGAGGGTGAGTTTTTACACTGAGCTAAAAGTCTGACACCAGATAGGGGCTGAGCTAGCACGGTAACCAAGCATGGAGAGTTTTAAAATCATCCGTTTCGGTTTGGCATCAAAGAAGGCAGATCAACCGGATTGTTTTGTGATGGTCCATCGTTAGTCTGTCATCAGGTTATTATAACTAGCTACAGTTCATTAACAAACCTCAGTAAATTGTGAAAACATGTCACCAATGCAAAACCTTTAAGGGTTTTCATGTTCCGGTGTACAACGTGCAGTTTGGCTGCGCTTTGTGCAGGAACTAACCTGGATCCCTAAACTGAACACACCAAGGGCTCAAATGGTAACAATTTGCTCTTGTTAGTATTGGGCACTATCTGTTCGGACTTGCTCGAAGTACAGTAGGCTTAAGAAATGCACTTGATGTAACTTCAAAAGTTTTGTTTTTTTTCTTGCTGAACTGATTGAGAGGAATCGTGCTTTTTTTTCCCTTTAAAAACGAAGTTAGACCTCAAGTTAATTTTTGCTTTATCTGTGTGTTTTAGGAGGGCTCATAACTGCTACAAGTGCCGTCAGTGTAAGTGGAGCGCCCCAGGGACTCAGGCGTTGCTGGAGCATTTCAACACGGCGCACTGTGTGCCCCAGGAGGCAGCGAGCAGCAGCAACAGCACCAGCGGCGGAGAGTCGCCACCCCCAGCGCCGCCACCTCCTCCCGGTGCCATCGACCAGGAGATGCGGCACCAGCGCCCCCCAACCCCGTGTGATAGCAGCAGCACCAGCCAGCCTCCACCAGCCCCGACCCCGACCCCGACCCCAACCGAGGAGGAGGGCCGAGGCTGGGCCGACCCCCCCAAGGAAGACGCCAAGAAGCCAGGCTGGGCGATCAAGGAGAGCGCCGGGGAGCCTCACAAAGGGAGCCCGTACCCGGCTACACAAGCCGCCACCAGGCTACACACCGCCTCCCCCGGCGGCCTGGCCCAGGAGAGCCACAAGAACAGCCGCAGGGCTCCGGAAGAAGGGGACTCCGGGCGGCCCGTCTATGGAATGCAGACCGCTGACTCCAAAGGCTTTCCAGCTGGAGTGCAACAGATTTCTACAGGAGGAGGGGGAGGAGGAGAAAGGGACAAGTCCCGGGCTCTCACTCCACAGTATCCAACATCCACTGAACTCAACAAGGCGAGGGAGGAGTCACAGACTCTACTGCGGGTAAGGCTGGCTTGGTTACTCTCAACCTGTTGCTCCTCACCCACACACACACACACCCACCCACACACACTCTCACATTCACCCACACACACCCCCACACGCACATACACATACACGATAATTGAAGCATCAACCTTTCAAGTGATACTTCCTTAAAATGGATATCAGTAACTCACTGTCAGTCAGCAGAGTGTCACCTTGGGTAACAATCTAGGTGGGAAGGATGGTTTGGTGTCTCTGTAATTCAGAGACAGTGAAGTCATTGCAAACCCCCTACTTGACTGGTATAGCTTCTTCAACAGGTTCCAAAAAACTGAAGCTTCTTGGTCTCTATTGCTTAGTTGTCGAAAACTAAGAAAGAACTAAGCGATGATCTAAGCAGTTTGCATCATCCAATAATTCCTTAGGCCCATCATAAGATCTCAGTTGTTGCAGCAGTTCTGCCCCTCCTCCTTAATTATTCTTTCCACCAATTCTTACGTGACACATTTGTTTACTGGCATGAGGAAGGAATAAAATGTACCTTGTAAAACTAAGGGACCTTTTTTTTTAAACTGAGATGGGATAAGGCAAAAGCATGATGTTGCAGTATTTGTCACAGTTTTAATCCCTATGGTGACAGTATAACATGCTTGACACTAGTAAGAAGGGTAAGCCAATAATTGCAAGTGATAATAATTGATAATTCGCCAACTTTTGCAACCTTAAACACGTCATTATAATTAGCATGTTCTAATGACCTCAGTGATGTCTACATTGAATCTGTGAAACCAGATGCAACTAAGATGTTGAAAATGGTGGACAGAAGAGTAGAACAGATACATCAACTGCAATTAAATAAATCTCATCGCTGATATGGGGAGAATTTCTTAACCTTGACAAGGATGATATTGTTCCTGTGCCCTCTATGAGGTTGTATCTTAAATATGTAAGGTTTTTTTTGAAGATAATTTTAGCAGTTTTGATTTACTTGTTGAATCTTTCATCTCAGTATGGAATATTGAATTTATGACAATTGTGTCCTTATTGAGAGTGAATGTAAGTTAGCAAGCCAAGGGTGATAACTCAATGGAACTTGGTGTGATTTAGGACAGAATTTTTAATGACCTCAACTTAATTGAAGATAGAAGCTAGCAATGAATTGGATAGTCACACTTAGGGACAACAAAAAGATGGATTAAAGTTACCACAACAAATGAGCTGAGGCAGCATCAGAGTGTGGTCATGTCATGGAAGTGGAAATTGACTGTCTTGTTGATGGTGTGGTTGAACGCTTGAATGTCCACCGTGGGTCATCAGTCTCGTTTAGTCTGAGCAGAGTTGTGAAGCACAGGTAAGGAGTTGGTGGCTAGGGAATGGAGTTTGTAGGATGATTGAAGATATTGGCTTCAATCTTCCTGACATTGATTTGGGGGAAAATTTCTGCTCATGTACTAATGGATATCAGATGAGCTGCCTAGTAATTTTAGAGAGTTTGGAAGGGCCATGAAAAATGCTGGTGAGATATAAGTAAACTATAAATAGATTTTAATTTCATTGCAGTTATTTTGTATATAACTTTTACATTTATTGAAACAGCGTATGATCACTTCCCCTTGAATCTCTTCATTTCTGTGCTAGATTACTATTGATTGCACTTTCAACTTTATTGCTTAAGGGATTGAGTTGGATTGTCTTGTAGAAATAACTAATACAATTTGAGATATTCAGAATTCTGTGCTGTTAGTAGTTATAAGGTTTCAAAACCATTAATATAATAATTTCTTCTTGTAAATACTGTTGGATGAAGTAGTTGTGTTAGCGAATGGTATAGCCTGGCTGTCTAGGTTAAATCAATCTTCAATGTTGCCATTCAAGGAAACCTATAAAATCGTGATGCAAATAATTTTTAACTTAGGTTTGTTTGTATGTCACTAATCTTTCATGCTTTCATTTTCCTTATTTGGACTTTCAGTTCAATTTTGATTCACATTTAATATGGCCTGAAGATAAAAATGGTGAAAATGGGTACCACAGAAATGGGTGTAAAGTCTTTATGTTGGAAACATTTTTTGATCAGGGGCCTAACACCATATAGTGCAAAGCCATTTCTAACCTTACAATGTGGATTATTGAATCTGATTACAATCTTCTAGGACAAATGGGGGGAAAATGAGATGATTCATTGAGATAGACACTTTCAGTAATGGTTTGCATTTACCTAAGGATACTTACGTCTAGAATGGCAATGATTCCTTTGTGATTTCAGAAATATTATGCAGGCTTTTGGAGGATATCAGCAAGAATGTTGTTGATGGTTGTAACTTGTCTCTGTTTTTGTCTCGGTTCAAACATGGGTCACCTTGTGAAATTGTCTACTTAAAACTTCGTGGATCATTTGTGAACTATATTAAATGTGTAAACAATTGAGAATGGGATCCTTAACCAATAGTATTACACACAGTGTTGAAGGGAATGCAAAGATTGTTATTTTGGAATATAGCAGGAATTTCTTCATTACTTTGAGTACTTTTGTAAAAATGACATGCAATTTCAGGGGAATATTCCATATGATAATAGGACAGCAGTTATGGTAGGATGGTTAGCACACATAATTGAAATCGTCAACTTGTTGAGGCATTCGGCAAAAATGATTAGATCAATCAGATGCTCATTTGTTTTCTCCTATTCTTATGCTCACTATTTCCTTTGCCAATTGTGATTTCTTTTAAAGTTAGGCAGAAATAGCAAAAGAAAATCAATTGACAAGTCAGACTTTGGTGATGTAACTCCTTGGGTTATTTGAGAGAAGTCTCACTTTATATCAATGACTAGCTTGTTGGATTTAAAAGTCAAATTTAAAATATTTCTGCATTCATAAACTTTTTCTGAATTGGAAAACATAAGATTGTCTCTCTAGGTTTCTCGATTTTCTCCTGTCAATGCTGAATCTCAGCTGTCACATTTGAACCAGATCACTCTTGCATAACCAGTAAATCTTGCATTGTTCTTAAAAATGCCATGGAAAATCAGTTTAATGTAGGCGATTGTTTGATTTATGATTTTGATTTAATATTTAGCTCAGTACCACAGAGAATAGAGACAAAGGGCAGAATTTTAGGCTTTTGGATCAAGACCTTGACAGAATTAAAAATTGACCACACGTTGTTGACTGGCAGTGTTTTTCTCTGAAGTGGCTAATCAGTGGCCAGAGGATAAACTGGCCATTAATTTAAGGATGGTCTCTCAAAGCTGGAGAGCGAAGGAGGGCCTCACCCATAGCAAGAGGTGCAGTCTGCTGGAGCAAGTAAGAGACAGAAGAGAGAGAGAGATAGAGAAAACTCATCTCTTGAAATAACTTCTCACCAACTTTGAAAATTTATGAATTAAAAGAGTGGCTATACTTTCATTGTGAAGCCCTTCTACAGGGTAGCCTGTGGCCAGCTAGCCTCTAGTAATTGTCTGTTGCTTGGCTACTCACCGCTTGCATGTGAGTAACCCTTCTCTCCCCCTTTGATCACAGCTCTGGGAAAATGACCTGGGGCAGGGTAGTGCTGGAAAACCAGGTGGTGTCTCCATATAGTGTGAAATTGCAGCCTTATATAGCGATTATACATCTTATTTGAGCGTTGTAGTAAAGCAAGAGCTTATCTTCATATAGCATCATATCAGTTTGTCAGGATGTCCCCAAGTTTTTTTTATTCATTCACAGGATGAGGGTGTTGCTGGCCAGACAGCGTTTATTGCCCATCCCTAATTGCCCAGAGGGCAATTAAGAGTCAACCACATTGCTGTGGGTCTGCAGTCACATGTAAGCCAGACCAGGTACGGATGACAGTTCCCTTCCCTAAAGGGCATTAGTGACCCAGATGGATTTTTCCAACAATCAACAATGGATTCACATTAGATTCTTAATTCCAGATACTTATTGAATTCAAATTCCACCATCTGCCATGGCGGGATTAGAATCTGGGTCCCTGGATTAACAGTCCACTTGGCCATTGCCTCACATAAACATTTACTTCTTGAAGTTTGTTGATTGCCACACTGGAAACACTTTGAAGTTTCTAAACTCTTCACAGCCTTAAAAGTCAGAGGAGAAATGAGATTTGTAAACTGCTGCATAAGTAGAGCATTTAACTGAACACAGTCCCAAAGTGCCTCAGCAAAACTGAGGGGAAAGTGTCCAGTGACTAGAGTCTCGCCTGATGGAAAACAAGGTGGACGTCTTCATCAGAGCCCCAGTTGTTCAAAGAAACATCTTTAAGTCAACAGTCTTTATTGAATGCATTCTGTCTACCTGAAAGTCAAAGTGTGTCCATATTTAGAGATTATGATGTATTCAGCCATCATCACAACTCTACCACGATTGAGCAGTCAATCGCAGCCTACAGTATTATCAGGACCTAGCCAAGTCAAACACTTAAAGAACATTCAAGCTATATAAATACCAGGCAATCACATCTCCAACACAAAAAGCCCAGTCACTTTCCCTTGACATTCAATAACAGTGCTTTCACCAAATGGCTGATTTTCTTGCGATCATTTTTGAGCCGAAGGTGAACTGGATAAACCATATTAGTGCTGTGGTAAAAAGGGCAGAGGCTTGGTGTTCTGAAAAGTGGCTGAGCAAGTCATTTCTTCAATACTTCTGGGGAACATAGTCGGCAAGGAAAAGGCCTGTTATTGCCTATTATAGCAACTGTACAGGCAGTAATTGCAGCTTTACCAGCTGCAATTTACTTGTCCAAACCCTAAAACAAAAACAAGTGAACAAAAACACTTTGCACGTAGCAAAGTCTGACAAAAATGCGAATGAGAGTTATAACCTGTTAATGGAATTTTGGTCGAGTCAGTTAGGGAAGAATTCTGCGAGCACACCACATGAGTTTCTTACCCTTTGACCGTGTCATAGAATCTTTTACAACCACCTGAACAGGCAGCAGACTTTCATAACTTACCTAAAACTGACACCTCTGTGCCCACAGCACTTTCTCAATTCAGCACTGGAGAATCAGCTTAGTTCTGATAGTTGCTTGAACTCACAGCCTTAATGAAAGATGCAAACATCATGAAGGAACGTTTCCAAATGAATGGGAATGTGATATATAAAATGTGTTCTTTAATTTTTATCTGCAGTTGAATATTGCTACAAGACACATCATAGACACGAGTTTATTTGAAGGATCAACCTATTCTGTGTTAACACCCAGCTTGTAGATTACTAGTCACTTTCTTTTAGCACTAACAAGTATGATGTTGGAACTGGCTTTACTATTGTGAACATTACAAGAGAGAACTTGCATCGGGAACTTGAGAAATATTTGACTAGCAGCAAATATAGATCAAATTTGTTGCATGTATTTGAGCTTTTTTTCCATCTAGGATATATTGTCCCTCGTCCTATGACTTCTGAATGTGTAGAACCAGATGTATGTCTCTACTATGGGCTACTACTTTGTGATCTTAGAAACCCCTCTTACATGAATGATGTAACATAGGTGGGACTGTGGCTCCATGCAAAATCCATGGAGTGCTTTTAATGGCAGGGCTTCCTTGGTAGGCATTTAGAGTGGGAGAACCCCCTGTGGAAGGAAACCCCTTGAGCAACCCTAATTCTAATTAATAGCAAACATAGAGGACTAAAGTTTGCACCTTCTGTCTCTCTCTGGCTTAAGTTTCATATTTTGCCTTGTCAACTGGGGAGTCATTGGGTGCGTTCTTTTAAGGCGGGGGTGGGGAAGAGGGAATGTCCCAGTGTTCAGTGCCATAAGCATTTCTTATTTCTATTGTTTCTCTCAAAAGTCCAGTATCTGATGACAGCATTTCTCTGGACTGTATGGAAGGGAATGACTTTGTGGCTGTCAGAATAAGACAGTGTTAACGTTTGGCTTGTTTTCCTTGGGAATTAATTCAGCATTGGATGGTAAGTGGTGTCTTGCATGGCAAAAATTGCATCATCCCTGCTTTTTGTCTTCATGCCTCCTTATGGTTTCCTATTCAAGGCAAGGAAAGTTTATGTATCATTTTAGAAATTATTACTATTTTCAGATAAAATGCAATGGAGCAAGAATTCTTGCAACCCAGAGTTGAGATGCTTTATGAGTTTTCTGAAAAACATTTTAATACAGCTAGAATGTTTGACTCAATTGGAATTGATTCATGAAATATCAATATGTTACAGATTATTTTGTTTGGCTTGTGGTTCCATTGGAAACTTCTCTATGATGGCTTTAATGTCTTTGCATTAAACTTGATTAGATCTTATTCACAGAATATCAAAAGCAAAATTATAATAGGTTCATTTTTTGACCAGAAGATCTCAACCTAGATACACTTGGCATTTAGATTTACAGATTTTAACTGATACATGGGTACCTACACATACCAGCAACCTTTTAATCCAATTAATTAAAAATTTCCATTTTGGCTAAATATATTTGCATTTCAGTTGTGTTCAGGACCATGAAGCCCTTAGTTGAAAGTCACAAAATGTCTTTTGGTTAGCTTTCAAAAGGATGTAGAAAACTTGACTGTGTAGTTTACAAAGGAATAGGTGAAATTGCAGATTTTAGGTTCAGATTCCAAGGGACATGTAATTAATTTAACCAGGCCTTCATATATACTTCGTGACTGAATTTTTAGTGCAAATCCACCCATGTGTGACACCTGAAGTGCCATTATAAAAAAGAAAACTGTGTAGTGATAAAGTCCTTTTTGTTTCAGCCAAGGTGGCAGCCTTGGCTGATCAGTCACACACTCATCTCCTGAGTCAGATTTACTTGGACTCAAGCCCCACTCCAGAACCTGAGCACATAATCTAGCCTGACATTCCACTGCAGTAGTGAAGTTATAAATATGTAACATATATGACACTGTCTGCGTACTATCTTTCAGATAAAATACTGAACTAAGATCGCATCTACACTCTTAGGGTAATACTGCAAGTGTTGCACTTCTAGATCTTGTAAATGATTCTTATAAATGGTCTTGTTTTCCTTGCCGAAGCATGGTTTCTGTGATCTTGCGTTCTCTGACATTAAATAGAATGATGCAAAACTGTTTCAGAGATAGTAGGAACTGCAGATGCTGGAGAATCCGAGACAACAAGGTGCAG
>NC_063335.1:12701852-12765108 GCF_021869965.1 Rhincodon typus
TTTCTGATGAAGGGTCTAGGCCCGAAACGTCAGCCTTTCTGCTCCTATGATGCTGCTTGGCCTGCTGTGTTCATCCAGCTCTGCACCTTGTTGAAGCAAAACTGAAGTTGGTTTCCAAGAATGTGAATATGAGTTTTAGAAGTGCAGTTGTTTTGTCATCCTCCTGTTTGTGGGCATTACTGCTAGGGCAGCCATTTACTGTCCACGAGACGATGGCATTGAACTGCTGCAGCCTCATTCGTTTCTGGCAGTTTAATACAACCAAATACTTTGCTGAGTTGAGGTTAGTTCAGAATCAACCATGTTGCTGTGAAACTAAAGTCACATGTAGATCAAACCAGGGAAAGTTTTTATTTCTCCAAACCATCAGTGAACCCATTTGATTTTATAATATTTGGACTGCTTCATGCGCACTTTTACTGATATCAGATCTGTATTTTCTGCTTTTATTTTACTGAACCTAAATTTTTAAACTTCCATGACATGATTTGAATTTATTTTCCTTGGATTTTTTTTTACAGTCGTCTGAATTATTAGTCCAATAACATAACAGCTATGCGACCAAACCCATATAACTGCCCTGTTTTATTTTCAAGTATTCCACACAAGCTGATGTTGTATGTGTTTACCTGACAATTGACTGTTTTTGCCTTGGAAAATTCCTGTACGTTTGGCAGGCGATGAAGCAATCTGCTGTGTTTCAGCAAACGAGAATTAGAAGTTTAGTAAGAGTGGGGATGGTGATGAAACCAGAAGGGAAAATTTGAATCAGCAGCTGGGATTTTAGTATTGTCCCTTGTGCCCAATTTTATTTTCCAAGCCTCATGGATAAGGTTTTATTATGTGTAGATATCATCACCAGTTACCTGTTGTACTGACGAAAAGAGAGGTTTACATTTATGTAGCCACATTCATGAGCTTGGGATGTCCTGTGCTTACAGCCAGTTAAATACTTTTGGTGACTGTTTTACTGTAGAAAACACAGCAAACAGAGGAAACTCACCTGCTGTCCTTCAAATAGTACTGTAGAATATCTTACACTTGCCTGAGAGGCCACAAAGGACTCAGTTTAATATCTTATCTGAAAGAAGGAACCTCTGATAGTGCAGTACTCCCTCAGCATTTTACTGAGTTTTGGGTTAGAGTATGTCAGGCCCCTGGAGATGGTCTTGAAGCTATGACACGTTGACAAGAGTTCAGAAATGAATGACATGAATATGGCTACGCCATTGTTATCTTTAAGGATTGAAACAGTTTTGGCAGCACTGTATTCAGATCTACCAGTAAATGTGCTGAATTGCATTTCTGTGAAATACTTCAGGTTTCCTTGAAGATGGTTTAGCACCATGTTCATTATGTTAATTCCTATTGATAGACTTTACAAGCGAAAAAGAAAGGATCGAATACAGCCCTTCAATAATGTATTGTCAAAGTATATTTTATATTAAAGAGCTCAAGCCATTCTATTGATTGTCAGCTAACATTAATATAAAGAAACATTAATGCATTTCTAAAACAATCTACAAATAGAGAATAGAAGACTAAGCAGTGATTAGAAAACTTGGCTACATCAATGATTTAAATCAATTCTTTGTCCATCGTAGCACATGATGCAGCAGAATGTTCAATTTTACTGCATTATTAAACATCACTATGTGGCAATGTTTCTGAACTGTCCTTATTAAGTATAGCATTTAAAAATTATTACAGGCTGCAACTGTTAGACTGGGGTACAGATTGTAAAGTTAGAATTTTATCCCTGTGAAATTTATTCGATTTGCCAATGCATAAGTCACTAATTTTGTTATCAATATCAAATGCACTGTTATACATAATGGAGAGTTTATATATTAATTGTTTGGAGTGAAACTACAAATGAAATAATATATAAGAAAGGAGTATTGGTTGTACTTGCCAACTGTTTGGAATCCTTTGGAAGCTAGGTACACTACATTGAATGTCTACTTTCCTGGATAGATACAATAATATTTTGAGAAGTTCAACATGATGCAGAAAAAGCAGTCGGCTTGATCAGCACCCAATCCGACAGCTTAAACACTGTGCTGTGGCTGCTATGTGGACTACCTACCATCTCCCAAACTTTGATCATCACCTTCTCTGGCTAAGGATTCAGGTGCATGGAAACGCCACTGCCTCCTTGTTCCTTTCCACGTCACCATCTTAACTTGGACGGGTGTCATCAATCCTTCAGGTTGCTATATCTAACGGTAATCTGGACGACCTTCATCAAAAGGACTGCAGTGGTTTTCAAAGAAGCCCCACCGTCACTTTCTTATGGGCAGTTAGTAACAGGGAACAAATGCCAGTGAAACCTGAACATTGATTTAAAAAAAATAGTGATAGATCTGTTTGGTGCACTGTTTTTCTCCACGATCCCTTATGTGATTTCTGCTGTATCACATAGTGGAATGAAAAGAGGAGGCAAATTTAGTGAGGGCAGGGGAGGCCTCATTGATGGCTGACAGCTGAAAAGCAAACCAGTACCAGTACTTTTGGCCACCTGCCTTTTGTTCCCTGGGGATAAATAGGAGAATAAGTACAAAACAGAAGTTGGAAATAATTTCTAAATACTAATTTAGTTTCTAGGTTTAACACAGAAGACTTTCAAATTGCATAAAAGTAATGGGAGAAAAGCTGTGCAGGATAATGGCATATTTTATGCCTTTGAAGCCTTCCTATAGGACACTTATCCGTGTGATGTTTCCAACATTTTAACATATTAACAGAAGTTGTATTTCCAGTTATCAGCATGGCAGGTACTTTGAAACACATTGCAATCCATTCGTGAGAATTCAAGATTCTTTCATTCAAATAAATGATCTAATAAGTCCAGTAGTGTAAGTAACACCAGAAAACAGAAATATAGTTCAATAAGATTGGAATTATAGGTTAATCTAAATGCAGTGATTTTTGATTAGGCACAGCTGTGATGAACCTAAACATTTACCTTTTCTGGACTGACACTGGGTGGTTCTGTTAAATTATTAGTACTAATTTCTGTGTAACTAACTGTCAAGATAACCAGCTTTTTGGCACATGGATCATGATGAACACATTCCTGTACATTGATATCTGTGCAAATAATTGCTGCATTTGAACAATTGATAAAATATAGTGACTTGTTGATGCCAGCTGACAATTTTACAACAATTTTCTTTGCTTTTTCTGGCTTGAACATGAGAAACAGCCATATGCAAAAAAAAAAAATAAATCCTGATTCACAGATTATTTTAATTTCTGAATACTTTGGGCTAGGTTTTTCAGTGGTAATGATGGCAAAACTGTCTATTTGCTGTCATTCATTCATTCATTTATTCATTAATTTCATTCATTCATGCATCATTCTCAAAGACAGGTGCATGGCTCATTGTTTGCTGATGCTCCATTTTGAGCTGTTTTCTTGTCAATTTTTGTCAGTGGTCTTTTGTCATTGCTTTTCAATGTCAAGGTAAGGCAAGGAGTTTGGTCCCCAGTCTACCTCCATTGGAATGTGAATCAAACTCACGCTGTTAGCATTACTCTGAACGATATCCTAGTCATTTAGCCAACTTAGCTATCTGATACCATTGCTGTTGTCACTCCTTTGAAAAAGATGGCAACATTTGGATTCTGTAAATGCAGAGCTAAACAATGAAATCAGATGTTATTGTCAGCAATTTTGCGTTTCTCTATAAGGTGCACTGTTGAAGCTCTCAGACTGTATGCAATTGGAAACCATTGAATTGACAAGGACTTTAATAGTGTAAAGGTATAAGTTTTTTAAAGTTATAGTATTTTATAGATATAGTTTTTTAAAATCACAGTAAATTTTAAGTTATTGGTGGTAAAGGTCTCCAGCCACGGCAAATTAGTTCTACATTTGTGAATGGTCACACTTCTACATTATGTTAAAATTCACATTTTTAAAACTTTTTTTATACTATTTCAGTTTTTACTTTGATTCCATGTGCATGTTGCAGGTCATTTAGTCCAACTAGTCCAGGCTGGCTTCTGTGTACCCTCCCATTTTTGATTACCTAAGTCTATTATTGCGACCGTCAATTCTTTTCAAAAATACATTTTTAAAAAAACTGCAATTTTTGTGTTGCACCTTAACTGGGTTGTTTTCAAATGCTCTTGATGCTGAATTTGATGATTTGGGGTTTTAGTTCTGTACCAAGAATTGAATGTATAATTTAGACTGAGGTGTCAGTTCAGTACTAAACGAGTGCGGCATTATTTTGGGTGATACCTGACAGTTCAGATGAAAGTTGAAGACCTCATGGTTTTAGTCAAAGATGAGCATGGAACTCTTCTTGTGTCCTGACTGACGTTTCTTCTCACAAAACAGCACCTTCTAATAAACAGAATAACTGCTCTGTCATCATATTGATGTTTATTGGATGTTGCTGGGGCAGAAAAGCTGTCGCATTTGCCTACATAACTGAAGCTATTACATTCAAAATGTAATTAATTATTTAATATTTTAACACTTTATTCCATATTTGTTTCCTGTGAATATATACATGTCAAATTTCCCTTCACATTTTAGACTTCACATTGTCAGTAGCCTTTAGATAGAATATACTGTAATGCTATTTCCAATTGAGGGATAACCTATGAGTTAGTTAAAGCACAATTGTGTATGTCACAGTATGTTTTAAATGCTTAAACTAAGGATTTTTAAAAAGCAAAATTGCCCAGGATCCACTTGAACTGAACGTCTTTTGTATTTTATTGGTTAACACGGGTAGGGTATGCAGGGTAGATTGATCTTAGTAGGATATTAGGTCGGCACAACATCGTGGGCTGAAGGGCCTGTACTGTACTGGACTGTTCTATGTTCTAAAAATGTCTAGTGCTCAAAGAATGGAGCTTCTTGCAAATGTCCTGCTCATGTTGAATCACTTTAACCTGTGTCTATTTAAACTGTATCTATTGTAACTATTTAATCAGTAACACAGATAAATACTAAAGCAAATTCCCCCACATTTGCTTTATTCATTTACATACTTTGTATTGGCCCTGTGTTGTAAGGAAAACTTTGATAAGTGGAGTAAAATCTATTGGGAACTGCTTTTGAGATCTGTGCCTGAAATCATTTTTCTCAATACCTTAACAGCTGTAAAATAGAGTAGATTTTCATCCTGTCTGGCCAAGCTGCATTCAAACCTAAGTATTAGAGCGGAAGGAAGAATACTCTAACTCTGTCTCATCCAGCCTCTCTATCATATAAACTGCACGCTTTGAAATGTTTTCCAAAACCATCTTTGTTGTAATGCTGTAAATTGAATTTTAAACTTAAATCATTGGACTGACACAGGCTAAATTCATTAGTTAATTTCCAAGGTGGGAATGCAGGCCATGCATTTGTAATATTGAACCATGTTGAATTTAGCATTTCATTTGGCCGTCCCCTAAATGAGCATTGGAAGAGAAATAAAGCAAGCTTTACTCCTCTCATGACCTCAGGATATCCCAGAGATTTATGGTCAATGAGTACTTTTTGAAGTGCAGTGTCACTCAATGTAAGAAATGCAAGAGCACAGCTAATGCATTCATAACCAGATAATTTATTTCTTAGTGGTGATGGTTGGGAGATAAACATTGCCTTGGACAGTTGATAACTGCAGGTTTTTTTCGTGCCTTACAGTTTTAAGATAAAAGCTTTTTCTTATTTGAAGAGAAGGCAAAAAAGGTGTAGTTCAGTTTGTGATACCACTGTCTTGTGTCATATTTCACTGCCTGTTCCTGATTATTCTTGATGCGTGTGGTATTGGAAGAAGTTTATATAAATACACTCTACATATTTCATTGCATAATTTAAATCTATATGAAGCAATATTTAAGAATAAAACCATAATCCTTTCCAGTATATTTATTACAATTAAAGTCATGAAGAAGTCAAATTAATATCCAGACTGGAGTACCCAATATAACCATGGGTCAAAAATGTATAAGGATTAGATAATGTATATCAAAACATGAGGAGCACCTAAATATGGTTAGAACTCTTCTAGCTTTAAATTCAGACCAGTATTTATTTTGTAAAATTGTACAGTTGTATAATTTCCGTTTTAAGCACTTTACTCCATCTCTTTCACTTGGGCAAATGTTGCACCTCATAAGGTTGACTCTACCAAGCTTTTTTTCTTCTCTCTCACAATGGAGCTAATTGCTTCAATGGGAAGCACTCCATGAATTAGGCCCACTGAAAGGTAAAAAGAGTCAATGAAATGCTAAATACTGATGAATTAGGATTTTTTGAAGTAACCAGTAATTTATCAAGCTGGACTTCATTGTTCCATCACCAATTGTACAAAAAAAAACCTTGGGATTTGAATTAGAGTCCAATACTTTGAAGTTAAAGCTACCAAAAAAAAATGTTGGAATATAAAGTTTATTTTTTTGGAGTGGTTTCTGTACTTTTACACAAACCTAATTTTATGTCAACTACATAATTAACTTTAGCATGTTACCACTTTTTTTTATGAATGCAGCAGTCTGTGGTGCATTCTGCAGTTTATTCTTCAGTTTTTCTGAATCAGCTCAACCTCAGGCCAACTTTCTGTCTTACTGGTCATTCTAGGCCTTTGGATTGCTCTCAGGAAGAAAAAGAAAGTCATGAAAGATATGCATTATGCAGTGAAGCCACTGCAACGGTGTTTTTGAGAGCATGTTATAGTGCAGCTTGTTGTTTTATATGGCTTCTCTATTAGTGAGGGAGCTGTGTGCCATATGTGTTATATCAGAGGTCATTGTATACAGGCTGTACCACTTACAACCAAGTTTCATAAGAGCAAGTCCTATCCATGTACAGATTTTTCTCATTTCCTTCTTTCTAAATTTCTGATCAGAACAAATATTTGTTTGAATTGTTGACCACTGTTATCCCATGATCTAAGGTGGCCTTGGACCACTTCTGTCCTATAGCTGGCCCTGTTATTATCCATTAATGTTACTTAGGCATCTAACAAAAACCTCAATGTTTTAATAAGTGGTTGTAACATCTTACTTCAATAACACATATGGTTATGGCTATAGGATTTTCCTTATGTGGTTTCAAATGATTCTCTTTGTTGTTTGTTTTTTTTATAATGTACTGTATTTTATGGATTACTTCAAAGCAAATAGCTATGAATGCAAAGTGATTAACAATAATGGAAAGTGAATGTGAGTCAAATGATTTTTCATGAAAATCATTTTGATGGGGGGGAGAAACAATCTCACTGTCTTAAATTTGCTTTCTGCCTTGCTGTATTTTAAAATGTGATGTAAATATTGTGGCATGTCTAAACTTACATTTTATTTTTAATTGTGAAAGCAAATAATGTTAAAATTTAAACTGCAAATAATTTAGTTTTAAGTCACAGCATTGTGCCCTTGCTGAAATTTTTGAAAGACTGTTGATATTGTACAATTCTGAAAACAGTATCTGAATAGAAGTTTATACTCGTTCTTGTGAGATGGAGAGTAGTGAAAGCTCTCAGTCTGAACAGCGTTCAGATGGAATTGGACTGACTAATGTAGCCAGGAAAAATGGCAGTCATATCATCTGGCAACTGTTTGATTACCTCCAGAGAAACCAGCAGGTTCTATTTCTGACTTACTCAAAGTTTCGTCAAAAGTTTATCAAGTAGTTGACAACAAGGAATGATATTTAGCAGTACTTTAAGTAGTTGGGACAGGTTTATTTGAATATAACTGTCATGAAAATATAAGCTGAGCTTGTCCTGAAATTTAAAGAAAAACAACAGATTGTTAAGGACAGATTCTGAAAGGACCAAATATGTCACCTGTGTTCAAAAATATGCTGTCTGTAGTTTCCCAGAAAGGATCAATTTTCCCTTAATCTTTGGAATTCCTTTCTTAAATCATTTTGCCTTCTGTAGTTTTTTTGTGCAGTGAATATACTTCTCATTTGACTTCCCATTTTTCAATCATTTTACCTCTTCAGCCAGACTCCTATCTTGCTTCCCAGCTCTATGTCTGGGTTCTTTTTTAATGTTTAAAAATAGCATTTAAATTCATTCTGTTGTCAGTAGTGCCATGCCTTTTTCAAACTGGAAGGAAGTGGAGGGAAGACCATCACAGTTTTTTCCTTCTAGCCCCACACTTATTTTGCGGTAGAGGTCTCTGAATATTTGTGAGTAGTGAGCACTTGGGATGATGTACTTTTGTAAACTGGGGAAGGTGAGGAAAATTGTGCTCTCTGCTCCTATGATGCTGCTTGGCCTGCTGTGTTCATCCAGCCCTGCACCTTGTTGTCTCGGATTCTCCAGCATCTGCAGTTCCTACTAACTATGTGACAATTGCCCTGGTTGGGTTGAGAGAATTCCACACAGATTAGTGAGTTGTAGTTGAGACTTCCCTGGAGACTCTCTGTACCTGTGCAATCCACAAGGTGTGCTTATCTACAGGACTACAGGGAGCATTTAAACAAAATTGAATTTTATATCCTGTAAGTGTAATTATTTTTGTTAAATACAGTTTTTATTCATGTATACAAACAGGGAATTGTTACCCTATCTCGCTCCTTTCATCTTACCTTTGAACTAATTCACCTTATGATGCTAAGCAGCTGTTTTTGAATACGAATTGAAGGTCATGGGCCTGGGGTGGAAAAGTGGAACTGATGTTAAAGTTTAACCACAATCTTATTCAGTGATGAAGTAGGCACAAGGACTATATGGCCCAGTTCTGCTCCGACTTCTCAGCTTGTTACTGGAACATGTGCTGCTTGGGAGGAAAGTTGTGGCATTGTCTGCTAGTATGCTTGAGGGCTTCGCAGTGCTTTTCAGAAGATCTGTAATATGTAGTTCATATAGATATATAAAAAGTAAACATATTTTACTAATTTGGTTGCATATTGTTCTTAGTCCTGTAATCAGGGGCAAATTTATTCATTTTTAAAAACTTTTTGTATGATGACAATGGGGCAATACAATACTCCATAATTAGTCAATTTAAGGAGGAGTAGTGAGATTTCTGGGTATGGGGGAAAGTTTGCAATTTCAGCCGAGCCTCCTATAATATGAACCCAGATTAGCTGCACTGAACATTACTTTGAAATTAAAAGAATGGCAAATTGTTTGATGTGGTCCTGCTTTAGCAGTGTCACCACAATGTCTAATTGATACATGCAGTTGATTTAAAGCAAATTTGATCAGGTTAGAAACTGGTCCAGTCAGAGTCTGCTGCATTTAGCAATGAGTTTAGCATTAACAAATCTTATTAAAAATACTAATACCAAAGAACTACTCGTATGGATAAAGGAGTCCTGTGATCAGAGGATTTCCCTACGATTTATACTCAAAGCTGTTAAATCCTGAGTATATTGTTTATTTTCTCAGCAAGCATTAACATATGAATTCTTTTGTTGTCCTTTGGACTTATTTTAAATGTAGACTTTGACAAAAGACAACTCAATTATTTTGTCCAGTTCTTGCCGTCTTGAGTGGCGGATGAAATGGTTTCCATTTTAAGCATCTTTCCATATAGTTATGGTAGGTTGGCAGTAATGTGTGAGTCCTTTCATGACATTTATCAAAGTTGTGTCTGTGAAAACAGCCTGTTTTACAGCTTTATCAGGTAGGCAGTTTTTCAAAAGTGTTGAAATGGAGCACAAAGATGACCATTACTCGAACAAAGATTTAAAAAGAGGTTGGGGGATTTATAACAGCATGAAGTTTAAAGGCTATACATTTTCTCAAATTTTATATTTAATGTGAAATTGCAAGTTTTTGGAAATTTTTATGCTGTAGGCCAGGGCCTGCTTTAAGAATTGGAAATTGCCATGACACCAGTGCTGAGAGAGGTAGGAGGTGGAGGTGGGGTAAGGTGGTGGGATGATGCCATGTTTAGAATGCAGTGCTTTTAAGTACAAAAACACATACCTTGTCATGGGACTTTTTCAGACTAGGAATCCAGTCTAACTGCTCAGCCAGGGAGGCCATGATGCTCAGACAGAGCTCTATGGAAGTCTATGCTGCTTCAGAGCTCACAATCCCAAGATTTCAGATCCAACATTTTGGGAACCTTCGAAGTAGCTGTTGCCCAATCAGTACCTAAACATTCACCTTTCATAATTCCATTTCTCCTGCTGTTGCTATCTGAAATAGCCTGTAAATGGAAAGTATGTTAGTGTGTAGACACATAATTTGTAATGATTTGAATCAAGAACATGTCAAACTTAGTAGCCAGATTAGCAGAGAAATAGTAAATAAAATTTTAACTGGAACAATTTTGGAAAATTCTGTCAAACCAGCTCATTTACCTAAAAAATACAGAACTGAATGGATTTTTAAAAAATACATTTTTATGTGTTGGGAGGATATTTTCGCAATAAAGCTTTAGTTTAGCTGCTACTAAATGGAAACATATGCGAGAATGTATTTATAGATTTGGCTGTGCAATTATATACAATATGCTTGATGTATTAAGGCAGAACTAGCTCAAAGATTGGGGGAGCAAAGCTGTTTTTAGTGATATGGCATTATACTCTTATGCTATTGGTTTTTTGAAACACAGTTCATTGATGTCGCTGTTCTGGGATAGCTAAAGATGAAGTAACTCTGAGCTGTGAATTTAAGGAAAGATTGTGATATTCTAACCAAAAATAAAGTTTAAATCTCAAGTAGCTGGTTACTTACCATTTCAATTGACACATTAAGGCTCAGGAGTTTACATACAGCTACCACTATTGATCTAATGACTCCTAAGAGCATGTGAAAGCAATAAGTTCATAATTGAAGCTAGGAAATAATTAGTTGATTTTTTTAGGTTAGTTTGTGCATGCAGTTTTTTGGACCCCATTGAAAATCAAGGAATCACTTGTCTCATTCATAATTAGATTTTTTGTTCTAAAAATGCTTTCATTTGATTGTTCTTGAAAGAGACAGTTAAAAATGAAAATTAATGTATCTGGGGTAAATAGAATGAAATGCACAATGGCTGAAATCTGCAACAGTTCACGAGTAGTGTCTCAGTATTCGTGGAACCTCTAAATATATCTGAATTCATAAGTGCTTGGCTATCCTGAATGAACTGGGTAGGAAAGGAATTTTTGACCGAGTTGAATGGCTCTTGAGACTTATTTGTAGAGTTGTGCAATGATTTACTTCATAGCCGATAATGTTTGCTCATTTTGTTAGACATCCCATTGAGCAACTTGACATATAGAATGAAGACTTAAGGTCTAAAATAAATTTAAGCTCTTACTATCTGTCTTGCAGACAGTCATGACAATTTTAAAGATTTGCCCATTGCTATATCACCTGCAAAGCCAATGCATCTGCACAAATTTCATATATGGTGTAATTGTATGGAATATGATTAGTTATATCCCCAGGGATTTTATTTGGTTGGTTTCAAGATTGTTATGTTGGATTACTGATGAACAATAATTATAATGAATAATGATTAGAAATGTGAGGAGAAATCATTAGTGATTTAAAAAATAACTTGGGATGTGAGAAAAAGAGACACATCAGCAAGACCTGCAACCATTTGGGAAAAAAAAAACTGTAACCCTGTTAGTATAACAGCAAGATTTTTGGAAATAATGTTTTTTTTTCTCTAATTTTCAAATGCCATTTGAATATTTTAGTGATATAATATGGAAATCAACTATGTTTTTTCACAGTTAGTGTGTATCTGAATGTCACTGTCAGAAAGTGTTTGAAAATTAGCCCATTCTCTGAGTAGTGTTTCATAACACATCCAAACAAGGGACACAAACTAAAAATTCTGACCAGGTTCCATTTTGTGTTTAAAACAAAAACTTGCATTTAATTTTGAGGAATATGGATTGTGCCTGTTCCTGGCTCAGTGTTGTCTTAAAGGAATAATGTGATAAAAGAATGGTGTATAGCACCCTAGCAATGCTGTTCAATTGAAGACATTATCCAGCATAATTCATGAATTGATGATGACTCTGATTAAGAGATGGTATCAATAATAAATTAAAAAAAACAACTCCTGGGAAGTGGTAACCAGAAGTCGGATGATTGAAAATTGACAAGTAACTTTGCGGAGCCCTTTGAGAATTCTCTGCGTTAATTCATTTAATTGAGCTGGGCCAGGTATGTTGGGAGCACAGCTGTTTGTTTTTGAACTGTGTAGCTGTTAATGACATTTTGATATCTAGAAAAATTGAGAAAAGAAACAACTACAAGGTTACTCTTTCACCTCAACCTCAGTACTTCAGTTCTGCCATGCTACCTAATTTCACTAATATTCCAGCTTTACCAGAACACCTGGACCATTTAAAGCAGTGGTGCAAGAGGGTAACTGTTATGCTGCCTGCATGCAATAGACTTGAATTGGAGGAAACTGAAGTATCTGAGCATGAGCTCATTGGTTTCAAATTCTTCATCAAACTTCTGAAGTTGGAAAAGAGTCAAAAGTAGAATTGTGTCCCTGTACTGTTAGAATTGTAAAGATACTCTGCAGATTTAAGAGTTTTGAGAAATTCACAGTTAAGACATGACACTACCACTGCAAGACTATCTCTTCTACATGCATTTTTCATCTGATGTGAGACTGTTATTTTCTTTTAAATCATCTGCAATACTGCATGTTTGTACTGAACAGTTTAAGTATCTCACAGTACAGAAGCCAAATTGGTAAATGTCACTAATATTAGTCTCAGAGTATCTTTAATGCAACCTGGTCAGGATTTTTAGTTTGTGTCCCATGCAAAAATGTCTTTAAAACTACAGTACAGATACAGGGACGAGGCTCAAAGAGTCTGTGTTGACTTCTATCCTTTGCACGATCTAAAGTTCTAATTCTGTGTGCCTGCTTTGTTTGCCTGTTCTCTTTATTCCTATTTCGTTCAACCACCTAGATACATGCTGACATGGCCCAGGAATTTCCTCAGCGTTGCTCTTGCTCTGTTGCCTTAACTTTATCAGAGGTTCAGCAGAAAGCCCTTTTGTATGTGAAAACAGGGTTTCTGCCGCAGTTTGTCTTTAGAGTCTGACTCTGGTAATGGATTCCACAGTACCACAACTCTCTCTGTGTTTTTTAATGAAAGTTCTAGGAGAAAGCAGCACTGTTCAACTTTGATAAACTATGAATGGAAAGTTACAGAATTGCAACCATTTGATGTACTGTAATCTCCTACAATTTCCCACTTCCCAAGCAAAATCTCCCTCTCTGTCTAGTTCTTTTTGTTCCTTTTTTTTCTCATTGTTTATCTTCACTTCTCTCCCCTTTGTATCTATTCTTTCTTCTTGCCTTTCCCTTCTTCTTTATGAATTTCCATAATTATTATGTGGATATATCTATATACACATCAAAAATGGACACACAAATGGTCAAATCATTTCTACTTTTCAAACAGTCTAAGTTATGTTCTAATTGTGTAAGATGACATGATAACATTCAGCTCTTCAGACTGTACAGAAGAGAATTTAAGTGAAATATTTGAATGTATTGCAGTTGTGAACTAACCCAAAAAAAACTGTATAAGAAAAATCAGTGTGGCACACTTCCAAATTGGAACAAAACCTAACAGTTCTGCAAAGATATGCTTGTCACCTTTTCTCATTTGAAAGATCCAGCTATTACCTCACACACCTCCAAGGCCTGAGGATGAGCTGAGAAAGGAAAGAACACCAGTGTGAATTTTTTGGTCATTTGTATCAAGTTTGAAAATCATTTTGGATTCTTATCACAGTGTAATCCATTTTTATGATTTGTTGCATTGAGTTCTTGTTTTAAATTTATAGCAGTGAGTGATCGGGTCACCAGGCACTGAGAAAAGAACTCCCAGAATAAATTAATTTATTCAGTGCCTGGTACAGGTATCACTTTAATGTTGCTGGGTCACTCCTACAATATACTGAGTGGGGACGTGGAAGAAAAACTGAGGCCAATACTGCATTGAACTTCGCAGACACCCCTAAAGCTTTAGCTTATGTTGATAACTCTCAGCTAATGAATGATGTTCAAGAAATCAGATGTGCGTTTGTTGCATGCTTCAGTTGTGTAAAAGTATATCCATAACTTAACTGCAGTGTTGTCTTCAAATTGATTTGTGCAAATTAGCAGTTAAATCTGTTGATGTGGCATATTTTCTTTGGCTGGATGTTGTGATATAAATACAATACAAACTACAAATGTCTGTTGGGGAGGAGTTTCTTCAAATTGACCATCCAGTGTGCTATTTTCTTAACTGTGGTTTCTAATTGTAGTTTTGCATCTTATGCAAATTACTGTAGGAAGTTTTTATATACAAAGGCTGTTAATGTCATTTCTGTCTCTGTCCTTACTTCAGGTTCCATTATCATTTAAACTTCTATCCCTGTTCTTATCACCACCAGGCCTAAATTCTCCACAATCTCCTTATCAATTTTTCAAGATCAATTCTTTACTGGCCCAGAATCAGGCAAAATTTGCTGTCTCCACCCCGTTCTCCTATTTCCCATTTTAGCTGACTATTGACCTAATGAACTTAAGCATCTCCTTTTTCTTTGAAACCCATCTGTTGTGTGGCCCGACTTTCATAACCTTCTCCAGACCTTGTCTAACTCTGGATCATCTAGTTTGTTTGAGACTGACCTACTCATCTGTCTTCACACTACTCATTGCCCCTCTCTTGATTTCACTGTCAGTGAGAGAGCATAAGTTCCCTCATCTCTATTGCCTGGAACTCTTCCAAATCTGCCTGATCTTTTGCCACCCTCCCCACCTTTAGAAGCTTCCTATGAGGTATTTATTTAGCAATTACTTTAGTCACTCCTGCAGCTGCTCTTCTACTTATAGAGATGTAGAATTTCAAACATCCTTCACATGATCATGATGTAATCATTTTATAATGAAAATGTAATTATTTCCCTTTGACAGTGCAAGTTGTTTTCATATAATATTCAAATTGTCCAACTGGCCAAAACCAAATTGTATTCTCATTTGGGTTTCATCTATGACATCTGCATTGTTTTAGAATCTTTCTCTACTACAAAGAATATAGTGTAGTTATAATTGTGCTTCTATTTCCATGAGATTAGACCAGTTGGATTGCAAATCAAGAGCAAACTGGCCAGAGCAACATTATTGCTGAAACGTAGATCAGACTTGTTTGAAAGAAGGGAGGTAATGCGGCGTTAGCGCACAAATGTTCAGCCCTTCCACTGCTGCAACAGGCAAACATGAGACATGACAACTCTCCTGTGTTGAATTTACATCTTTGAGCTCCTCCAAGCCAGTGACTAATCTTCATACTTCAGGCTCCATACAACTTATGAACAACATCGCAAGCGATGATCAAGAGATTATGTAATGCGTCATTATTACTGTTGACTACATTTTAAAAGTCAGTAAGTGAATTCATCAGATAAATCCGGAAGTGGCTGTGAATATGTAATCTCTTACAGTTGAGGGGCAGTAATTCACCTTAGAAGCTCCAAAACTAGAATATTGGTGGCTTTGTCTTAAATACCAGAGGCTCATTGTCATAAATTTTGCATGATGCTGACTTGTGATTACAGTAGTCATGCTCAATGAGCAAGCTTCTAGAATGTTTTCAGCTAAAAGCAATCCACTCTAATGACCTTGTTTAAAAAAAAAACTTCTGTCATTAAAAGCAGAATAATTTCAAATTGTGTTATGATATTTGTCTCACTTGTAATAACAGTGGACATGTTGCTGTTATTTCTACAAGTAACTGCTTAAATGGGATATTGACTTTGTATCATGCACTTGTAATATATTTGAGGGCTGACCTGATGGCATCAATTGTGAGAGCAAAGCTTGAGTTGCTTATCAATGTCATCTCAACTCTGAGATATGTTATTGCCTTCGTAATGTTATTCAGAATGCTACTTAAAGTATGTTACTCTTGCACAGGCTTACAGCTGTTTAGCTGTTGCTACCCATTTTCAACATTCTGTTGCTGTTCTTTGCCTTCATGAAGCAGCAGAAGTTTCATGGCCTTTAGTGATCACAACAAGCCTTATGATTGATATCGTGATTAGGCCACTGGTGGTATTATACAACATAAGTTAAATGTAATATCAGTTTTTTTTATCGGGTGATGCAGAGAATATTAGAATTTTGGGATAATTATGTTAAGCATGGTTGTATTCAGTAGATGACATTTCTTTAAATAATTGAATTTATTTAATAAGTGGTCACTTCAGCATGGCTCTCGGACACCTTTCTTCAATATTGTAAAGTAGTTTCGCCTCTTTCCATGTGACTTGCACATTGAGGAATTGGAGAGAATAGGGACTACTATTTATTTTGTACCTTAATATGCCATTCAAAGCATTTTGTCACACTTCAAATACAATTATTATGAAAATACCGCTATTTGGGAAATTCTGTGCATGGTAAAAATGTCACAAATACCAATGAGTTAAACAGTTGATCTGTTTTTAATTGTGTTAAGATATGGACATGAGAAGAATTATTTGATGTTTTCTTAATTGTGCTGCGGAATTATTAACATTCAGCTAAAATTGAAACAGGCTTATTGGCATTGGCCTTCAGTTTACTGAAAACAAAGCTAAATGTTGCTACTTCTGTTACAGCATGTTACCACCAGTGAGGTAAAGCAGATATCACACAGCAGTTTTAGGAAAATAACATGAAGATCCAAGGAGGTAATATTTGCCCCTTTTGCCAACACTTCGCTAAAGATGCAGGGCAGGCATTTATCATGGAAATGTCAATAACTTGCAATGAAACACCAAAGTATTCAAAATTGTGTTCTTAGCCCTTATTGCTACCAAAAACATTCAAGCTGTGCTGTAATATCCTTTCACAAAGCTGAATGTGGAGTGGGCCATGTGTGTGAAATTTCTAATGAATACAACCTGCCATATGAATGAAGTTCCATCTTCTTCCATTTGTTTCCTGCATTCCATAGGAAAAAAACTCTCAAGATATTGTCCTAGCAAACATTGTGTCTATTAGTGGCTACATGCATTAATGCATTGCAAACAGTTTGAGTTGGTAAATGCCCCCTGCAGATTATAGTATCATCAATTTTAGAATGGTTATGACACAGAAGGCCATTTGGCTGCCATGTCCTTGCCAACTCTGTGTAAGAATAACTCATCTTGTCCCTCCCCTCTGGCTTTTTTCTGTGGCCCTGCAAATGTTTTCCCTATGGTAATCGTTCAAGTCTCTTTTGAAAGCCATGATTTAATCAGCCTACACCACACTCTCCAGTACTTCAGTCATGACCATGCCTCCATGCATATATCTCATTTTACGACCTTTCTCAACTCCTGGTTTAACTCCCTTTCTCTATGTGTGTGTCTATAGCAGACATTTGGATCTCCTTTTATGCTATATGCAAGTTTCTCTTCATTCTGCTTCTTTTTTTTTACACTTCCTTTCAGCCTACTTTTTCATTTGTGTTGTTTCCCTGGCACCAGTCATAAGTACCCTTTTCCTGCTTCGTCTGATTATCTATCTTTTCATCATTTGGGGAATGCTGTAATTAGTAGCCCTGCCTTTCTTCCTCATGAGAATGTTTCTCAATTGTACCCAAAATAATTCCTTTCTAAAGGTAGCCTATTGTTCTTTCATGGTGTTGCCTGCCAATTCATTGGACAAGACCGATTCTTAACTTCTTGAAGTTTGTCCTCCCTGAAATATTTATTTTTACCCTTGTTTGCTCCTTGTCCTTTCCCGTAGCCAATCTAAACTTTATATTTATTGTCCACAATGTACCAAGGGATATTTCTTGTTCCGTCTATTCCTTTATTAGGCTTAGGACTCTTATCACTATATCATCATCCTTCCACATGGACATCTAAGTCCATAGCTCAGAAGCCTTATTTACCAGACTTTGTGCATTCACATACGTGCACAGTAAACCTCATTTAGATCCTATTGCGTTCCCTCTTGCACTAACCCTACCTAATACTTTTGTATTTCTTACTCCAGTGTGACTTGTCTCTTTTCAATTGCATTTCCTCTTTAATTACACCCATGCCAAGTTGATTTATACTCTTCCCAATTACGCTAGCAAGTTTACACACAAAGATGTTGGTCCTGGCTCTGTTCAGGTGCAACTGTATGGGTCCCATCATCCCCAGAAGCCATTGCAATGACCCAGTAATTTAAAATCCTGCACCACCTCTCCAACTACACATTCATTTGTTCTATCATCCAATTTCTGTAGTCCCTAGAATGTGGCATGGGGAGTGATCTGAAGAGAGCTACCTTTGTGGCTCCATTTACTGTTTTCTTTTGCTCCCTACCCTCTCCTGCAGAATCACTTCCTTCTTTCCATCTCTGCCATTGGAATTGATGTTTGTCACAGGTGCTGACTAGATTCAGGGTCCCCTGAATGACATACATGGTCCTGCTCATCTGTCTGGCGAACACCCATACACCCTCTGCCAGAATACCCTTTAACTGCGAGGTGGCCACATCTATATACATGCGATCCATGAAGCTCTCATTTTCACGGATGTGCTGTAGTGACACCATCTTCGACTCGACCTCCAAAAGTCTGGAGCTGGAACTCGTCCAGCTGACAACATTGCCTGCACATGTGGTTGTCCAGGAGACTTGAAGCTCATGTCTGGAAACACTCATGGAGCATTTAAACTTATGACTGAGGTTAAGTTTAAAAGAAGAGCAATCCCAGTTTCACCAGTATCTTCGGGTCAGTGTGAAACAATGGCAGATCTTTGTCAAAGTCTCTTGTAGGGAGATATAGAGACAATGAGTTTAGATCTTATCCAAATTGACCACATATATTTTCTTGGTAATTAATAAGTTTAGGACTGGGCAGATTGATGGATGAGCATCTTCCCAGGCTTCAACAACTTCAGCTGACTTCACAAAGTTGGATGATTATTATGTAAAAGAACTTAAAAAGTACTTTTCTGACTTGCCATCCGGCATTGTTGCATCTGTACTTAGATAGTGGTGCCTGATGAGGATAAGTGATGCACCTACTTTTTAAAGGTGAATCAAACATGAAATGAAACTTGGAATGAATGTGAAATTTAGTCTGGATCCTTAATCCAAATAATTCCATATCTGTGAACGCTACACGTCCAGATGTTCGAAATTATATTCAATGCTCATAAATGTTGAATAGTCACGGAACTGTGCTGTGGAATTGCAGTATTTTGCTTTTTATTTCGATTTAGTTATTCAAAGAAAGCTAGCCTTATGTTTGCCAGTACTACAGTGTTCTCTCAGTAAAATGCTAGCCTTACAATCTGGCTCACTGTGATTTTGCTAGCACTGCACACTGATGGTGGAACTCAATGCAAATAATGGAGCTTTCAGAGATTGGGCTGTGGTAAGTTCTTTTACAATTTGGTAGCTTTTTATGGTGTCATATGGCATCTTGAATGGTTTTCATAAATGGTGCTGTCATAGGGTATATGACAGGGAGTGATATGTTATGGTAATGTTACAGTAGAGCGACTCATTGAACTGAACAAATATACATTCTCATTTGCAGAGATTTAATACTCCTGTGTATGTTGTAACATTATAATGTTACAGCTTAAATATGCTCTCAGCAATTTAAAACAGCCTAATTTATTTTGTATAAACACATTTCATTTTAGATTCTGTTGAGTATAGTTTTCACCTTCCTAAAATTTCTTCTTGGGTTTTGGCGAAACCGTATTTATGCTCATTCTTAGTTGCTGTTGGAATGTTGTCTTCCAGAATTGTTTTAGTCCTTGTGATGAGTTTGCTTTTGGGATGGTCTAAAGCAGGGACATATTTTTCTTCATGTATTTTGTAGTGCCTTTTTTGAACAATAGCTTGTGAGGTAACTTCAAAAAAATACCAGACACAGTGGATTAGTCACATCTAAGCCTGACCAGGCAGAGTGACTGGTTCCCTAACTTGAAGGACATTTGCGAATCATTTGGGTCCGTACCTTCATTAGTTATTTTCTAGTTGCTGACTCGTGGATTTTTAGATTTCTTAAATCAAATTTGAGTCCTGACACTGTGGGATTTAGGAGAGATGGGTACTGGGCCTACAGAGATAGCCTATCCATTCTGATGCAGTAGCAGTCTCTGTGAAAGAAATTGATTTTGCTTATAGCAGTTGTTCATTTCAACCTGTAGACAATTTTTTAACTGTATGAATGGTAGTAATTTGGGACGACACCATTGAATGGCAAGAGGACAGTTTTACTGTAAAACCATTACTCTGTTTTTGGGAATGGCAACATTGCTTTATGGATTACAATATTTATTTCAAATTTGTAAGTAACATTTGATTTGCAAAAACTGCGCTGGATGATCTTTTTTTTGTCAGTCCATGGTGATCCACATTTGTGGCTGTGCTTAAAAATCATTTTGTAAGGGAACTGGAGTATGCCAGTGAGCACCTTGAGTCGTTTCATTGTTCATTTCAAACATGATTGATCCATTTGTGAAATCCATTTACTTGCTGTAACCTGTTTTTTTTAACCCTTAATGGCATTACCAAACTAAACCTATCAATCTTCATTTTAATATTTCTCACTGACTTGGTCTATTTATTGCATTAGTCATTACTGTGAGTGATGTTGTGGTTTCAGTGCTTGACAAACTTACTTCAGAAAGCTTTCCCTGCTTAATGAACAGAGATATCAACTCATTTCAAGTAAGTAGACCATTGGTCTAACTTAAAAGTTTTGAATTTTATTTAGAAAGTTAAGAATTTTATGCAGCTGTGTTACACATTCATATAAGAACAATGGTCTGAGGCGAGGTTGCTGGTACCTTGGAGAAATGCAGCCAGAGCCAAGCTTGTGGCACCACAAGCGGCTTTACTCGACAGTGGGGGAGGAAGAAGAAAGGAAGACCAATAATAACAAGGGATTCTTTAGTCAGGGCAGCAGGCAGGTGGCCCAAAGACGTGACTCCAGGATGGTGTGTTGCCACCCTGGTGCCATGGTCAGGGATGTCACTTAATGGCTTCAGGCCATCCTGTAAGGGCAGGGCGATGAGTCAGAGGTTGTGGCACACAATATGGGCAAAGTGAGGAATGAGGTCCTACTCCTGGTGCCACATGCTAGCGAGTTTAGAAATAGGAAAATAGGATAGATGAATGCGAGACTCAAGAGTTGGTGCAAGAGGAAGGGTTTTAGATTCCTGGCTCACTAGGACCATTTTTGGGGAAGGTGGGACATGTACAAAGAGGACAGTCTGCACCTGATCCACACTGGAGCCAACATCCTTGCAGGTAATTATCTTCATGCTGTTGGGAGGAGTTTAAATTCATCTGGCAGGAGGAGGGGACACAGAGTATCGATGAAACTGAGACACATCATGCTACAGCAAAGGAAGTAAGTCACAGTGAGTTCAGCTGTGTTGACTGTCAAGAGAGTAAGGCAAGGCCGGATGGTTATTTATTTTAATGCTGGGAGTGTAATAGGTAAGACTGACGAGTTAGTGGCATGGATTGACGCATGGACGTATGATATTGTTGCCATCACAGAAACATGGTTCAGGGAAGGGCAACTCAACATTCCAGGGAATGGGATCTTTAGGTGAGACAGAGGAGGATGTAAATAGGGTGTTGATGTTGCACTATGAATTAAAAGATCAATTACTGCAAAGAGGAGAGATGATATCTTGGAAGAGTTCTCAAATGAGACTTTATGAGTAGAACTTAGGAATGTTAACTATTGTAGGCCCCCAAAGAGTCAACGGGAAATAGAGGAGTAGATATGTAGACAGTTCACAGAGGTGTGTAAGAATAAGAATTGGGTATTTATCCTAGGGAATTTCAACTTTCCCGACATAAATTGAGATAGTCATAGTGTTAAGGGTTTAGAGGGGGAAAATTTCTTGAAATGTACCCAGGGGAGCTTTTTGTATCAGTACAAGGGGCGGCTCAATAAGAAACAGCACAGTGCTGGATCTGGTTCTGGGGAAAGAAGCTGGACAAATGTTCAATGTGGCTTTGGGGAAACATTTACGCAATAGCAACCACAAAAAGGTGTGGTTCAAATTTGTTCTGGACAAGGAAAGAGAGCCTGCAACAAAACGGCTTTGGATTGGGGGAAGGCAGATTTTATTAAAATAAAGCAGGATCTGGACAAAGTAGACTGGGAACAGCTCCTTGCGGGTAAGTCTACAGCAAAGAATGGAGGGGGCGGGTGTTATTCAAAAATGAGCTGGGGAGACTACAGGTCCAACATGTACCCTTTAGAGGGAAATGTAGGAGTAATAAGTTCAGAGAACCCTGGATGTCTAGGACAATTCAGGACTGGATGAGGAAGAACAGTAGGGCTTTTAGAACTCCAAAGGGATCAATTCAGCTGCGGCCCTAGGAGAATATCAGAAATGCTGAGGGAACTTAAGAAAGCAATTAGAAGAGCATAAAGGGGACATGATAAAGGACTTGCAAACAGGATTAGGGAGAATCCTATTATATTTTACAAATACATTAAAGGGAAGAGGTTAACCAGGGAAAGAGTAGGGCCCATTAGGGGACAACAGGCAATCTGTGTTTGAAGCCACTGGATATTGGAAGGATGTTGACTGAATACTTCTCTTCGGTCTTCACTCTGCAAAAGGAGGTTTTGGGGGTATGGAATTCAGGAAAAGGAACTGTGAGGAGCTTGCGTAGTTTGACATAGGAAATGGAGGGGTATTGGAGGTTCTGTTGGGCTTAAAAACAGACAAATCCCCTGGCTCAGATGAATTGCATCCCAGGCTGCTGTGGGATGTGGGGCAAGAAACTGCAGAGACAATTTTTTAAGTCCTCCCTGGCCACAGGGGAAATGCCAGAGGATTGGAGGATGGCTAATGTGGTTCCTATTTTTAAGAGGGGTGGTAGAGATGAACCAGAAAACTATAGACCAGTGAGTCTCATGTCATGTGGTAGGGAAACTTGGAGAAAATCCTGAAGGAGTGACTTAATATCCACTTGGAAAGGCATGGATTAATTAAGGATAGTCAGCATAGCTTTGTCAGACGGGGGGTCATGCCGAACAAATTTGTTAGAATGTTTTGAAAATGCGATCAAATGTGTGGATGAGGGAAGTTCAGTTGATGTAGTTTATATGGATTTTAGCAAAGCTTTGGACATGGGAGACTGATCGAGAAGATTAAAGCACATGGAATTGAAGGAACCTTGGTGAGGTAGATCAGAAACTGGCTTGGTAATAGGATGCAGAGGGTAGTAGAAGGCTGTTTGAGTGATTGGAGGTCAGTGTCCAGCTGTGTACCACAAGGATCAGTACTGGGACCCTTATTGTTTGTTATATCCATAAGTGATATGGATGAAAATGTGGGGGAATGTTAAATTAGTTTGCAGATGGCAGCAAGATTGGTAAGATGGTTAATGGCGAAGAAGATGGCTGTAGGTTACAGGAAGATATAGATGGGTTGGTCAGATGGGCAGACCAGTGGCAATTGGTATTTAACCCTGATAAGTGTGAGGTGACGCACTTTGGAGGAAGAAACAAGATAAGGGAGTATTTAATGAATGGCAGGACATTGGTAGTTTAGAGGAACAGAGGGATTTTGAAGTAATTGTTCCAGGAACGCTGAAGTCGGCAGAGTACATGAATAGGATAGTTAAGAAGGCAAATGGGCCACTTGCTTTCATCAGTCGTGGCATAGAGTATAAGTGCAAGGGGGTAATGTTGGAGTTGTACAGACTGTTGGTCAGGCTACAACTGGAGTACTAAGTGCAGTTCTGGTCACCTCACCACAGGAAGGATGTGATAGAGGAAGTTCACCAGGATGTTGCCTGGAGTGGAGAAATTGTACTATAAGGTGAGACTAGATAGGCTTGGATTATTTTTAAGAACAGAGAAGACTGAGGGGAGATATGGCTGAGGTATATAAGATTATGAGGTTATGGACAGGGTGAATAGGGAGCAGCAGTTCCCCTTGGCTGAGGGATTAATCATAAGAGGGTCAGGAGATTCCGAGGGGATTTGGGAAAAAGAACTTTTTCACTCAGCGGATGTTGGGACCTGGAATGCACTGCCTGGTAAGGTAGTGGAGGCTGGAAACTTTAAAACCTTTAAAAAATATTGGATGAATACTTCAAATATCATAAAATTCAAGGATATGGGACAAGTGCAGGAAACTGGGATTAGCACACTTTTAGTTGTAGTTATGTCAGTGCAGACTTGATGGGCCAAAGGGCCTTTTACACACTGTATGAATCTATGAATATATGAGTAAATTCTCAACCATACTGCCTCTGAAAGGGTTGATGGATTAAACACTTGAATCAGCTTTTGAAGATGACCATATGCACTTGTGTTTCTTCCTCCACTTCCAAAATGAGAGCACATTTTCTGACCTTTTTTTGGATGTAATTTTTCATAGTTCTAAATTAAACTTTGTACTTAAAGTATAAATACAATACAGCTGCACCAAATGAAGTTAAAAGCCGTAAAGCAGAATAACCATAGTCTACATTTACATTATTTATTTTGTTAGTCATGACTTGAATCAACATTAAGTGATCTTTTTAAATAGATTCACTTTATATGAAACTCGTCTGTATTTACTTAGTTCCTTTTTTCAAAAAAAAAATCAATTTTCTATTGAATCAGAGTCTGGCTAAGAAATGGTGCAATTATAAAATAGTAAATCTTGTTTCTTTTTCATAAAACCCTGGAATCAGCATGTGCAACAAATAGAAATTGACTACAATAGTTCTCTACACAAAAGTGAGTGGATGAGAGATAAAGTTTTCTGATTCTCAGAGATAGTAGGAACTGCAGATGCTGGAGAATCCGAGACAACAAGGTGCAGGGCTGGATGAACACAGCAGGCCAAGCAGCATCATAGGCCTACTGTGTTCATCCAGCCCTGCACCTTGTTTTCTGATTCTCAGTTCCTTTTGGACTGATTTATCCACAAAAGTTGGAATTAAGGGTACAGGCCCATCACTGGTCAGGTGCTTGTCAGTATTAATCCGCTAGCACTCAATCCTTCTCAGACTGAAATTGTTAGTGCACGTTTTCTAATATGCTGGTCTAATTTAAGTGATAAACAGAATTCCCAATTATACAACTTGTAGCAAGTTGAGCAGGTCCTAAATCTGAACAAGGAAAGAAACTACTGTATGCAATTTGGCTAAGCTGAAAGTTAGCTGTTAAAATGTTCAAAAGTATGAAGGGACCATTTCCTGTATGATGCCCTGGACCTCGCTTTTTATTACCCACAACACCTGATTCCCTTCCCCAAGGCATCCTACTAAATTTATAAATCATTAAATCATATAATTCTTGTATTTAGAAGAATAAGGCATTTAGCACGCTTGCATTCATTACTCAGACATAAGAATGTGGGAGCCTGGACATTACGTTGAGGTTGTACAGGACATTGGTGAGGCTGCTTTTGGAGTACTGTGCCCAGTTATGGTCACTCTGTTTTGGGAAGGATATTATTAAACTGGAGAGGGTTCAGAAGAGATTTACCAGGATGTTACCTGAAATGGAGGGTTTGAGTTGTAAGGAGAGGCTGGATAGGCTGGTACATTTTTCACTGGAGCGTAGGAGGTTTAGGGGTGACTTTGTAGAAGTTTATAAAATCATGAGGGGTACAGATAAGGTGAATGGCAGCTGTCTTTTCCCAAGGGTGGGGAATTTCAAGACCAGAGGGCAGGTTTTTAAGGTGAGAGGAGAAAGACTTAAAAAAGACATGAGGGCAATTTTTTTTACACAGAATGTGGTTCGTGGAATGAATTGCCAGAGGAAGTGATGGGTATGGGTACAGTTATAACATTTAAAAGACATTTAGATAAGTACGTGAATAAGAAATGTTTGGAGAGCTATGGGCCAAGTACCGGCAGGTGGGACTAGTTTAGTTTGGGATTATGGTCAGCATAGACTGGTTGGACTGAAGGGTCTGTTTCCATGCTGCCTGTGACTCTATGCTGTTTTACCTCCTCACTCCTCACTATTTAAGGCCCCCAAAAACTAGTTATTCATGTCATTTTGTAGGGTATTTGGAAGATTTCTTGTTGTTATTTCTTACCTGGACTCTCTCATTTAGTAAATTTTCCAATAAATTGATGACTGTGTTTGTGCTGCCCCCTCTTCTCATCCAGAATTGGAAAAGTAAATTTGTTCCCAATTTCCACCCTTTTCTCTCACTTTCATCTGGTTCAGCTCTGATACTTCCTCACTTTACTTCTTTGTCTCATTTCTGGGGATAGACTGTCTATTAATATTCATTATAAACCCACTGACTCCCGCAGTTACCTCGACTACACTTTCTCACACTCTGCTTCCTGTAAGAACTCCATTCCGTTCACCCAGTTTCTGCATTTCTGTCACATCTGTTCTAATAATGCTGACTTTCACAATGATACTTCCAACATGTCTTCTTTTGTCCTCAACCAGGAATTCCCCTTCCCACTGTGATTGGCAGGGCCTTCAGCCTTTTTGACCCATTCCCTGTACTTCTGCCATGAACTCATAAACTTTCTTTCAGGGATCATAGTACAACATAGATTGGGTGACCACTTTCAGGAACACATTTGCTCAATCTGCAAGCATGATCCCAACTTTCCAGTTGTTTGCCATTTCAACACACCTTCGGAGCCCCATGCTCACATTTTTGACATGGACTTGCTGTAGTGTTCCAGTGGAGCCCATTGCAAACTGGAGAAACAATACCCCATTTTCTATGAAGGCACTTAACAGTCATCAAGATACAAAATTGTGTTCAACAACTTTGACTTCCACATTGATATTTATACCCTACACCCTGTAACATTTTTATGGTTTTGTCTTCCTGTATTCTGCTTTTAACACCTACTGTGCATTTATACTTTTCCTTTGTATCACTTTGGTTCCTTTGTCTTTTTTTCTTTTTATCTCACTGGCACAAAGAGGAAGCCAATATCATTTGGAAACAATGTAAATTTTTATAGTGAGTACAATAAGTGAAAATTTAAATCACCTGATTGATTAATCAGCAGATCAGGAAAGTGAAAGTTTGATCAGCAAGAAGCTGAGAAATAAAGGCTGAGATTCAAACAAGGTTGTGGACTTGCACAAGGGTGAATAGTTTCACCCAGAGCACAGTGCCACCTGTATCACAAATTGAGGCTTTTTCCAGGCCACAGGGGATTATGGGAGCAATGGCTGCCATTATCCCATCCCCATCAACTGAGTGAATCGCTGCCAAAAAGCACCAAAAGAGGAGCAGGAAGGAGTGCAAGTGGAAGGGGCTAAGAAAGTAATGTGGAATTGGTCTAATGTGGAATTGGTCATTGCTTTTAAAGGCTGATTATGTAAAATAAAGGTCGTGCAGTTTATGCATGCACTGGTTCACATCCTGAAGCCTGTTGTGTGCAGTTGATGTCATTGGTCATCTGAATGCAGGTGTGGTGGCTGACAGTCATTTTATTTTCCATTTTAGCACACGGGCTGATTACTCCCTTTGTTCTTTTGGCACTTTGATCACTCATCTCCCTCTTCCTCTAACTTCACCCTGATGTTTTGTTCTGTTTCACTTCCACCCTATCATTTTTTCATCTCTCTCTGGTTCTGAAGAAGATTCATATTAGACCTGGAACATTGGCTCTCTTTCTGTCTCCATAGATGTTGAGTTTCTCCAGCACATTCCGTTTTTATTGTAGAAGGTTGAACATTCCTGTTTGGAATGAATGAGGATGAAAATTGTAAGAAATTAACTGTGACAGTGGTTCAGAATGATGCATCTGGAACAGCAGAAGCCAATAACAAGAAAATTTGAAGTAACTTTGACTGGAATATTGTGTACTTTCCTTTGCAATTTCCTTGTTAGTGTAAAAAAAACTGCGTTAACGAGAGTATTGACTGTAGTAAAACAGCTTCTCTGTGCATCATTCTATTGGGAGAGCTTCAGGTAAGTCATAATACTTACACAGGCCTCTAAGGATTATTGATTGGTATTTTCATGTTGCAAAGTCAACCAGTGGTCTCAGTAGACTTGCTGACATGATGGCAGTTAATTCAATTTCACTTCATATTGTTTAAACTAATCTAACGAGAAATGCTAACACAGATTGAAGAAGAATTCATACTTTCTAAAATCTCTCTTAAATTTTCAGATTTGTCTTGTTTGTTGCTTATTTTATGGTTGTATAACGTCGATTTTAAGAGCTATTCCCTCCAAAACCTCACCAAAAACACATAATTAATAGAGGAAGATAAAATTAACAATCAGAACCTAAAAATGCTCTTCTACACAAAACAACTTACAAGCGCAGAACTGGAAAATTAGTGCCGAGTAATGCATCTGGAATGATTGAAACTGATAATATATTTCTGCTCTGAAATACTTTAGTTTGCTTGAGTATCAAGAATGAAGAGGTAATTTCATTGTGATTTGATGTATTTGAAAGTAAGAACCTTCATGATTATTGACCTATTTATCTTACCTGGATGATTTTATTTGGGTGTGTTTGGAATTGGTAATAAACATGCAGATGTTGAAAAGCCATATTAGGAATGGAGTGGCTATTGAACAATCACTGTTTTGAAACAATGTCACTATTTTGAATTTCTAACTGAGCTAAATTATGGGTACCATTAAAAATGTTGATAGAGAAAATTGGGAGAAACTGGTTCCACTATCAGGAACCATAAGGTACAGATCTATGACATTTGGCAAAAAAGACAGGGAGGTGATGAGCATTTACTTTTAACTAACGAGTTGTTATGACCTTGAACACACTGCCTGACAGAGTGGCAGAAGCAGATTCAATAGTAACTTTAGAAATGGAATTGGAGATGTAGTATAGTAGGAAAAGTACAAAGAGTTATGTGGAAATAGCATTCAGACGGCCAATGATGTCAACTGCACACAATAGGCTTCAGGATGTGCACCAGTGTTTGCATAAACTGCACAACCTTTATTTCACATTAATCAGCCTTTAAAAGCAATGACCAATCCCCCATTACTTTCTTTGCCCCTTCCAATTGCACTCCTTCCCGCTCCTCTTTTAGTACTTGTTGGCAGCGATTCACTCAGTTGATGGATAAAAAAATAACTAATGAGTAGCTCCTTTAGAGACCTAGTACAAACTTAAAGGGCTGAATAGCTGCCTTCTGTATTAAATGATTCTATAGGATTATACAGTGCAACAAGACACTAGAACTTTTGTCAAAATGAGCAGATTCTTAATATGATGTACTATTTGGGATCCAATTAACTAACATGTTGCACTGTGGGAGAATTACACTAAAATTGCAAATGATAAATGTTATCTCTCTGTGAACATCACTTTAATATTAATATTAATATCTAGTTGTACAGTCTGGATTTTGAGATGGATTTAATTTTGAACAGGTTGGCAACCTGACTGAATATGTATGTCTGTTTGCTGAGCCACGTCTCCCTGCATGTATTGTAACTTGTTAAGTACTAAAACCCCTTGAGAAAGTGTTTTCATTATCTCACCTCTTACAGAACATTGTAGGATATTAATTTTCAGCAGCATTGATACTGAATTTCACCTTTGTTTAGCAGCAGTATGAATTCAGCTTTCTTTTTAACTTGACTGTGTCTTTTCATCACTTTGACAACTGTACTCAGTGACAGCGTTCTTTTCACTTTAACCATTGTAGAATTTAAAAAGAAAACAAATTGCTTTTATTGAGATGTATAAAATTTATCATGTTTCCTTGAGTTATTGTTGAGCTCAGAGTACTGTGTATGCAGTATAAATTCAGCTTCTCTGCCAATGCTGAATCAACACCACTACACTGCAGGATCTGCTAACAGGTTAACTATGGCTGTTAATTTGGATCAAAGGATTGTGATTTTGACACATTTTAAAATTTAAATTTTCTATCTAGAGGATGTTTAGTTTACATACCAAGCATGTTGGCACCAGTAATTGGTAATGCATTTTGTAAAGTACAGTGGATTTTTCCTATAATCTGTTCTCACCAACTTGTTTTAAACAAAATAGATAATTAGTTTGTTTGAGACTATTTTAATATTTCTGTATTTGTGAGGGAACTACTGTTTTAGAGGTCATGGCTCACTAGAGAATGCTGCACTAAGGAATCTGCTGTGATTTTACTCCTACTTCATATTCAGTATATTTTATTCATATATAGTATGTAGCATACTGGTTTGTTGAAGGTGTCTTTCATATACTGTCATGTATATGGGAAGCTAAATTAGAAAAGTTATCAGGCAGCAGAATTGAAAAATCCTTATTTCTGTGTGAGTGATTTCTCAGTAATTCAACAGTACCCCCTCATGGTTTATAAGTGTTGCAAATATAGTACTTACTGAATACTCCTTGTATAAAACAGGCTTTTGTTTGCACTGATGAAGCTAGCTATAACTCAGCCACAGTGTATTTTCTCTTGAATTTGTAAGTTCAGCCTTGCCTGTGGCAATAAAACTTGTATGACATGGAAAGACATATGATATCTTCTGTGTAACTCCTGAACAATGAGAACACAGTTTCTGTGGCCATTGTTTGGGTGGAATTTAAAATGGTCACAAAACACTTTGTGTGCCGGTGAGTGTGGTCTGACAGTTAATCCACTTGTAACACTGTTGTGGTCTTTTAAAAAATACTTTTCCCTGCGGTGTCAACTTTGGAATTGACTGAAGTCAATAACAAAGCAAAAACAATAAAGATTCGCCTTTGTGAGTTGGTATCATTTTTCAAAGCTTGTGTGTGGTAAATGGCTTTTTTTTCTTTTCCATGCAAAAGACCTTTCCACCTTGTGTACTAGATACTTTTTAAAAATATGTTTTAATGTGGGTCTGGCATGCTATTTTGCCATCTTTGAGGTTGAGGGGAAGACTTGCGCAATAGTAAAAAATGATGCTCATTTGAAACGTTATAGTTTGGGTTGTCCATCAGTACCATTTTAAAACCAACCTGAAGTAAAACTGCTCAAAACCTCCAATAAGTATGTTTTTTTTTGTAGGTTTTGTGTGCTGTGAATATACTTCAGAATTTTACAGCAACCTGGCTGATTGCCCAGTTACAAATCACAAAGATGTCCAACTTTTTTACTGAGGTTTTCTTTACTTGTACAGAATTTTATCAAACCATTCATCAACTGTAGAATTATGGATAGCTGGGAGTGATTACAAGGCAATAATCTAATTGTGTGTAGTTTAAATGGCACCCTATAGTAAATATAGAGATTAAATCACAGCCTCGCAATTTTTTCCTAGTATCTTTATAATGTACATGGTATTCATTTGCATGTGAGGGGAGTGGGTGGCATTCGGTTTTTGATCGGTTACTGTAGTTATGAATCCTAATCAGTAGACAGTATTCACTCTTCAGTTCCTGGATGGAGTTCGTCTCCAGCATTTTAACTTGCAAGAGGTGCTCATGGATGTAGATGTTGCTGCTAAAAGGGTGGTATTCATTGCCCATTCCTAGTCGTCCTGATACTGTGCTCATTAATCTTCTTCAAATGCTGGTTGTAGTTTTATGCAACTTAGTAGTTTGCTAGGTTATTTCAGAGGGCAGTTAAGAGGCAACCACATTAGTTTGGGTCAGAGTGATGCAAAGACATATAAAAATGTACAAATTGGATGTAGAAGTAGGCCATTCAGCCCCTCAAACCTGCTCGGTGAGCTTACTCAATAAGATTGTGGCTGGTCTTTTTGTGTTTTGAATTCCACATTCCCATCTACCCCCGGTAACCTTTGATTTCCCAAGGATCCATCTACTTATGCTTTAAAAATATTCAAGGACCCTGCCTCCACAACTTTCTGGGACAAAGTTCCAAAAGTCTCACAATTCTTCGAGAGAAAAAAAAATTCTCCTCATCTCTGACCTAAAAGGGTGACCCTTAATTTTTAATAGTGCGACATAGTTCTGGACTAACCAACAAGAGGAAACATCATTTCCACTTTCACGACCATTCAGGATGTTATATACTTCAATCAAGACACTCCTCATTTCTCCAAACTCCAGTGGAAACAGGTTCACCCTATTCAACCTATCTTCATAAGGCAACCTACTTATTCCAGAAATCAATGAGTAAAGGGATAACAAGGTGTAGAGCTGGATGAACACAGCAGGCCAAGCAGCATCAGAGGAGCGGGAAGGCTGACATTTCAGGCCTAGACCCTTCTTCAGAAAAATCAATGAGTAAACCTTTTTTAAGGACATCAAAAATGCACACAGTATTTGAGATGTGGTCTCACCAATGCCCTGTATAACTGAAGGGTGGCCTTCTTACTTTTGTGTGGAATTCCTTTAAGGATGGAATAAAGGATGGCATGCCATCTTGTTTACTTGCTGTATTTGCATGCTAACTTCTTTGTAGCTTTGCATTAGAACACCTAGATCCTTTTGCACCTGAGAATTCTGCACCCATTTTTCTGTTTAAACAATAACTCAGCTTTTTGCCAAAGTGAACAATTTCACATTTTTCCACATTACCCGCTATCCATTAGATTTTTGCCCTCTCACTCTATCTAAATCTATCTGCACCCTCCTTATGTCCTCTTCGCAACCTACTTTCCTACCTATCTTTGTGTCATGGCAAATGTAGCTTCACTTCCCTTGTCTAAGTCATTGAATTAAACTGTGAGGAGTTGAGGCTGCAGCTCAGACCTGTGCAGGGCCCTACTTGTCACTTGTACGATAGCTGGTCATAGAATCCCCACAGTGCGGAAACAGGCCATTCGTCCCAACAAGTCCACGCCAGAGCATCCCACCCAGACCCATCCCCATCCCCATCCCCATCCCCATCCCCATCCCCATCCCCATCCCCATCCCCATCCCCGTAACCCTGCATTTCCCGTGGCTAATGCACCTAACCTACACATCCCTGAACTATGGGCAATTTAGCATGGCCAATCCACCCAACTTGCACATTTTTGGACTGTGGGAGGAAAGCAGAGCACCCGGCAGAAACACACGCAGACAGTTGTACAAGGTTGGAATCGAACCTGGGTCCGTGGTACTACGAGCAGCAGTGCTAGCCACTGAGCCACCGTGTCGCCTATGCCACTGAGCTACTGTGTCCCAGGTGTCCTTTCCTAAAGAGCATGAGTGAAACAGTTGGTTAGTTACATCAATCAGATCGCTTTACGGCCATGTTTGCTGATGCCAGAATTTTGTTAAAAGATTAACAAAAATGAAAATGGAATTAAAATCTTAGACTGGTGCAATTTGAATTGTATGCTCTGGATTACTGGTCTGAGTCTCCGGGTGAATAACAATCATATTCACAACAGCCTATTCACAGCACTGCTGTTATCTCGTGGTGTAGCCAATCACTTCACTGCACCATTGGTGACTGTGCCTTAGCATTCAGACCCTCATCTGTTGAATTTTCTCCCTTAACCTCATTGATTTTCCACCTATGGGACCAGCTTTCATAGTCTTTCCTTTGCCAGATTTTGTCATTTGTACTAACATCTCTTTTGGCTTGGTGTAAGTTTGCTCAAAGGATGTCAGCCTTGCTGGATAGGCATTTATTGCCTGTCCCTAGTTGCCCTTGAGAGGTAATGGGTGAGTTGTCTTGAAGTGCTGCAATCCATTTTGTGTAGGTAGGCACACAATAGCATTAGGAAGGGAGTTTCAGGATTCTTAATCAGCAACACTGCAGGAATGATGATATATTTCCAAGTCAGAATGGTGATTGGTAGGAGGGGAACTTGCAAGCAGTGGTATTCCCATGTATTTGCTGCCCTTGTCCTTCAAGGTGGTAGTGGTTGTGGGTTTGAAAGGTGCTATCTAGGGAATCTTGGTAAGTTTCTACAAGGCATTGTTTAAATACTGCAGCTGCTATGGTGCACCAGTAATAGAGGGAGGAGGATGTTTGTGGATATGGCGCCAAACATATGAGCTGCTTTGTCCCGGATGGTGTAAAGATTTTTGAGTGTCATGAAGCAGTACTCAACCAAACAAGTGGGGAATATTCCATCACACAACTGACTTCTGCCTTGTAGATGGTGAACAGGTATTCAAGAGTCATGAAGTGAGCTACTTGCCGAGAATTCCTAGCCTCTGATCTGTTCTTGGAGCTTCTGTGTTTATATGCTGGTCCAGTTCATTTTTGGTCAATGGTACCCCCCAAGATGTTGATTCAGAATTGATAATGTTTATAGAATCCCTACAGTGTAGAAAGACGCCATTTAACCCATCAAGTCTGAAGTGCATCCTACCCAGGCTCACTTCCCATAACCCTGCATTTCCCTCGACTAGTCCACCTAGCCTGGATACTATGGGTAATTTAGCATGATCAATTCACCTAACCTGCACATTTTTGGACAGTGGGAGGAAGCTGGAGCACCTGGAGGAAACCCAGACAGATGAAGGGAGAACATGCAAACTCCACACAGACAGTCGCCTGAGGCTGGAATCGAACCCAGGTCCCTGGTGTGGTGAGGCACCGTTCTAACCACTGAGCCACCATGCCACCCTTCCATAAATCTCCACTACATAAACTTTATTCAAAGCTTGCAATTAACTCAAGCAATTAACCTCATTAAAAAAAAGCACAGAAACTTTTGTTTGGACTCCATTATCAAAGCTTATCTTTTAATAAACTCTTTTAAACTATTGGTCAGACTCTGAACTCAGAGACCCCTGCTGATAATTGAAACTCAGGCAAGTATTCATCATAACATATAAATTGTCTCTGGGGAAATGTCAACAAAGGGCTATATTAAAACTGCAGGACCAGATGCTATCCTTTCTTCCAACCAGCTCCTGTTGCTTAAAGCAATGTAGCAGAACTCTAAACTCTCAGTGACAACTTCAGCTTTTGTTTATAAAGTTTAGAGAATGGCGTATTTAACACAATTACAGATAATGGTAGTTATACTAACTAACCCTGTCCACCTTACAAGAACATTTACATCAGCTTTATTAATTTGTGACTCCCGGACTGCTAATTAAAGCCCTTGAAACATCCAATAAAGGAATCTGATTGAACTCAGCACTGGATGGTGCAAATTTGGAGGCTGTATTGAATATAGAGGAAGGTTGTGACAAAATCCAGGAAGACATTAACAATAATGCAGCGTGCGTACGATAAGGCAGATGAACATCAGTATCTTCAAGCACCAAGTTGTAAGCACTGGTAGAACTACAAAGGCAGTTACCTATTCTTTGGCAAATAAGATCATAAATCAGGTAGAAGTGTAAAGATATCCAGGAGCATGGATACACAAATTATTAAAGTAGCAATGCAAGTTAACAAATCCACAAGTGTTAATAGAGCTTTAGCGTGCAGTTCTGGAGACGCTTCTGAAAGCTGCTTATTCAAGTCTCTATTACTACATAGTATTCCCTCAGTAATTTGTCTGATGTACAACAATCTAACAGGATTGGTCTACAATTCCCTCGTTAATGAAGACACCAAACAAAATAATTCTTTCTAACAAGTCCCTTGCTCTTTTCTGCTTTTTTTTAAAAGAAAGAAATTATAGCTCCCAAGAATGGAATGAGGCATCTAATTAGCATGAATTAAATATGCATACTGAAGACACACTCTCTTTTGATGAAATGTAACAATGCAAATCACATTCAAAATGTCTACCAATGAATGGTAGATGAAATTTAAACTGCGTGCAAACACTGTAAGAAAATCAATAATTGAAGCTAAAAAGGGTTTGAAAATAACATAGGCTTCACAAAAGCTAGGTCAGATGTGTCAACTGGATGGTTTAAATCATTTTGCTACTTTGGGATTTATCCTGTGCACAGTATCAGGTATTGATTATGTAACTCCAGGTTCAGAGGTATGTGAATTACACGCTTCATTTCATCACAAAGAAATGTGGAAGTTGCTTGGGCCATTTAGTCTGGTTATACTTGATGCACTGATCAAGCTACCAAAGTGCTTTCCCTCACCTTGTACCTGTGAAACCTGAAAGAAGGTTCCTTGCTGTATCTTAGTTAACTGTACTATTGTTTAAATGTACTGTCACTTTTTATGGATTACCTTCATCATGTTCCTGAATCCTGTACATTATGCAAATAGTTAAATCTGTCATTGTGAAGAAAATGTACACTTTTTCAAATGCTGTGACAGCACATTCTTTGTCAAGCTGACTGATGTATCTGCAGAGCATTGCCCTAAATGTGTATAAAAAGTATTTGAAGTAAGATTTGGCAGTGTATGCAAGAATTGTATCACAGCCAATTTTTTTTTTGCTTTAGTGTTGCTCTGTTCTATGACAAATTACAGATGGATTATTGGCCCAGGTTCCATGCAGTTCCTTTCTGTTCTTTCTCCCCCCAGCTTTTACCATTATTTTTTTCCAGTAGAATTACAGCTTATGGTTCTGAACACAGAAGGTGTATTATGTCTCATTGTCAATTAGAATTTGGTGCTGCAAGGTTTACTCTGACCCAGCAACTCCTCTTGTTGGTAATAATTCAATGCTGTTGCTACTGGTTTGGTAGGTCCTGCAGTGCCTGGACCTTCAGAGGCTCTCAAGAACAGAGATGCCAACAGCTAAACTTGTAACACTAAACTCACTTTTATTAAGTTGCATTTATTGTTGATTCAGATTAATCTTCCTAAACGGAAGAACTCACTTCTTGCTAATTAACTTGACCTGCACTAAAATATTTCAGAAACATTTATCACAAATTTATTGATTAAAGTGTTTTTAAGTTTTATTTTTAAAGACCTTCTTGACAGTCACATTTGCATATCCTGCAGTCTAGTTCAAGTACCTCATAGATGTTCTGAATTAAAGTCATCATCAGTTCAGAACTATGATTCTTTTATAAAGTTGCTTGTATTGCAAACTCTGTTTAAATATAAAACTAAATGGCTCATCAGCAGTTAAGTACACATCGCAAATAAGATTTGCAGTGCTATATGCAGTTGCTCAACCTGTTTCTTGTCTGTTGCTTCTTCAGGGCTTTGGCTTCATTTTACTATCACTAATAAAATCATATTTACAGGATTGTTAGAATTAAATAAACGAAACCTGAGTTGTGAAAGACACAAAGGATTGTGTGTTATGAGCACAATTCTTCAATCCCTCATGCAGGATGGGGGCGTGGGGGAAGGATAAAATCTTTGAATGCGGAAACCACCACCATCTATATAAGCATTATTCATGAAAGGAGCTGTTTTGTCCTACTGCTGTGTCCAATGGCGTAGGCCAATGAAAACAATGCAGTTTCTCAGCGCTTGGCAACCACTTGCAGCATCTCTTGTTTTTCATAAAGGGAGGTGCTTCTGCTGTAAAAGGATGTACTTATGAAATGCTGTACAATTACTCCTAATATCAGCCGTTGAGACTCTGTGATTTTTAGGTGTGCCCTCAACTTCATGGCGCAGTAGAGTACAAAGTGGAATGGTAGCTTACAAAATGGAGCATTGTATTAGGCATTTCTGAAATGTTCCGTAATTACTGACCACAACTATGTATTAAAATCTGCCTTTATTATTGCATCATGGTATTGTGTGTGTACTTTTCACAACCTCATTACTGGATTCTGTAAGATCATCAATTTGTGTGAAATATGTTGCTCCCATTGTTTGTCTTCTAAGTCAGATGACATAATGTGTGCGACAGAGTTGTGGTTTAACTGTGTACAAACATGTCTTGTTTAAAAACCAAGCAACATTACACACATGAATAGATATCATTTGATTATAGTATATCTGTATAAACCTGTGCTGATGTATATCTCGAGCATAGTTTAAAAATCTATATGTATACCTTAACTTCCTTCTCTCAACTGCTTTTTTTATCCTTTATATGGCAACGTTTTTTCCATCATAAATTCTTTCCATTTGGGGTGGCATGGTGGCTCAGTGGTTAGCACTGCTGCCTCACAGTGCCAGGGACCCGGGTTCAATTCCTCGGGCGACTGTCTGTGTGGAGTTGGCACATTCTCCCCATGTCTGCCTGGGTTTCCTCTGGGTTTGCTCCAGTTTCCTCCCACAGTCCAAAGATGTGCAAGCTCGGTGGATTAGCCATGCTAAATTGCCCATAGTGTTTCAGAGATGTGTAGATGAGGTGGGTTTAGGGGGATGGGTCTGGGTGGGATGCTCTGAGGGTCGGTGTGGACTTGTTGGGCCGAAGGGCCTGTTTCCACACTGTAGGGATTCTATGATGATGATTCTATCTATGATGATGATTTTTATCACAAATTTTGCTGGTGTGAGCTTCCTGAATCTGGGCACCATGTTGCTGGTAATGAGTCAGGTTTTCTTTCTTAAAAAAAAATTCAACTATCCTTTTTAGTCTTAGCAGCTGAAATTTCTGTGACCAAAATAAAGTTTTAATAACATATTTTATTGGAGGTTAATTTAAATTATCCACTGAATTGTCATTTGTAGCTTTTAATATCTTCATTAATGTATTTGATTGAAGGATACAACCTTTCTCAAAAACTCTTAGATTTGAAATTTGTGCCCAGAACTCAAATGCTTTGAACTACATTTCTGCACTCTGACTATATGTAATTTCCCAGAAAGAATCCATATCATACATTCGGCTGTATCAACAACTTTTATTTATATAGAGGCTTTGACATTATACCACATCCTGAAGTGCTAATATTATTCTTAACCTTCTACTGTTTTTTTGCCAGTTACTTATTCTTAATTTAGTTTTGAGAAACACAGGGGTATAGTTTGAATTTCTGCTGAGGTAAAATTTAACTTTTTAAACTATAATAACTGTGTGTGATTGGATGACGATAAACTATATTATTTATTGTATGTCTATTAAAGCTTTTATTTTGTATTCCATGAAACACAAGCCTGGAGAAGTTTCAGGTTGGGGTCAGAAAGGGGAGAGAGAATTTTACTTCAGGCTAATATTAAATCAATTTTAAAATTAAAATTGACCTGTTGTGTTATAATTCAATATAAATTAATATTTTACATCTTACTTACAGGCTTTCCTCCATTAATTCTGTGCTTTTTCATCCCAGTTATACATCTGCCAAGTCTTGTGGTTCCTGCTGTGCCATGTTGCTAATAGGTTTGGAGGAGGTTTGAGGAAAAGCTATTTCACCCAGAGGGTATTGGGAATTTGGAACACACTGCCTGTAAGAGTGGTAGAGGTAGAGAACCCTCATAACATTTAAGAAGTATTAGATGTATGCTTGTGATGCCAAATAATATGAGGCTGTAGGCTAAGTGCCAGGAAATGGGATTAAATTAGATTGTTTTTGACCAGCATGGATGTGATCGGCCAATAAGCCTTTTTCTGTGCTGTAGATTTCTGTGACTCTATCCTGCACGACCCAAGAAGGTGCCTTATCTTTCTCCTTTCATTGTCATTTTCCTCCAACTGTTTAGTCTATCCTCTTTGTTGTTTGTATTATCCTTGTCCATGGTGCCACTTTTTTCCTTGGCTGTTGACCAGTCTTCTGTTGTAAATCTCAAGTGATTGTCTCGTCTCGGTCTTTGTTGCACCCTTGTTGACCATAGACGACTCTTGTCTTGTATTCATCAACCCATCAGTTGCTTGCCATTTTCCTGAACACTACTTCTGCCTTGGATACAAACCCAGCAGCACATCTTTGGCAATAATTCTCAGTGGTCCCTTCCTAAACCACAGATTATACCAGTTGTCTGGGATGTGGTAGTTACAGGGTGAGGGGGAGGTGGGATGTTGGGTAATAGTTCATTATGTTTATCACTAACTGTTAGAGAGTGGGGAAGCCTTGATACCTCCTTTACCCCCTAGTTAGTTTGAAGAAAAGCTAATTTGAAGAAAATTGTTTGAAAATATTGGAGTCTTTTCCAACCTTGAAATTGGGCCATGAAACCTACACCTAAGCTTTGGTGCAAATGCCAATGACCATGCCAATACTAGGAGCAGGAGTAGACCATTCAGCCCCTTGAGCCTGTTCCACCCTACAGTGAACTCATGGCTGTTCTGGGTTCTAAGTCCATTTATTCGTATTGGCTCCATTTCCAGTAATACCCTGAGTTAGTAAAAATTTATCTACCTCAGATTTAAAATGATTAATAAAACAAATATCAACTGCTTATTGAGGGAGAGTGTTCCACAATTTGTCAGGCTTGTCCTGAAGAAAATGCTCTAAACTTCTCTCCTGAATGTTCAGGCTCTGATTTTCAATTTGTCCCCTTAATGTAGACCCACCCATTCATGGAAGAGTTTCGAATATATTTTCTTGTTTCAGCTTTTCCCACTCTACTTGGGATCACCACAATATTGATTGATCATCCTTCTCTGTCTTCTCCCCTGTTCTTCTTCTAAACTTGTTGTGTTTCATTCTCTCACCAATGCATCATTCCTTCTGGTCTTAGGCTTTCCTCTTCCCTTTTAGGCAGCCTCCTCTCAATTTGATTTGATTTATTGCAGTCAAGTATATTTAAGTAGAGTGAAAAGCTTTATTCTGCGAGCAGTACAGGCAGATCATAGCAAACAAGCTGGAGAGGTCCATTCAGCGGGCTAATAACCCACCTCACCACATTTCCTCTCTCTTTCCACAACAGATGTCTCAATCTCTCCTCAGCTACCATTTTTGATGATCCTGCAATCTTCACTGACTCCTGCTAAAATATGGTTCTTGATATTGTCCGGTCTTGTCACTCCACACATCTATCCCAGCATCTATATGTCATTAGTATCCAGCCATCGTTTCTCTAATCTTGAGGATGAGTATGTTCCTGTAATATGTAACAAGGCTAGTTTCTGAATTATTTCTTAAATTGTTGCTTTCTATTTCGGTGATGTTTGTCTGTTACTTCATACTTCACTGTACTTTGTCCAATTACTCAAATCAGATATAATCCATAACTTAATTTCTTTGTTTCTTTTTATCTAACCTATTAGCACTTTTCAAAATTTTAAAAAGCTCACTAACATGAGCCCTTTACTTTCTGTGTATTGCAGGGAATAATGGTCTATTTTATGTAATCTCTCCTCATCACCTAACCCTTGGAGCCCTGGAAAATCTTTCGAAGCCAATATTTTCTTTCTAAGGTGTATTACCAGGACAGTGCCTTAATAGGGCAACAGATGAATACAAGCAGACAGAAAAATGGTAACCTTTCTTGTGTAGAATAATAAAACTCTCTACAAGCAATTTGTATGAAATTGAGGCAACAAGGCATTTGACTCCATACCTGATAACTTATGTCAAACTCAGTTATTCATCATCTGCATGGTGGAAGAGACTATAATGTGAATGTTCACTGAAGCTGGGATTTCACTCTGCCCTGCACAGTAACGTGTTGTGTTACGAATCATCTCTATGTTGCTTTTTTTTTTCCAAACAAAAGTCCCCTTTTGCTTTTATTATGACAGCAATATATCTAAGGTTGATGCCAGATTACCTAACATATATTGAACAGAGATTGTAGGAGTCTTTTGTTTTACCTGTGGAGCCTTAAGACATCTGGGTACTGCTGGGTAAACACACCATAAATCTAGATCTGCAGGATAGCTTTAAGTTCCCATCTGATGACTACTTGCAAAACCTGAGGTTGAGGCATTTGCAACCATCTTCAGTCAGAAGACCTGATCCTTAGCAACCTCCCCCTCCACTGACAATCTTTATCGAGCACAATCATATCTACCATACATTGCTTCGCATTATTCACAAATACTTAGTGAGCTTGCAGCTTCACACCCAGATTTCACAATTTGCACTCACTAGCAGCCACATTAACCAAATAATTTTTTTATCATGCTCATTAACAAGTCCCCACTCTGTTGCAGGATAAGGTAGCCTATAACTGGATACAGCAGCACCTAACGAGCAGGAGACAGCACAGTTGTATGACATTAACCCCATAGAAAGATGGTAGTTGCCATCATTGGATTGGCCAAGACTGAGGCCAGCATTAATGTTGAAACCATAGAAGATCATAGTATCATCACACCGAATCCTCCTTCTCCACTTCCCACTTCCCCTCTCACACAACCACTTCTGATTTACAACCTGGAAATGGTATAATTCTTCCTTTTGTGCCTCTTCTTGAATGCAACACTACTCTTGCGTCCTTTTCCTTTCAATTACCAAAGAACTGCCATCTGCCAGACTGCATTTGAAGAGAAAGAGATGAAAGAGCAGGAAGACAGTAGTGAAAGAGAGATATTGTCACTCACTTTCACACTTGCAGCCACCAGATCCAATACTGGCAGTATTCTGTAGAGGATAGCTTTTTTGTGAAACCTTCACATGGTAAGATATTAAGTAAGGAAAACTGTAAAGTTTCCATGGTCTCTTACCAGGAAGTAGGGCTCGTCTCCTATTAGAGACAGATGACTGGTGGTGGTTTAACCTGAAGGTCACCACACCTCAGACGAGGAGAGAGGTTGAGAAAGAAAATCCTTCATGGTAAGCTCAGCCGGTGTGGGAAATGAGCCCATACTGTTGGCATCACTCTACATCATAAACCAGGCATCCAGCTAGCTGAGCTAAACCTGGGTACTGGGCATTGACCCAAATGATACATTCAGTATAGTCACACATCAGTTGGACACGAATGGAATCCCTTTTGCTTATGATATATCTCAGAGTGGACACCTATTGCTAGAAAGATGTGAAATCATTTTAACATTTTGGGTCTGGATTTTATGTATATTGTATCTCCTGTTGTATTTATGACCTTGTCATCATCAGCAATTGACCAGGCTTCTTCATAAACAATACGTTGGCCAACAGAGATTTTATATCCTGTATAAAAATTTTGGAAGAATGATAATTTGTTATAAAATGTGTTAAGGTGGATAGTTTTCTTTTTTTGGCTAAACCTGATGTTTTATAGTGAGTTTGTTCAATTACTTGTTATATGGTGTTGAACTGTGTGTTTGGACGTGTGTAAATCATGTCAGTGTTGCAGTATATCTTGCACACTCTTTTGATACAGACAATATGGTGACATTGGACTGTATAATGCTGAAGATTGAATGAATACATGTTGTGAATGTGTGCTGCATTTACATCTTTTCAACAATAATTTTTCCTTTTCAAATATTATTTCATGGTGACCTTTATCTGCCGAATTTAAAGTTAAACAACTTGTGTGGGTTTTATGGATATATATGAGGTCTTGGCAGAGGGGTATTGATTGAGAATCCTGTCAAAATGACCACTTGTAATAACAATTTAACCTGCTTTTACTGATGTTGCTGCTGTGCTAGCTGGAACAAATGTTGTTAGAGCACAAAATCCAATTCTCACTACAAAAGCAATTTCAGTATCCAATACCTGTAGGGTAGCAGCATTAGGGATGTGCTAAAAACCTTTCTATATTTTTGGCCAGATTACTTGTTACCAGAGCAAAAAAAAACACAACCAGTACTGGGAAGTTTTGGAAACACACATTAGGACAGTTAGGACATGTGGAAACAACACAAGGATGAACGTATCAGAGATAACTGGCCATTAAATTAGTTCCAGGGAAGAGTTTTGCATCTGAAAAATTAGCTTGCCAGTTCTGTCTCCACAGTTCCTGATTGACCTGCTGAGTGTTTCCAGGATTTTCTGTTCTTCCTTCAGGCTTCCAGCATTTGCAAAACATTTCAATTTTAAAGTGTTGTAAACCTGAATAAATAAGCTAAAAGTGAAGAATGTAAAAATGCATTTTACCTCTTTTTATGTTGCATTTGTAAAGAGCAGTGCTTGAATAGCAAATCAGAATGCGATGATGGGTTCATTATGCAACTACTCCAATATATTCCTCTATTTATACTGGTGACCAGAAACAACATTGTGCAATGGTATCTCGAGATTTAATGAATCAGTATATCTCTACATTGAACAAGACTTGCAGGAAGCACTGAGGTTGGCAAGTGCATTAAATGTACTGTGGATGGGGGATTTCAATGTCTACCACCAAAGGTAACTCCGCAGCAGCGCTGCTGATTGAGCTGGTCAAGTCTTAAATGACATAGCTGCTGGACTGGGTCTGTGGCAGGTGGTGAGGGAACCAACAAGAGGGAAAAACATACTTGACATCATCTTCACTAATCTGCTAGCTGCAGATGAATCTGTTCCTGATAGTACCAGTAAGAGTGACCAGCACATACTCCTTGTGAAGACAAAGTCCCGCCTTCACATTGAGAATACTATCCCCATCATGTTGTAAGGCACTATCAGTGTGTAAATGGGAAGACTTTGAACAGATCGAGCAACTCAAGACTAGGCGTCCATGAGATGCAGTGGACAATCAACAGCAGCAGAATTGTGTTCAAGCACAACCTATAACCTCATGGCCTGGCGTATTCCCCCACTCAACCATTACCGACAAACCAGAGGATCAACCCTGGTTCAATGGAGCCAGGAGCGGTAACAGGCATACCTGAAGATGAGGTGTCAACCTGGTGAAGTCACTAAACAGGACTACTCTCATGCCAAAGAGCAAAAGCAGCAAGTGATAGACAGAGCTAAATGATCCCACAACCAACAGATCAGATCTAAGCTCTGCAGACCTGCCACATCCAGTCGTGAATGGTGGTGGACGATTATACAACTCACTGGAGGAGGACGCTCCACAAATATTCCCATCCTCAATGATGGAAAAGCCCAGTACATCAGTACAAAAGATAAGGCTGAAGCGTTCACAGCAATCTTCAGCCAGAAGTGCTGGGTAAATAATGCATCCCAGCCTCCTCCAGTGATTCCAGCATCACAGATACCAGTTTTCAGCCAACTCGATGTACTGGGCACTGGATACTGCAAAGGCTAGGGGCAACATTCTAGCAATAGTACTGAACACTTTTTTGCTCCAGAACCTGCTGCTCCCCTAACTGAGCTGTCCCAGTACACTTACAACACTGGCATCTACCCGACAATGTGGAAAATTGCCCAGGTCTTTCCCATGCGGTAAAAGCAGGACAAATCTGCTACTTCAGTCTCCTCGCGATCATCAAGCGATGGAAGGTGTCATCAACAGTGCTATCAAGCAGCAATGACCTGCTCAGTGACACCCAGTTTAGGTTCTGCCAGAGCCACTCAGCTCCTGACCTCGTTACAGCCTTGGTTCAAACATGGATAAAAGAGCTGAATTTCAGAGATGAGGTGAGAGTGACAGTCCTTGACTTCAAGGCTGCATTCAACCAAGTATAACATCAAGGAACCTTTCCTAAACATGAATCAATGGATCTCAGGGGGCAAAGTCTCCTCTGGTTGGAGCCATACCTGCCACATAAGAAGATGGTTGTGGTTGTTGGAGATCAGTTAACTCAGCTATGGGACATCTCTGCAGGAGTTCCTCAGGGTAGTGTCCTGGGCCTAATCATCTTGTTTCATCAATGACCTTCCCTCCATCATAAGGTCAGAAGTGGGGATGTTCGCCGATGATTGCACAATGTTCAGCACCAATCGCGGCTCCTCAGATACAGAAGCAGTCCGTGTCCAAATGCAGCAAGATCTGAACAATATCCAGGCTTTGGTTGACAAGTGATAATTAACAGTTGGACTAGACCAATGCCAGGCAACGACAGTAAGAGGCAATCTAGTCACCACGACTCGATATTCAGTGGTATTACCATCACTGAATCCCCCACTACCAACATCCTTGAGGGTTAGCATTGGCCAGGAACTTGACTGGAATCACCCCATAAACACAATGTCTGCAAGAGCAGGTCAGATGCTTGGATACTGCAGCGAGTAAGTCACCTCCTGATCCACCAAAACATATCCACTATCTACAAGGCACAAGTCAGGAGTGTGATGGAATACTCCCCACTTTCTCGGATGGGTGTGGCACTAAAATCACTCAAGAAGTTTGATACGTTCGACAACAAAGCAGCCCACTGAATTGGCACCACCTCCAAAAGTCATCCATTCCCTCCACCACCAATATTTAGTAGTAGCAATATGTACGATCTACAAGATGCGTTGCAGAAATTCACCAAAGATCCTTAGACAGCACCTTCCAAACCCACGATCACTTTCATGTAGGACAAGGATGGCAGGTACATGGGAACACCACCACTTGTAAGTTACCCTCCAAGCCACTCACCATCCTGACTTGGGAATATATCACCATTCATTCACTATTGCTGGGTTAAAATCCTGGAATTTCCTCCTTAAGAGCATTATGGGTCAACCTGTACCACATGGACTGCAGTGTTTCAAGAAGGCAACTCACCACCACCTTCTCAAGGACAACTAGGGACAGGCTATAAAGGCTTGGCCATGCAGCGATGCCCAAGTCCCATGACTGAACAAAAAGAAAATTATTATTGCTACTCACTCCTACTGCTAACGAATAATTTGGTTGTAACCTTACGCTAAGAAAATATTCTAGAAATGCTTTGGCTGTAGTTTGACAGTTTCTCTTGTGGTTTGGTGGTTTGATCATTGGTAATGAATAACAATGAAACTGTCTAAACCACCCTCAATGGTTGCTGTAAACATTGGTGACCTGTTGATGTCTGGTTGGGAAGTTTCTGAAGAATCAAAGCATTTCTAGAACACCCCTTGAGGTCCACTTGTAGAAACTCAGAAACAAGAAATGGTAGATGTTGAGTCTCTGCAAATTAGCATGACTATTGAGTTCTTAAGAAAGGAGCTAGTGGGCCTAGTTTAGTTTGGGAACATGGCCAGTGTGGACTAGTTGGATCCGAAGGGTCTGTTTCCATGCTGCATGCTTCAATGACTCTATGAACAGGAATAACCTATTTAGACCCTCAAGTCTGTTCCACCAATCAGTCATATCATGGCTCATCTATACCTGCCTCAGAAACATAAAATTGTTGCAGCTTAGAAGATGGCCATTTGGCTTGCCATGAGTATGCCGGCTCTTTGCAAGACCAACTCACCTGGAGCCACTTCCCTGTCTTTCCACCAACCTTGCAAAATCTTTTATAGAGTCATTGAGTCATGGAGTCATACAGCACAGAAACAGACCCTTCGGTCCAACCAGTCCATAGTGAACACTATCCCAAACTAAGATCGTCCCACCTGCCTGCTCCTGGCCCATATCCCTCCAAACCTTTCCTATTCATGTACTTATCCAAATGTCTTTTATCTTTGGATAATGATCCTGTTCTGTTAGGGAGCCATGATTGAAGAAGCCTTTCCCACCCTCTCAGGCAGTGCACTCCACGTTGTGACTATTCACTGTGCAAAAAATGTTTTCCTCACATCCCCCTTGCTGCTTTAATGAATCACCTCAGGTTCTTGATCCCTCTGGGAACACTTTTTCTCTGTCCACCTACACAAGACCCCATATGAATTTTAACATTACCTTAGTTCTGTATCCATCAATGCCCTTCCCTAATCAAAAAATTATATCACAACAATTCTGAAATCTTCAACAATTCCATAACATTCCATCACAATTTGGAAAAGAGTTCTAGATTTCCCAACCCTTTTTATGAACAAATGCTTTCTGACATCATTCCTGACTGATTAAGTTCTTATTTAAAAGTTAAACTTCGTTATTGTGGACTCAAGAAAGCAGCCTATGATATTTTCCTGATCAGGCATGATACAATACCAGTGCCTAATTCTGTGATGATGCACAGAAACTTAGAAATCAGTGCATTTGCCCACTCCCCATGGAATCCATGTCCAGTTGTTGGCTAGAATCATGAATCAGTTGTTAAAATATCTTCAAAAAGATCCTCCCTCTACTGAATTTTTGTCTGACATTGTGTGCTTAAGACTGGAAATGTGGGGTATTTTTAACAGCTGTTTAAAAGATCTTTATTTATGTGCTCATCACTTCTTAGATGTGTTATGAAAATGTTTCATCATTGGAGTAGTTATCCGAATGATCCCAAAAATGGGATCTGAGCCCCACCATGCAAGCACTGGCTTATATTTTGGTTTTCAAACTGCACTGAAGCATAAAATTTACTCTCATCGCCACCACCATGGAAAAAAATATTAGAAGAGGGAGACTTGGATATAGCTTCATGTGTGCCTGGTCATATAAAAGCTGAGTGCAATTTTAAAATTGATACACATTCATGTAGTTGGATGTGTAAAAGTTGAAACTTGATATAATGGGAATAATTAAACCCCCAGTTTAAAAACCATTGAATCAAAAGAAATTGTGCACTGATGCAGAAGCCACTTTGATGTGTAAGCATGGTCCTAGAGCATTGCACATTTAGTGATATGAGAGCCTTGTTTCTCACTTTTATTCCTCAAAATTCAAACTCAACAAGACTTGCATGAAGAATGGAAAAGCAATGCAAGTGACATTTAAGACTATGCAAAAAGCAAGTATTTTTTAAAAGAAACTGGCCCAGCAGATTTAATCTGCTTCTTCTGCATCTCAAACAAGGAAAACCTATTAAGTTGCTGGGACTGCCACTCCCCTGTTTATCAGCTTTTCTGACAGGGATGTCTGTGTGATAATTAAGGGTGCAGCTACAGTACTGTTTTGCTGCAGTGTTGAAGTTGAGCAGCGTGCATGGGTTCCTACAGATATATGCAAAGCTTCACTCACTAGTGACAATATATTGCCAGTTTTCTAATAGTAAACAGCCAGTAGAGCAGTGTCAGTCTCTCGTTGAAATTGTTTATTGTTACTTTGGATAAGTTGTACTTTTAAATGTGATCTGGCATGTACTAAAATATTAAGCATATTGTGTTTGCACACTAAATTCTTGATTTATTGAAAAATTTGATCTATACGAAGACAAAACTGCTCTGAATAAACAAAAAAAATTGCACTGAAATGTAACTGTGATGTGTAACTATTAGGTTCCAGAACATGGGTAGTTGAATACAAAAGAATTTGCATTTCACCATCATAGTGATACAATGTATAGAAAATGGTTTTAATCGTTACTACTGATTCTGGAGAATATGTGCTCTACTTCAAGGTGATTGTCCTTTTAAATTCTAAAATTTTGCACAAAGCTCTCCCATGTAAAATGAAATATTGTATAATTTGTAAAGGAGTCTGTTATCCTACATTGTAGGATTGCGTGTAGATGAGCAGTTGTTCCTTGCGCCCAGCTACAAGTGAACATCTGGATTTTATATTACTTCCATCTGTAAGAATGAGATCAGACCAAATAATGGGTAAAATCAATCAGACTGCAGAGGCTGAATAAAATGAAATTTGTTAGACAACCCCGACTGGCAGCTCCTTCAATGATTTTGACAGCATTTGACTAAATTTAATCCCTGTTTCTCCCTTGACCGATAGTTAATTCTAACCTCCCCTCCCTGCACACATTTTCTTTAATATGCAAGCAATACATTTATCAAATTGCCTTTGCTTGCAGGCTGTAATTGTATTAGACAAACAGCTGAGCTTGTGGCCTACTTACTTTTATGCAGGAAGATTGTTCCATGCAATTTTCCTGAGCTTAGCCTCAGCAGTTTCATTGGAGAGACCTGTTTCTGCTTGGGCAATTGTACAGATGCTGACTAACAAAAGAGCAGGGGAATTAATTCTAAAGATTCCTGTGGTTGTAAACAGTAGTTCAATTGAGTAATTACATATTCTGAGGTGTGCACTGATATGTTGCTGGAATTTGATTGATTGCTTTGAGATCAATTTCAATGCACGTGAATTGTCAGTTCTCTCTACAAGATGTGTGGGATCCACAGCATTCCTTTTTAATGTGCACGTTTTACTTAAGGAATGACCAACACCTCAGTTCAAGAGCGTTAATAGTCCAATGTTAATTTGAAAATTAAAACTTTACACAAAAACCTTTCTGGTTTGAAATGCAGATTTACGACCTAATATCATTATTCAATCCCATAACTATGTACACTGGGGTCAAAGAGAACCGCAGTCATGAAGGATTCACAGAGTGACTAGTGGCTGCATAACATAAGTTGTTTATTAACACCCACTGCATTACAAATACTATGAGTGACAGCAAAGGTAGGACAAGTAGCTTGTTATTGGTGAAAGATCAACCATTTGGCATCTTGCTTATCCCAAAATGTAATTGCTCCTCCATTGGTGACTATACATTCATTTGCTGAGGCCTCAGTTTCAAGAATTCCCTATCTAAACTTCTGTGTCTTGTTACTTCTTTTTCTTACTCTCAAATGTTCTTTGCAAGCCTATCTCTTTACCTGTTCTAATATCTTTGTGTGGGTCAGTGTCGAATTTTGGTTTATAATACTGTCTAGTATCTTGAGATGTTCAATTACATTAAATGTACATTGTGACACCTATTCTATATACAATAAATTTGTTAATGCAAGTTTTGAAATGGTTTTGCCTCTAATCTCTACTTTTAGGTGAACTAGCTGTTTAGTGCCTGTGTGATAAAATGTTGCTTGGCACCATGTTGTGACTTGATTAATGTTTTTTTTTCCCCTGTGATTTTATCTCTTCCTCTCCAGAAGGTGGTGACCCGTGTTCGGGTACAGTTCTGTGGGTACTGGCAATTCATCTGGACCATGATCAAATGGGCATTCTCTGAATCTGGACAATGGGCCGGGGTTTGTTTTTGATGTGGACAAGGCACGATGCCAACTCTGATCCTGTTAGGCTACAAAGTTAATGCATGTTTCTGGGAGAGGTTACTTGATAGTGATCTTTTTCTTTCCCTCTTCTTAGTCCAGGGGCACTGAGGCTAATCATGTCAGCTGTATCACAACTCTGAAATCAGTTAAATCAGCTCAGACTAAATATCAAACCTGGACCCATGCCGGTCTGCACAGCTCAGTATCCTTCACTGTGCGGGGTATTTTCAACATTTTTGTAGATCTGCACACCGTAACATTGGTATAAAAAGTCTGTGTGAAGTGCAAGACCAACACATTGGACTCTACATCTATTTGTGTGTGAATTCACATGTTTAAGTTTGAATTCTTCATGATATGAGGAATCTGACCTTTTGTGGTGTCAACTTGCACCCATTTCTGATCTGGCGTGTTGTCTCCTTTCAGTTCCCTGCTGAAGGCACTCAATTTTCCCTCATCCCCATCTCTCTTGAACCCTCCATTCTCTACAAATTATTAGACTCCTTATTTAACATTCAGCTCTAGATGAACAGAAATTTCCTTCAGTTAAATATTTGGAAGAATGAAGCCATTTACTTTTCCCCACCACATCTTTGCTCCCTCACCACCAATTACATCCCTCTCTCAGGAAACGGGATGTGTTTACAACTTGGGGCCATATTCGATCTAGAGGTGAACCTCCCACCACACACAGAGCCCATCATTGAGACCACCTATTTCCACCAAATTACATTGCCTATTTCCACCCCAGCTGTAGTTTTTCTGTTGCTGAATCCTTTATTTACAGTTTTGTTGCTTCCAGACTTGACTGTTCTTGTATCATGAAAAATACTGTTGGTGCTACGACGCTAATGCACTGGGTTTCACATTCTACCCTCTGTAAGTCCTTTCTACTTGGTGCCATCTAAATGTAAACTGAGTCAACAAACCTCTGAGATATCTGTGCTCCTCCAACTCCTGCATTCCTTGAGCATCCCCAATTTAAGTTATATCATCAGTGGTGGCTCTGCTTTACGTTACCTCGCTCTAGAATTCCCTGCTGAACATTTCCATGTCTCTATCTTTTCAGCTAAGAGACTCCTTTATGTTGCTGTTTTGAGCAAGTTTTTGGTCATTTGACATAAAATCTCCTTGTGTGCTTTGATGTCAAATCTTATAATGTGCGAAGTAGCTGGGAAGATTTTATTACTTTAAAGGCACTATATCAATGCAAGTTGTTGTTTCTGTAATCTTTTGTATAATGTCTTCAAGGCATTTAGCACTCCAACTGATTACAGATAAATATTGAAATCCACCAACGGATTGTGCAACTTACTGTGTTATACTCCGCATAAGCTTGTTGACTGCGCTACATTTGTAGATCATCTGTGGAGTCAAGAATCTCATATTGAGAATATCATTCACACTCTGATCTGAAGAGAGGAAAGATATGTTAAAGCTGAGATTGTCCGTGTCAAGTTTGGATTGATTTGACATCCAAAGTTCAGAGAAAGTTAAGAAATACAGTATTGCTGTTTATTTTATCAGTATTAATTAGAGTTTTCTATATGTTTATTCTACTCTTCATCCCTAACCAAGTGCAGGTCTACAAATGAAACGGAGGAAAAGTAGTGCAGCATGGGATATATTCACATCCGGACTCATGTTATGGGGAATTACTATAGTTTCTTTTTTACTTCTCTCCTTATGAGGCAACTTTTTAAATGTATGCCACCTCAAGCTCTTAAATGTGAACATTATCTTTGCAAAACTTAGTCTTTGTTGATAGTACCACTCTCATTCATAATCATATATTTTAAATGTTGCAACATTCTAGGATTTCTTGGACATTGTGACATAGTATTTACATTAAATTGCCTCAATAATATCCACATTTCTGATATAGTTTGTATAAGATTATATTCCAAACCAGATACACTTTTGTTCATGTTTATTGAATTAATACCTCGTCAAATGTTTCTGTTTGATTTGATTTTTAAAGATTTGTTCATTAATGGGATGTGAGCATCACTGGTAGGTGCAACATTAGTGTGGCACGATGGCTCAATGGTTAGCACTGCTGTCTCACAGTGCTAGGGACCCAGGTTCGATTCCACCTTTGGGTCACTGTCTGTGTGGAGTTTGCACATTGTCAGCGTGGGTTTCCTCTGTTGTCCTCCCACAATCCAAAGATGTGCAGGCTAGGTGGATTGGCTATGCTAAAATTGCCCATAGTGTTCAGGAATGTGTAGATTGGGGGTTGGGTCTGGGTGAGATGCTCTGAGGGCTGGTGTGGATGTATTGGGCCAAAGGGCCTGTTTCCACACTGTAGGGATTCTAAATTCTAAATATTTATTCCTCATCCTTAATCATGCTTGTGTATAACTGGGTTGTGTTAGGTCATTTCATGGGACAATTAAGAGTCAATCATCTTGCAGTGGGTCTGGAGTTACATATAGGCGAGAGAAAGGAACAACAGCAGCTTTTCTTTCCTGTAAGTAGCATTTTTTTCAGTAGGCTTTAAAATGTAGGGAGTTATCAGTAAGAATAGTTTCAAAATTTGTCCCTTTTTTATCACTATGGTGTTAAGGTTTTATCAGTTTCTGAGCACTGACTCTTAACTGACTGATTTGATTTAGCTTTTTAAGATGATGCACTTTAAGGATAAGGGAGTTACGATGTACCATTTAGACTAAGATTAAGCACCGGTCAAATAGTTTTCACAGAAGAAATTTCCAACTTTACTTACAGTGCAGCATACGAACCAAGTACATGGCCATAAGCATTTGATTACAATGATATTTTACAATTTAGCAAAAACTGCTCAGGAGAAATCATTGCTGGAAGGGGCAATGATTTGTTATTGGAAATAATAACTGGAGTCTTCATGACAAATAATGTAACAATGCTACACGTTCAGTCTAGTTTTAGTTTTACTTATAATAAACAGGTAGCTGTGCCTACACTCAGAAAAGTGTTTTTAAGAATTCTTTTTGTTCTGTGTGCTGCTTTCTTTGGAAGACTGCCCTTGGAATGTAGTATTGAAAGGTCACATAAGAAAACACACTGTTGCCCTGGAATGTGTGCGATAGCCTTAGATTATTTCCTATTACCAGATTATCAGTGTGACCATTGGCTCACAAAAGGTTTTCGGAGTATGTTGCTTTGCAACCAGCTCAAACCGTGGGAGAGAAGTACTGCAATAGTTTGAAAAGAGAGTTAGCTCGAGTTGCTATGGTTACTCCTGTTGGAAGAAGTATTGTAAACCGAGGCACTCTTAACTGAGGTGCCACAATATGGGTCAAGGCTTTGTGCATGAATTTGTATTGTAATTGCTACAGAGCTCTTGTCAGAATTCTACCAAAAAACTCTTCCACTTGTAGGAAAATTCGTTAGTTTTAAGTATCTTATAAATCTGAAGAATTAACTATCAGTTGAGATTCTGATCTCACCATTTCCAGGTTCACAGGGAATATATGAACTAATTAATTGATTAATTTAATGGTTCCTGATTAACTAATCATGCAATTTTTCCTTTTAGACGCTATATTAAAGCCCTGCATTGTCACTCCTATTTCTTTCCCGCTTTTCTTTTCCTGTTCTGTGCACTGGCGGACAGGAATGCCAGCAACCTTCCACTGCCGCACCTAAGTTGCCACTCTTCATGTGTGAGCCCAGGATGGTGAAGGCCTCCAGGCCACTTTATGGCTGGCGGGGACATTCCACTTTAGCCTTACCCTGTCTTCATTTGTGACAGCTGCACATTAGTCAGCAAAGTGGGTGAATCTGGCTATAATTTTTTTTCCCCCCGTTCAACCTCTCAATGCCCAGGCTGGAGGTTTTTATACCTTTTATAGTGACTGCTGCTGAAGCCACATAAATCAAAGAGCTCTTTACTAACCAGGGATCAACCGTTTGTTATGTATTGTCCAGTATCACAGCCATGCTGCTTTTACTGAGCGTTGCTTAGGTCCCTCAAATTTATGTGTAAAACCTATTAGCTGGAATTTGCTTTCATTTTTATGGTTTATCTTTAACAACTGAGATGGTTATTTGCTTTTGATGGGTAATGCTGTTTTTCCACTGGTGTTGCAGTGGTTCTAAATGACAGAGGCGTTGTTGTGTTTATACGGGGGAGGGAATCAGAATTACTGATAAACCACTGGATTTCCATTCCTCCTTCGGTAGATATGAGTAAAACCGAAGCTGTTGGTCTTAAATCATCGGTGGCTAAAAAACAAAATGCCAGTCATCTCTGCAGCACCCTGGAGCTTGATATCTGAATGAAGAGCTAATCATTTTAGGGGTAATGGGGTGGAGGGCAAGAGTAGAGGAAAGTTTAGAAGCAAAGATGTTTCATTTGTTACAACCAGCTATTGACGTCTGATTGAATGACATTTGTTTCCAAATCTAAAGAGCTACCCACTCTCAGATTTGTATGGCTACACTTCATGCAGTCACAGTTTTACTGCTGATGGTGTGGGTGGGGAGGATCATTGGCAGCGCAAAGGGCATCTGCTTTAACGAATCATTGAAATCTCTTCTTGCAGTATAATTCGCCGGGCAGTGTAGGACCCTTGCGTGAAAGGGTTTTCACCGCAGACCTGAGGAGTTCCCACGTTTCTACTTTAAAAGTTGGTTTTCAGGCTTTGAAAAATTCTCCAGTTTCCACCAGCCTCCAAAAGCAGTGGGTGAAATTTGTTTCCTACTCATTTTTTAACTGTTCTGGGTCATCCAGAGTGATGAGCAGCAGCAATATTGCAGTGCTTCTCTGGAAGCAATCAGAACTATGCATTTTTGCTTCATTCAAATTTTAGTATGGGTTACTTCTTAATTTCATTTTTTAAAAATACTTTAACACTTAATGGAAATTTTATACATTGAATAAGCTGCAACATTTTTTTTTCTGCGCCAACAGCCTCAAATGAATTTTTGCATTAATGAGCAACAGCATTGAAATGCCTTGAATTAATTCTTCCTAAATGGTTAAGATGTTGTTTAATATCCTGGAAATATGCAACAGGTGAATGGATAGAGAACGGAGTTCAGAATCAGAGAATCAAAGAAGTGTTCCAATGCAGAAGGAGGCCATTTGGCCTGTTGTGCCTGCACCATTTCTACTTTAATGTAATGGGTTAATGTACTGTACTTAATAGTCGGAGTCTTCCTTGCCAGTTGAAGAGCCGACGAGAGCCTGATACAGTTTTGTTTTGGGAAAACCAATTACATTGAATGCTGCTCAGGCATCGAACTAGGCAGCAAAACAGACCCTCCCCAGAGGCCAAATTTCCACATTTTGTCAGCTGTTGGTCAGTCGGACACTGGAAGTTCAGTTCAGTCAGAGTTTAATTGGAGAGGTGGTAATTGTAGTTGGCCACAAGACGTCTAGTGTCATTACTGGATCCCAGACTGCAGGTACATGATGGCGGGAGGTGGGGTTGTGGGGAGGATAGATGGTGTCGGCACCATGAGCAGGGGTTAGGCTTTCAGAGGTATTCCCCAATGCTAGGTCCCTCAATCAGATGCTGAGTACCTTTGAATGAAGACCAGCCCTTTGGGAGTCTGTATTCCGTGTGCACAAGTTCACTTGTCATGCATGCATCCCACACGACAGACCCCTGCCTGCCATTGGGTTAATATTACACACTTAATCAGATTGGGGGCATGAAAACAAGGAAGTCCTCACAATGCATGTATCCAGGGATGTGGGGAGTATTCCAGAACACTCCTGACTTGTGCCTTGTAGATGGTGGACAGGCTTTGGGGAGTCGGGAGATTACCAACTCTTTTTCTGGTCAACGGTAACCGATGTTAATGGTGGGAAATACAGAGATGCCACTGTTATTGAATGTCAAGGGAAGATATTTAGATTCCCCTGAGGATGTTGACTTGCTCGCCGAGCTGGCTTGTTTCTGTTCAGACATTTCGTCACCATGCTGGGTGACATCATCAATGGAGCCTCCGGTGAAGCGATGTTATTCTACTCTGCTTGGAATTTATACTGTACAGTCCGTTATGGTGAGTGCTGTCATTTCCGGTTTTGATCTGTATGGGTTTATATATGGGGTCTAATTCTATATGTTTGTCGATTGAAATAAGGTGGAGAACCATGCCTCTAGGGATTCCCATGCGTGTCTATGTTTGGCTTGGACGACTGTGGTTATTTTGTCCCAGTTAAACTGATGGCCTTCATTGTCTGAATGTACAGATATTAAGGATCTTAGCCAATACTTTAGATTCCCATTGTGGCTCAGTGGTTAGCACTGTTGCCCCATAGCACCAGGGACCGGGTTTAGATCCCACCCTTGGGCGACTGTCTGTGTGGAGTTTGCACATTCTCCCCATGTCTGTGTGGGTTTCCTCCAGGTGCTCTGGTTTCCTCCCACAGTCCAAAGATGTGCAGGCTAGGTGGATTGGCCATGCTAAATTACCCATAGTGCTCAGGGATGTGTAGATTGGATGGTTTAAAGGGAATGGGTCTGTGTGGGATGCTCCGAGGGTCGGTGTGGACCTATTGGGCTGAAGAGCCTGTTCCCACACTGTAGGGATTCTATGATCTATGATTACCTGGCATTTGGGTCTTACATATGTCACTAGCCATTTAACAGCCTAGGTCTGTGTTTGGCGCAGTCTGCTTAATATCTGAGGAATTCCTATTGTACTGAGCAATGTGAAAGCCTCAGTGAACATTCCTTCTTCTGACCTTACGGATGGAAGGTTACTGTATAGCCAGCTGAAGATGGTTGGATCTAGAGAACCATGATCAGGAGCTCCTCCAGCAATTTCCTGGGATTAAGATGATTGACCTCCAACAACCACAACTAACTTTATTGTGGTACGTATAACTGACAACCATTTGGGGGTTTCCCCCTCAATTTCTATTGACAGAAGTTTTGCTAGGGCTCCTTGATGCCCTTAATGTCAGGGGAGGTTACTCTCAGCTCAGCTCCAGAAATCAGATCTTTGTCTGCAGTTGAGCCAAGGCAGCAATGGGATCTTGAGCCAAGTGCTGCTGATGGAACTCACACTGAAAATTGTTGGGAGGGCTGTTACAACAACTTCCTTTCACTTGCTGGTGATCAGTAGTTGGCTGTGGTGGCATTTGGTCAGATTGGATTTGCCTTGTTTTTGGTGAATATGACATACCTCTTCAAATTGCAGGGTAAATGCCAGTGTTGCGGTTGTAATGGGATGGCTTGACTAAGGGAACACTGATCTCTGTAATGTCGGGGACCTCTATAAGAGACGGAGGCTGATCATCTACATGTTATATCTGGCTGGGAATGCTTGGAAATGCCTTTTTACATCCTCATCATTGATTGTGAACATGTTTGTGAAGCTTCCTCCTTCTATTGCCTGCTTAATTGTCCCCCACAATAACTAATGACTAGCTGTGGAGGGATTGCAGGGCTTTTACCTAAACCTTTGGTTATACGATTACTTAGATGTGTCTATCGCATGCTGCTTCTGCTGTTTAACATGCATGATTCACCATTTCACAGCTTGAGGGACTACGGGCCTATTGTTGACTTCTTTAGTTTTTTTTTGCTTGCCTAGTTTGAGAAGCTTACCCTCTTCCACTTGTCCAGGGGAAGCATCACCTCACTTAGTTTCTCAACTTCTGCAGTAGGCATTCCAGGTAAGACTCAGAGATGGAGATGGGTAATGAAGTGGGCAACATGAAGGGCCCTGACCCGAAACATCAACTTTCCTGCTCCTCTGATGCTGCTTGGGCCTGCTGTGTTCCTCCAGCTCCACACTGTGTTATCTCTTATTCCCAGGTTTTGTTTCTATTTCTCTGTTGCTGAAGCCTCAGGTATCAATGTGTTAACCTTTCTGTCCTCTGCCAGAATCTCTTTAATGAGAAATCCACCCTTTTGACATATTAAATGCGCCGTGCTGTCTGCTCTGCTTGGCTGGGAAACCCAGAAACAGGATGCTAATGCTGCAGAAAAGTTAAAAGCAAACAGCCATTGCAACTTAGTTAAAGACTGGGCTTCTCACCCTGCTATCGGGATCTGCCCCCGCCTCACTCTCACTATGTGTAAATGCTAGGTTAAAACAATACCCGTTCACTCTGGGATGGATGGGGAGGATGGAAACCTCATAGTCTTTTGAAAAAAAACACATGGATGAGCACTTGAAATGTCTTAGCATTGAAGGTTATGGACCACATGCTGCAGATAGATTGGTGCAGACTTAAGGATCGCAGACCCTTTTCTATGCTGTATGACTCTATGACTCTATTTATCACACTGCCACTCAGTTGAGTACTTCCCACATTTTTTTTCTTTTCATTTCAAATTTCCATGGTATTTTGCTTTTCCTTTGCATAAATCCTTGTTGTATTGTTAGTTTTCCAGTTTTGTCAGTATGATTGTCATCTATGACAAAAGTTCAAAATGACATGTCTGCCTTGATGGCTCAACAGTGGTGCACAGGACAGTGAAAGGGCCTGAGTAACTATCTTACTGATGTTCTTAGGGGTTTTGCCTGGTTCATTCGCCACTGACCTTTGATGGAGTGTCACGATGTGTGCACACCAGGTAAGACCAACTGGCACAGTAATGTGGTGATTATGGAAACCGAAAGAACTGTGGATGCTGTAAATCAGGAACAAAAACAAAGTTGCTGGAAAAGCTCAGCAGGTCTGGCAGCATCTATGAAGGAGAAAACAGAGTTAACGTTTGGGTCTGGTGATCCTTCCTCAGAACTGATGGTGGCTGGGAAAACCCCAACACCTCCCCACAGCCCTACGGCACCTTCCCCTGTAACCAGCGAAGGTGCAACACCTGCCCATTTACCACCTTCCCCCCCGCCCAGTATCCAAGGGCCCAAACATACCTTCCAGGTGAAGCAACACTTCACCTACACTTCCCAGAATCTAGTCTACTGCATTCGCTGCTCACAATGTGGTCTCCTCTGCATTGGGGGAATGAAGCGTAGACTTGGCGACCGCTTCGCAAAACATCTACGTTCTGCTCGCAAAAAAGACCCTGAACTACCCATTGCCTGCCACTTTAATGCACCACCCTGCTCCCTGGTCAACATCTCTGTCTCTGGCTTGCTGCATTGTTCCAGTGAAGCTCAACGCAAGCTGGAGGAACAATACCTCATTTTCCGCTTGGGGACCCTACAGCCCTCCGGACTCAATATTGAGTTCAATAATTTTAGGACCTAAACTCTCCCATGTCCCAGCTCCCCACCCCACACACCAGGCCTTGTTACCATATAGCCTGCCACTACACACCCCCTGTTCTTAGTCACTAACAGTCCCCATTAACAACTATTCACCCTCCCAGCCTGATCGTTAGCAACTCCTTTGTCTGTCCAACTGTCTTTCTCTCTCTTTAGGCTCTATCCTATTGTTTACCCCACCCACCTCCCTATTTTCTGCATATAAACTGACGTTTTCCCAGGCACCATCAGTTCTGAGGAAGGGTCACCGGACCCGAAACGTTAACTCTGTTTTCTCCTGAGATAGTAGGAACTGCAGATGCTGGAGAATCTGAGATAACAAGGTGTAGAGCTGGATGAACACAGCAGGCCAAGCAGCATCAGAGGAGCAAGAAGGCTGATGTTTCAGGCCTAGACCGATGATGAAGGGTCTAGGCCCGAAACGTCAGCTTTCCTGCTCCTATGATGCTGCTTGGCCTGCTGTGTTCATTCAGCTCTACACCTTGTTATCTCTGTTTTCTCCTTCACTGATGCTGCCAAACTGTGTGGTGATTATGAAATTGTACTCCAACTTAAATAGGAAGGCTAAGGAAATGGGGTGTTCTACAATGAAGTCAGTCCTGTTTCTAATGATGCGAATAAACTATTGTCTGTTGTATCAGTGTGAATCAGTGCTGCTTCATCCCAAGGCTGCAGTTATAGTGTAAGGACAAATGGAATTTGCAGTCAGAGGCTGGAGAAGAATGAGGTTTTTCAAAGAAGAAGTTCTCTGACTGTTCCAGAGCCTGTTTAGGCCTACATTTCTGAGCTGTACAGAAGTATTACCAGTATCACTATTGATATGAATATCGATACAAAACAATAGCAGTTGTGACTAACACTAAATTGGATTGTGAATTCACTGAAGGGTGTCCAAATAATCAGTTTCTACGTCAACAAAAAAGACATTTGGTGTTTGAAAACAATGTTTTAGTCCAAAAAGCATGTTTTCTTTTCTTTTTGATAATCAGACTTGTAATCTACTCCCGGTCTTTATTCAAAAACACTTCTGGTTAGGAAATGAATGATGGCAAAAGCTTCTGTGACTTACCTAACTCTCTTCCTCAGTGTCACAGCACTCTTTCACTGAGAAACAGCCTGGTGGTGATAGAGGTTAGAGGTTGAATTCACAGGTACATGCCCGCATGATGCTGTTTTGAACTCCTGAGGTTTGAGGTTTCAACAATCTGAGAAATCACACCTTGGACTTACAATGTGCAGAAGTTCAAACCAAATTAAAGGTTGCAACATTCAAGCAATTGTACCCTAACTCTTAAATATGTACTATCATTATCACAGTTATGATCTGGAAGTGTAGTTTAACATGAAGAAATAATCTCTTCTGCACATTGTAAAGCATGCTGCACATTGTTGTTTGTGCTGTTTGATATAAGGCACTGTAAAAAAGAAGCATGTATGGAAATAAAAGCAGAAGTCTGCTTAGAGAGCACCCGCTGTGAGGAATTGTCCCCTATTACGTACCTGACAAGGGGAAGAAATTTACAGTCAGTTTGAATTTTTACCACAAATCAAGTCTGACTTCTCTGAGAACCTGACTTTGTATTCTAACCAGAGTGACTTTTCACTTTTATTTAACTTTCTAATGTGACTCAAATTGAGAAGATGCATATTCTTGTTAGACCTTTTTTTGTAATAACGCCCTCGCTATTGTTTATACATTATGGCTTATCCTCCAGTTCTTGCCGCATTTCTCAGAAGTGCATTTTACTATTTCTGAAAAAAGAATGTGGTATTTTGAAGTCACCAGATTTCACTTTCTGGTAACTGTTTACCCTTGTGTTTTATACAAAATAAACATCTCATAGTTTTCATTTGAACAATTTTTTCCAGATTGTAGACCCAGGAGACACAGTCTGAGAATTAGGGCCAGACCATTCAGGAGTTTTATTAGGAAACATTTCTGCATGCAAAGAGTGGGAGATATTTGGAACGCGCTTCCACAAATGAGAGTGGATGCTGGATCCGTTGTTAATTTTAAATCTGAGGTAGATAAATAAGCAAAGGTATTAAAGGACATGGGCCAAAAGCAGATATATGGAGTTAAGCCACAGATCAGTCATGATCAAATTGAATGTCGGAACAGGCTCGAGGGGCTGAATGGCCTACTCCTGTTCCTATGTTCCAGTGTTCCAGACTTGGGCCCCAAAATTTGGTGGTCAGTGTACAATATTTGGGAAATAAATGTCTCTTAAACTTCCAAAATGGTGTGTGGAGAGAACATGGAGAGTGCTGATTGTCTTATTGGTCAGGACTAAAGAATCGATGTGCAGTACCCACGTCCGAAACATTGACATATGCGAATATGGTTCCTGATATCTGGTTGAGGAACCTACTGCAAGAATAAATTGTCCTGAAGCAGTTAATGGCTGCAAATAATACGGAATCAGGTGGAGATGAGTACCTTCTCTTGATCCCATTTTTAGTATGCTCCTGTTCTTCACAAATCTATAAACCAAGACCTGCTAATCTCAGTGCTTCAGATTCCTAGTATAACCTGTGTTTCTCTAAGCAAATACATTGGTTACCAACGCTATATCTTCTGACTTATGCATATTCATCTTAACTTCACATGATTCATCCTTGTGAATGTGAATACTTGGGATTTATGGTTTGCTCTTCAACTCATATGTAATGACCTCTGTTTTAATCAAATGAAGAAAATTTTCTTTGATTTCAGTGTTGCCTTATGATTATCACCTTCTATTTCATGTGTTCTAATGCCATTAACGTGTTCTGCAATTGTTATATACTCACACTGCATCATATTGCTCACTAGCTATTAACTTAAAAGTGAAATATTTTCTCTTACGTTTCTAATTGTGTGTTCATTCAGTTCTCTGCTTTAGTCTGTTTTGGATATTTTCCAAAGTGTTATCAGCACTCTTCTGCAAGGAAGTCTAATGTTTTCTTTTGAAATCAAGATTTTCTGTTCTTATAAATCACATGTAACCGTTGTTTATGGTGTGACAGATTATCTTATGATTTTTGGGTACATTTTGGTGCTGAGTGATCCAGGCACACACAGCCCACAAGTTTCCATCTATTCAAATGTAAGGACAGAAAATCATGAGCCTGCTTTTCTTTCTGATTTGCGTGTCAGGAGTGCTGAAGTCACCCCAAACCTCGTGCACTTTGTATTTTCTTTGATCAACGACTGAATTTCTTTTTCTGCACGCACAGAAAGCATCTGAGTGGAAACCTATTTTTGTAGGAGGCTGTTATCAGTAGTTTGGACTCTGTAGTAAGACTGTTTAATAGTGTTCCAAACGTTCTGCTGTAGATAATCGCATTGAGAAACATATCTATGTTTTTTTTAAATGTTCTATTTCACAGAAACTGGCACAGGCTGAAACTTTGGTGAATTGCATAACTATGTCTTTGTCAGACCACAAATGGTGTTTTAAAATGAAAGCAGTGAAGACAAGAACCAGAGGAACAATGCAATACATATGGCAAGGTGGCAGGTCATATCAAAAGGCACTTGCTAATGTCATGTCATCGTGAAGTTTCACCAATGGAGAATAAAGTCAAAATACTGTGTACAAATGCTGGAAATCTGAAGTAAAAACAGAATGTGTTGGAGAAACTCAACAGCTCTTGCAGCATTTGTAGAGAGAGAATCAGCGTTAACATTTTGAGTTCGGTATGACTCTTCCTCAAAATTGAAAAGAGCTGGAAAATGGCAGCCCCAGTCTTGCCCCCTCCTTCCCCCACACCTCCCCACCCCCCCCCCACAGCCCCTCCCCCCCCCCCCCCGGCCCCCCTCTCTCCCCTCCCT